>NC_067138.1:58684017-58984017 GCF_903995435.1 Acomys russatus
TGTGTGAACCTCTAGGTGGTTCATAAGCGTATAAGAAAGTAGGCTAAGCAAGCTAGTAAGCAGTATTCCTCCATGGCCTCTGTTTCAGTTCCTGCCTCCAGGTTTCTACACTGAGTTCCTGCTCTGACTTCCCTTAGTGATAGAAGGTGATCTGAGAGTTGTAAGATGAACTAAAGTCATTCTTTCCCAAATTGCTTTCAGTCATGGTGCTTTATCACAGCAATAGAAATCCTAAGGCAGCATTTTACAATATTCTTTTAAAATATAATATATAGAGAGTATATTACTCTATCAATTTGTATCAAAATCAGAAATTCCTTATAACACCCTTTAAATAATGAGCAATATAAGCATAATAGCAATTAAAACAGAACATAAAGGATTAAGAGACTTAAGGGACAAAATTGTGTCTTCCCTCAAGTGTCTCCAGGCTAGCTCTCAGGGGTCTACTCTGAACTGTTTCTCATTACAATGCTTCACAACCCTTCGTGGTTTCAACGCCTTCTCTTCATCATCCTAACAAGCTTCATCCTACGTCAAGTGACAAGAACATGATTCAAGAAGAACATCAGGAGAGCATCCATCCTGCTAATTAAGCCTCAGAGGTCTTACCTTACCTTCACCTTGTTGTCTCCTGGCCCCGTGTGATGTCACAGGCGTGATTCATTCCCTGAGCTCCTCCATGTTTCCAAGTGACTGAGCTTTCTCCATGATCTAAGCACCATGAGTGACACCTCAGCATGTCTTCAGACATGGCACCCACAGATCCAGTCAACGACAAACATTTACTGAGTAGCTTGACGTTTGGGATAAAGCAATGGAGAAGAAAGGACCCCTTTCTTTTATTTCTGTTGAGAGAACAGACACCAAAAACTAACCAACTAGATGAGGTGGTGATGAGTGTTGTGGATGGAAGAAATTAGAAGAAGGACAAGTGTCATCATGAAGAAGGGAGGAGATCGTGAATTTAAAGATGACCAGGAAAGTCCTCAACATAAAAGGGTGGCTTTAGTGCAGTGATCCAAAGTAAGGAAAGAGTAAAGCACAGGGACAGTAGGACAAGAGCATTTCAGGCAGGGGGCCCTGAGGTGGGAGAATGTTCCTCAGTAGACAACGAAGGCCAGTGTGCCTGGAAGGGAAAGCTGGGCAGCAGTAGACAATGTGAGAAAGTCAGCTACAAGTGAGGCCATGGAACTTTGCATCACTCTGTCTGAGGGACTTGGAACCCATCCGTGCTAATGAGAGCAACAGCACATGACTTGGATTTGGGAGGATAAGGGTAGAGGGCAAAAATAGAAGCAATAAGCAAACTGGAGCCTGGAAAAACTCAAAGGACTGTGACTCCACCCCAGTGAGCAGCTGTGTGGATGGCAAGAAGCAATCAGATTGCACACCAAGCATGGTAACAGGGGTGTTTTTTGTTGTTGTTTTGGTTTTTGGTGTGTGTGTGTGTGTGTGTGTGTGTGTGTGAGAGAGAGAGAGAGAGAGAGAGAGAGAGAGAGAGAGAGAGAGAGAGAGAGAGAGATGTGTTCAAGCATGTCATCAAACTCAAAGAATAGGGCCATTTAGAAAGGACCAAAAGGAAAATCCAAGTGAAGGGGTGGTCCTGTGAGTATAGTGCTTGGGGCCCAAGAATAAAGAGCTGAGTTCATATGAAAAGTTGACCACAGCGGCAGATGCTTGTAACTCCATGCTAAGAAGACAGGGAAGAGTGGATCCTGGGAACTTGCTGGGAAGGCAATCTAAGTGAATTGACAAGTATCAAGCTCAGGGATAGATTCTTGTCAAAAAGTGAGGTGGAGTGTCTCATGGGATCCCATTCCTCCCTGAGGCTTTATACTCAGTTACAGGTGATGGGAGACAGTTTCTCCAGTAGTGTAGCCATTGCTAAAGTGGCCATACTCCTGCAAACAAACCTATTCATACACTTACGAAGAACCCTAATAAAACTCATTGGGTCACCCAAAGAAGGACCTGAAAAAATAAATCGGGAAGAGACAGGGCATTAGCCTAGACAAGGAGGTCAACAGGAGAGCAATGAACCTGATAGGCATATGTTATAAACAGGTATAAAAATTTCAGCATGAAATCCATTATTGCATATGATTCATATATGCCAATAAAACATTTTTAAAATAAAGAAAAAAGAATAAGCATTGCTTAGATATCAAAAATTGACCTCTAGCCTCACTGGCACACATAAGAGCAAGTGCACACACATATACCCACATGCATAAACAGGCACACACTACACAAAGACACCAGAAAAGCAAATGTTCATCGAGGACTTTGTCTATGTTAGAGAAAAAAAGGACAATAAAAATATCCACTGAACGCAATAGACCATCCTCAGCCATCTGTGTGTTCCAGGGGTCACCTATACACATACAGAATACAGAGCTACCAAGGAAGGATTGGGGAGGAACCATCTCGCATGTCTTCCAAGCCATGAAATTCACTACAGACCAGAAATAGATCACCAATGTTCCCATAGGTCTGTCAGCAAGAATTAGCACCACCCTTGGCTAGCTGCAAGGGAGCCAAATGTTTTTCATTGGTTGGTCCATCCTTTATAGAGACTGCTTAGAGGAAAGTGACTCATATTGGAAGGTCTCTTCAGTCTCTCTCAGTCTCTCTCTGTCTCTCTCTCTCCCACAACACCCCCCCCACACACACACACAACACATACACACACACGTGCACTTACAAACAAAACCAAGAAAAGTTCTCATTTTTTTAAATGCGAGGTCTCACTCCTCCAAAAAGAACAGTGCTTATTGAGATAAAGGAAAGAAGGTGGTTGTTTAAACTCAGTGTGACTAATGTTTAAAAGGAAAAAAAAAAAACAAAAAAACAAACAAACAAACAAACAAATAGCTGTAAGAAATACTGGGTAATCGCACACACTCAGTAGCCACTGGGAGCACTACAGTGCTGTGCCTACCACAATTTAGCTCTCTTGCCCCATGCAGTCACTCCAAATGGCAGCTGCGATCCGGGCCTTGCACATCAGAGACCATTAGGAAGAGCAGCATGATTCATCATCTTCTGCTTGTGTTATTTTCACTTAGTCATTTGGGGGCTGATCTGAGGCACTAACAATGGTCTGAGAGTCGATGGATTGATTTTTCTCCCTTAAATAACTTGTGAATTTTTAACCGTTAAACTTCTGCCATTTCAGGTAAAGATGCGCAGTCTTGCATGGGGACCTAGAGGTGGCCCACCCCAGTGTCCCCTGCACTATCCCTCCAGCTACTCCTTGAGCTCCTGTGCCACTCATGAGGAAATTTGTTCTGCTTTTTCAGGTGGCCTGATCCTTAGAATACCTTTCCCCTGGGCATATCCCTAAGTAATTGATCACTCAGCTTCTCCCTGCACCTCCCCCCACCCCGTCCCCTGCATCGTTCATCCACAAGGGTCACAGTTTTACACTCAGCATCCCAGACACCACCCTTTGAATAACTATCTCTTTTGGAAAACAGTTCATCACACAGCTCCAGATAGGACCTGGCCAGAGCGGAGTACTCCAGCACGGTGCTAGAGGCACTTCTCCAGTCACGAGGACACCCTACTGTCCCATCTGGATATGCAGGCGCAAGGGCTACAGGTGCCCTTTTCAGACACTCTACCCTGCTCTCAAGGGCAGCCCAGGATTTGTCACTTGGCACTTTTTTTTTTTTTTAAAGATAGAAGCACTATATTGTATAGGTAAGCCTTCTAAATTTTGTCCTGTATGTATTAAGTCAAAACAGTAGATATCAAGATTGCTTAATTATTATCTACTGTCCTTCTCAAATTCTCACTCTAAAAAAGAATGGGCTTTGCACGGTTGATGTTGACCCAACAACAGAATAGAGTGGTTGGTTAGCACATCAACCTTGTAACCAGGGATCAGTTGTCAGATTAGACTCAACAGTAAAAAATAAATCTTCCCCTGAATATCAGAGTTGCACATTTTCATGGCATTTGCTGGATTTCCAGCCTCCAACTGCCCATAGGATTGCTTTGCTCCATAATGCTTTGTTTGGTCCACACTCTTTGTTAGCCTGGTTTTGTTTTTTAGAGATAGGGTTTCTCTGTGTAGCCCTGGCTGTCCTGGAACTCTGTAAGCCAGGCTGGCCTCAAACTCACAGAGAGCCTCCTGCCACCACACTGCACTTCACACAAGGATGGACTGAACAGATGGTCTACCACATGACACATGTCCTCATTACAGGGACCCAGCAGAAGAAGCTCTTTGCTCTGGGTACTGTTTTCTTTTTTAAAGACGATTTTACTTATAACACTTTCTCTCTGCTTGGACTGTCAGGAGCCCACTGGAAAATTCTCAGACCACTAGAGGATGGAATAGGAGCATATCGTGGTATGTGCTTTATAGACCAACCACGTATTCGGGTTATATTTTCTTTCCCTTGATTTCCCTTTACCTTAGCCTCTTCGTTGTCTACTGCTTTATCTTGCTGAATTGCGTGCACTGTTAAAGTCACCACAGATGTTTTTTTAAAGGAAAGGTAAAAGCAAATGGAAGACGAGAGGGAGAGGCTGGAGAGATGGTTCAGCAGTTAAGATCCTGAGCTGCTCTTACAGAGACCGTGAGTCATGTCCCCTGCCTGTGGTACTTTGAATGAGAACTGCCTCGTAGGCTTTGGTATTTGAATGCTGGTCTCCAGCTGGTGGGGGATATTTGGAGAGATTTAAGAGGTGTGGTCTTGCTAAAGGTAATATACCACTAGGGATGGTTTTCAGACTCCGTCGTCTCACCCCAAATCCAGGCTGCTCTCTCCGCTTCTCGCTTGTATTTGGAATTGTAAGCCAAAGCAAACTATCCCTTCAGTTGTGTCTGGTCATGATGTTTTCATCACAGCACAGAAAAGTAGCAACTGCCCAGCACTCACAGGGGGTACTCAGCACACCTACAGCACCAGTTCCAGGAGCCCCAACAACGTCTGGCCCCCCAGGCACCTGTACTCATGTGTACATATGCACACAATACACATAATTAAAAATAGAAACGAATAGAGAGTAAATAATCTAGACCATGCTTTTTAAAGATGTTCTCCACAAAGATTATTTGAGAATTTGACACATGCTTTGCTGTGCTAAGCACACAGTGCTTTAGTATTAGTGTGAGCCATAGGACTTAGAAAATTTAAAGAAAAAGGATTTTTCCCTAGTCCTAGCAAAACCACACCAGGTCTGAGTAAGCATTGTTTTTTGAGTACTTCCAAATCATAAGCAGAACTGCATTTTTAGAATTACTTTCAGTGTCAATGTGGCTTTTCTAATATTTGGGATGAGAGCAGGCACATACTCTATTCTTCCTTTAGAACTTCAGAGTCCAGACTCATTCCAAGTATCTGATATTCCTGTTCCCTCCATGCCTTATCAGAGATCACTAATAATAATCAAGGTTTTTTGGCTGTCAGTTTTTCAATATTCTGGGGCAATTAGCAAACACAGTGAGATTTATGGTAAGCCTAAGAATTAGGCATCATTCTTTTGAGGATAAAGCTTAAAGTATGTAACAAGCTGTTATGGTGATTAAATTATAATAATTAGTATTTTGTGTAAATAATTATAGCCCAAATTTAAGCCTCAGGGGAGAGAAATGAGAGATGAATGAAATGAAACTGACTGAGTACTCACTTTTCATAGACATTGTCTTATTGCCAGGCTGTGAGCCCTCGCTATACTCACAACTGTACTGGGAGGCATGATAGCGTGGAGCTTACAGATGGGGAGGTGCAGTTTCAGAGGTTGTGATCTCATTTGGGCACAGATATAAAGTGAAAATGTAGGTCTCAAATCCAAAAGCCTTGCTCCATTTCCCCAAATCAAGTAATTGAGGAGGAAGAACATAATACAGCCCGTCACACTTCTATCCGTCTGGAAAATGATAGTCATGAAGTCTATGTAGGCAACAGTAATCTTGTTCTTTCAACACAAAAATAAATCTTGGACCTAAGAAAATCTGCATCAAGAATTGAGTGTCCCATGAAAAGAAAAATTCTACTAAGATAGATAAATGACAGATGAGTAGGTAGGTAGGTAGGTAGATAGATACATAGATACATAGATAGATTATAGATAGATATGAATAGATGGTAGATAGATAGATGATAGATAAATTTAGATAGATAATAGATGATAGATAAATGATAGATAGGTAGATGATAGATAGATACATAGATAGATAGATGATAGGTAGATAGATTTAGATAGATAGGTAGATGATAGATAGATAGATAGATAGATAGATAGATAGATAGATAGATATGTTGTAGAACAGATATTAGACTCTTGAAGGCTTCTCTACCCTGGCCAGCTCCCAAATAATTGATGCAGAGAGACTATAATTTATTTTATAAGCTTTAAAGCACTAGAGCTGGGCAGATATCAAAACCCTCTAAGCTATTTTTGTCTCATGGTCCTTTGAGACACTAAGCCTAGAAACCTAAACTCCACTTCCTTATCTTCTGTCCAGCCTAGGCTGTCAGCAACTTTATTGACCAATCAGGGGTAATTGGGTAGCTAAGTTATACAAAATCACTTGGTATGTGTGAGAATGTGCTCCTCTGGAGTAGAACCAGATCTTGGGGGCCAGTATTAGCATTAGAATACATAACACCAGACTAACCCCAACATAGATAGAAGATAGATCGGTGATAGATGCTGACAGAGATACATGCATAGCTGGTAATACATCTCTCTCTCTCTCTCTCTCTCTCTCTCTCTCTCTCTCTCTCTGTCTCTCTCTGTCTCTCTCTGTCTCTCTCTCTGTCTCTCTCTCTGTCTCTCTCTGTCTCTCTCTCTCTCTCTCTCTCTCTCTCTCTCTGTCTCTCTCTCTCTGTCTCTCTCTCTCTCTCTCTCTCTCTCTCTCTCTCTCTCTCACACACACACACACACACACACACACACACACACACACAAGATAGATACATAGATAAATTCTTTTTCCAATGTACTAAGATTTGGCAATGTATTTCATACAATAGGTTGAAGACAAACTCACACAATGAGAGTTAGCCCTCATAAATTAGCATGAGAAAAATGAGACAATAGCCTTACAGAAAAGTGAAGAAAAAACAAAACAAAACAAAACAATTCAAAATTAGACCAGACAATACCAATTTTATTCAAACCTTAATTGAATCAAAAGTATTTAGACTTAGTTGTTTATCCTTTTTGAATTTTGCTTTCATGCAAATGAAGCTGGAGTGATCCAAATACAAAGGAGAGATGCTATGGAGGCACGGGTGAGTGGTAGGCATCCTAGCTTCAAACTATCTTTCAAAAGTAAGGGTGTAATGCCCAACCTCAATGAAGAGTTTACGCCATTGGTTTTGTACCTCGTGCCTCAGCATCCAGGGACAAAGCAAAGCAAAGTGCTCCTTTTAAAGTAAGTTTAGTCAACAGTAAACATATTCTAAATTATAAAACATGAAGAAGTAACAAATCACAATAACAATTTTGTAAAATTGTTGCTGATAAAAAACCCTGGGAGGATAGAAGGGATGGGATAACAATTGAGATGTAATATGAATGAATGAATTACTAAATTAATTAATTAAAACAACCTGTGGCTATCAAATTCCATCAGAGTATTTCTCGAGCTTATTCAACAAAACTAAGTAAATTCTTAGGACAGAAATGAATGGCCTAGAGGCATTGCTACTTACCTGGTTCAAGGTCACTTTGATAACTGATTAAAGAAGGAATTGACCTGCAGACATGTGTCAGTTTTTAGCCAATAATATGCAAGAAACCGTGTTTCCATTGTACCTGAGCAGCATTTACATAGAATCATACCTACGTAAGAGAAGTCCATGCAGGTAACTGTAACTCTCTCTCACAGCAAAAGCTCTCTGTTCCATTTTCGACCTTTCCTTCCTATAACAGTGCTCACACTCTGAATCCAACACTAGAGCTTGTGAAGTAGCCTATGGTCCCCTTGTGTCTTTTGGTGGCCATCTCTAGAACCTAGTACCCTTCCTTGCCACCCACCTGGAAGCAGCGAGCACTGTTTCTGATGAACCAACAGGCACTGGGCTGAATCGGTATTGTTAATAAGCTTGGTTGAGCCTCTCACCTTACCTTCTTACAAACTCTATTTACAACCCTTCTCTTCATTTTAAAGATAATGGAGCAAACCACAAGAGGGTCAGTAAGCAACAAACCTAGAATTAAAAACCGGGTAGATCAATCACAAAGCCTACGTTCTTTCCTATATGTTATATTCCCCTCCCTGCTCCCCCCTCCCCCCCACCCCCACCCCCGTGTAAGAAGAGATCTTCTTGCCCAGCACACGCCCCTTCTTCCCTGATCAGTCTTATCGTTAAGCACCCTGAGCATGCCAGATAACATATCTTCTGAATAAAATATTGTGCTTTAATTGTTACTCTGTACCTTAGGTAGCAGCAAACATGACTCCAACGGACTCAAGTACTAACAAGATTGAGATACAGAAGGAAGCATGGATTTTGCTTTGCTCAGGACACCTGCCTCATTTATCTGCTCTTCTGTGGGCTGTGCTCCATGCCATAACCTCACAGAGTGTTTAATCAGCAAAACTTATATTGCCTGCATTCAGGGAAGATAAGGTTATGCTTCAGAGAAACCTCAAATAACCCTGTTGATGGTAGAAAATGAGTCTCAATGGCCATGGGTGAGGACCTGTTATAGCTGTTTTAAGTCTAGCCTCTCCATCTTCAAGATGGTTCTTGAGTGAAACATCCTAGGAAGAGGGATTAAACCAGTTTGGTTGGACTAGTGAGTCTTAGCTGAGGCTCTATATTAGCATTATCCTCAAATAACCTCAAATAAGGAGAAACTCCCCGCAACACTGGAATGAGAGACAGAAGAAGAAACAAATGGCTTTAGTTTATCAGGTACCACTTCCACCCACACACACACACACCCTACAGGCCTCCACCTAGAGTTGCATGGATGAGATGAACAAGAAAGTGGGTCTCCACACACACTGCAGCATTTACCTATGTGTTGTTATAGCTTCTTGTGATTTATCAGTCATTTTTATTAGCATTTATTAATTATACAAAGTAATGGGTCTCATGGTGACATTTCATGCACAGAATATAACTATCTTCAATCCCTTCTTATCACATCCTGCTCCCCTGTCTACTCTTCCCCTTCATATATCTCCAAAACATCTTTCCATTTTCATGTACTATCTCTATTGTTTTTTCTCTAATTATTATTATTGCATTTATACATGCATATTAATATATACATGTATATATATACATATATACATACATACATACATACCTGGTGAGTCCATCTAGTGTTGCTCATATGTATATGTATACATGTACATTAAATCATATGTATATAATTTTAGGGATCACCACTTGGGATTATATCATCAATTGGCTCATTCCTGAGGGAGATTTATTTATTTTTTATTAATCCTTCATTTATCTGCATGTGATTTAACAATTCATAAGGTGCTCATTTAACAAAATCCATACTTTAAAAGATGACATTAACACCTGTTACAAATTCATCCCATTCCGTCATCGCACTGGGTAGCTCCCAGTGAGGGTGCACCATGTGGAATCTTTTTTTATTATTATTAATTTACTCAGATTACAATTCAATTGTTATCCCATCACTTGTATCCTCCCGTTCCTCCCTGGGGGAGACTTATTTTCTCTTGCTTAGCAGTCATTAACTCCTTGTAGCTCTTCATCGAGAGATGGGGCCTTGAGATATTTCCACCATCTACACTGGCGTGTCAGCTAGTATTTTTTATTGCTCAGGTCTTATTTAGGCAGCCATGTTGTTGAGATTTCACAGGCTGGCTTCCGTGTTCTATAGAGAAGAGTCTCTTAGCAGATGTACTGGTTCTTTGGTTCTTCCATCCTTCCTACCCCTCTTCCTTCATGCCTTATAGACAGGAGTTGTACTCAAGATTTATCAATTGGGTCTAGGCATCATGGTCAGTCTCTCTGCATATTGACCAGTGGTATTTTGTCTAATGGGTTCCATCTGTGTCTTTAAAAAAGAAGAATGAATCAATGAATGAATGAATGAATGAATGAAAAATAAGTATCTCTTGTTTTAACAGTGTCTTCTCCCTTATAGACCATAAAAGACATTAGCTATGTCAGGATTTCTCACCATCTACTTGAGCACCTAGAAAATACCTGACACCTGGTAGTAAGCACCTACTAAAACACTGAAATGAACAATGAAACACGGCTCCCCAGGGCCAGGCAGCAAACAAAGCTTCATTCACTCTAAAATAAGCCAGAAATCTTTAGCAGATTAACCTCCCAAGATTCCTTGAGGACTCGGCCTGCATCATGATATCCACCTCTTTGCAGTGTGTTTAAGCTCTTCAGTGGTCCTTCAATCACCTTCCTGTTCAGGCTCCTCTCTGAGGATTGCCTACACTTAGAAGGCCTTGTCTTTACCGAATGTATCTGCAATGCATCCCATCTACCAGAGACGCGCTTGGTTTTTCATTCTATTTTTGTTGTTGTTGTTGTCGTTGTTGTTTGCTTGTTTTGCCAACATAAAGAGTGATTATATAAAGTAAGCCTGTTTTCAATAAAAATATTACACTAATGCTCTGTACAACGTGTCTTGGAGGGTAGCAAAGATCACAATGTGACAGGAAGAGCAAATGGTGTCCTCCTACCATCTCAGTGACTCAGGGAGATGGATATGACAGTTATCCATCCTTTACCAGGTGAGAAACTAAGACAAAGCAAGACTCCCCTGCTCATCCAAAGCCTTGTAGCTCTTTAGGTGGCAGACCTGGGACTTAAGCTATTTGCCTCTAGGACCTAGGCCCTTAACCGTAACAACTCTGGCAGGCATTCAGAGACAAGCAGGGTATCCCAAGAGTCTTGGTTCACAAAAGAAAGACCAGCAATGCCATAGCAACAGCACATGGTAAAAATGATGTCAGACTGCCACAGTACAGGACAAGACAGAGATCTTGGGGGAGCAAGGATTACCTTCAAAGGTAGGACATTAAGCAAAATTATTTTTAGGTTCTGAAGAGTCATAGTATCTTAGTGGCTACTGGGTGTGAAGGGAGGCGGTGTTGCGAGCCGGGCACAAAGTCTGAAAGTTGGGGTTCTGGACCCCATTCATTGCCTAACACCCGAACCAATCCGAGGCTCAAAAACTGAAACTTTCAAAACCAGAACCAAGGTCCCTGAGGCCCAGCCCATGTGACACACATCCTCTTGAGAAAGGCCCCTGGTTTCAGAAGTCTAGAAATGTGTGTAGAGAAATAAGGCCAAACACAGCAGGTGATGCCAGCTGGAACCTTCTCTGTTTTATTCATGCTTCATCGCCAGACGGCTGGTTCCCAGGAGGTGGCTGAATCTCACAAGGTTCAGATGTAACAGGAAACAAATAGCTAATTGTGCTGCACCTCAGCTTGGATTCATTCTGGGTGTGGACAAGTGTTTGTGTCTCCAGAGACTGCAGTGAAGTGGAAAGCGTGGATTAGCCAGCTTGATGATCTGAACTGAGGGGAGCAATTGAATGGTTGCCAAATCTGTGGGTGACTAGATGTCCTGTATGAGCCAGGACAGTCCTGAGCAATCGTGACCATTGTCAAGCACGGCCTCCACTTGAAAGGTAGGCATGGCCCCATTTTCCCTTGGTAACAGATTATGCATCTCTCTAAACTTACTTAAATTTGCTTAAATTCTATGTAGGTTTTCTTTTTCATCTGTATTATACCTAGATGAGTAACAAGCCGACTCCCTGCTGTGTCAAAGAACACTTTCTTTTATGTGTTTTAAACCTACCCATTTGATGCACCAAGCCCCACCTCCTGTTCCAGTTCAATTCAGAAGCTAGAATTAGAACTGTTTCTGACTGCTCCTCTGTCTGCAAGAGCTTATGTTCAGAGGTGAACAGGTGAAGGGAGGGGGTGAAAAGAGGAGGCTGCACAGGCTCGTCTCGGCCTCCAAGTACCTCTCAAATCATAGGGATGCAGGCAGAACCTGAGAGAGCAGAAATCCATCAAAACAGTGTAATTAAAAGGACATACGATTTCAAATGATGACTCAGTCAGGTTTATAGACCGAGGGGAGGATTTGGTAAAGGAAGTAATTCTCAGCTCGACCTTGAAAGGGCAGTACAGTCTCAATAGGAAAAGAAAATTGTAGTTTAAATGGTAGTTTCCCTTAAAGATGAGATGTGATGTTGACTAGAAGTAAAATACACATTCGTGGTGTAGTATTTGCAGAGTCGATATAGAGATTATCTGGGCGGTAGTTGGCAGGTCAAGACAGTTAGTACAGACATGACAACTTACGCTCACAGAGATGAGCAAAGCCATTGGATTGAGGCAGGTGTGAAATGGCAGGTGGAAAGAGCTGAAGAAAGAAGGCTGAACAAAGAACCTGAGAGATGCCCATGTGTAACAAGAAAGCAAAGTGAAGTCAGAAACACGGACTGAGGAGCAGGGCTCAGAGTGGCGCCTGATGGCCAGCATGTTAGCAGAGATGGTACCTGGCAATGGATGTTGACTAGGATGAGAAGTGGCAACAATATTCAACTCAGAAGGCATCACGTGGGTGGGTCCAGCTGAGCCATGAGGGAGAAGCCAGGCTGCAACGAGGAAATGAGAGGGGCTCTTTCTATTTTCAGTGAGTGGAGTAAAGGCACAGTGATGTTTTAACCAGAACTCTAGGTAAAGGAGTAGATTCTCTGGGGCTGGAACGAAGGTTGGGGTTAAGAACACTGGTGGCTCTTGAAGAGGACTTGGCTCAGCTCCCAGCACCCACAACTGACTTACAATCAGGCTTCTTCCCTTACAGAGAATTTTTTTACATTTACTTAACTATGGGGTGTTTGGGGGAGTTGTTTTTGTTTTTGTTTGGTTTGGGGTTTTGGTTGGTTAGTTGGTTGGTTGGTTGGTTTTGGATTTTTGGTTGGGTTTTTTTTCCCTCTCTTTAAAAAATTTTCTCAAATATTACATCCCCACATCACTTCCTCCTCCTTCCTCTCCTCCAAGTCCCTTCTCCCCAGCTTCCCCTATCCCCCCAATCCACTCCTCTTCCATGTCCCTTCAAAAAAGGGCAGCCTCCCAGGGATATCAACTGAACATAGAATAACAACATACAATAAGACTAGGCACAACCCCTCATATTAAGGCTGGAATAGGCAACCCAGCAGGAGGAAAGGATCCCAAACGCAGGCAAAAGACTCAGAGACAACCCCTGCTCCCACTGTTAGGAGTCGCACACAAAGGCCGAACTACACAACTGTAACATATATACAGAGGGCGTAGGTCAGACCCATGCAGGCTCTGTCTCGGTGAGCACCTGTGAGCCCAGCTTAGTAGATCCTGTGGGTTCTCTTATGGTGCCCTTTCCCCTGTGGCTCCTACCGTCCTTTCTCCCCCTCTTTCGCAGGACTCCCTAAGCTCCACCTAATGTTTGGCTGTGGGTTTCTGCATCTGTTTCCATGGTTGCTGGGTGAAGTCTCTCTGATAACAATTGGGCTAAGCACAAATCTATGACTATAGCATAATATCATTAAAAATCATTTCACTGGGGGATGCAGAGATTGCTCAGTGGTTAAAAGCACTGGCTGCTCTTCCAGAGATCCTGAGTTCAATTCCCTGCACCCATGTGGCAGTTCACAACTGTCTGTAACTCCAGTTTCAGAGGATCTGACACCCTCTCACAGACAGACAGACATACAGGCAAAACACCAATGCAAATAAAAATCATTTCAGTGTTTTTTTTTTTTTTCTTCCAGTAGTACTTGGTTCGATCCTTGTTCTCTGGGCTATCCAGACTCTGGTTTCTGGTCCTCCAGGCAGTATCAGAGGTGGGCACCTCTTGTGGCATGGGTTTCTAGCTGGATCAGCCAATGGTTGGCCACTCCTACAAGTTCTGAACCACCCTTTAGCCCCAGCACATGTTGCAGGCAGGCAAAATTGTAGGTCAAAGGTTTTGTGCCTGGGTTGGTGTCCCAATCCCTCCACTGGAATTCTTGGTTATAGAAGATGCCCAGAGATGTTTTTAACATTTATTTAAATATTTACTAATGTGTTAAGTAACTGTGTTCTTTGGTGATTTCATACCTGTGTCCAATGCATAGTGATTACTCTTTTATCTTCCTTCCCACCCCCTCCTCTCTGCACCACAAATCTCCCTTTCTCACATCTTATTTATCTGTTCTGTTTTGTGACCCAAATTTTAACCAGGGCCATCTGTGGGGTGCTTTTGGAGCTGTACATCCCAAATCAATGCTGACAGACCAAAAGTGAGGTAAGGAACCTCAAAGCCTGGGGGTCATCTGGCATGGTTGAGGACAGAGACAGAGTTTGAGGGGAAGCAACGGTGATGAGGTTGGGGCTTCAGGGCCTTTCTGCCACAGGGATTCCTCCAGGAATGCAATCAGCTCTTCAACTTAGTGATATGTTCTTAATGCTACACCCTTATTCTAAAGGGAAGCCCCAAAATTATATACATGATATATTGTATATAATATGTAATACAATAGATAATGAAAGTTGAGAGTAAAATTACCACTGATAAATAAAAAATAAAACAGCCACTAACTACATAAGGACATCATGGGATAATATCAAATTTAACACAGTTGTTGCCAAGGTGGGTGGCTAAGTCAAGGTTGGACCCATATGGGAGAATGGCCCAGAAGGGAATAAGCCTGACACTTGGTGAAGAATGGCATCTGTGCAAAGACAGCTTCCTCCCACTGTGGGTTCAACATCTATAGGTTTCATTTCTGCATGCTGTCTTAGATATGAGTTTGTTTTAAACACAGTACTTCTTGACTGTTAAGGTAAACCACACATACACACAAAATACTGGCATGCTCCTATGCATATGGAGACATATGAAATGCTTACATGCTTACATGCTTACATGCAAATAGAGATAAAGTTCTCCATGATCTTGACACATAACTTTGTTATGATCCGAATGGGTTATTTTTCTAAGTTACAAAGACTGAGTCTGATCCTCCAGCAACCCACCATGTGTTCAACTGCAGTCTACATTTTGAGAAACCCAATGCCTAACGTGATGCAAGCAAACAAAGTAGCCATCTGCCCATTGCCAGCAGTTATATTTTAGAACTTCCTCTAAATTTTTAAATAAAAATAGTTGTTAGCCATTATAATAGTCTTAAGGTTTTCTAATCTACCCCCATGACAACTGTTATTGCTATGTTAGTCTATAAAATTGAGAAGTTTACCACCACTTGCTATGAAGTAGTTTATACATGGAAGTTAATTATTCATGGAAGGTTGCTGAAAGACTATCTGCAGTTCTCTCAGCTTCAGGCCTGTTTGGAATCAGCTGTCAATTTTTATCATTTTGCTTGTGGTTCCTGAAGGTTTGGCTTTCTTTCTCTGTTCCAGATAATTTTGTTAATATTTCTTTTCCCTGAAAGTTATTTATTTTATACAGATTTTTTAAAAACTTTACATGGTATGCTTCAATTATTATTTTAACAATCTCATGTCCGACTTTTTGTTTTCCTTAAATACACTTTCAAATTTTTTAAATCTTTAGCATTTTTTAAAGAAAAGAACTAGTTTATTGTGTGGTCCCATAATTTTTCCATTTTATAATTCACTGGTACTATTTTCCCTATTCTAAATTTTCTGAAGTGTGAATGATCTTTTAGTAAATGTCAAAAAAATCTAGGTATAGCCTATAAGAAAAGTAAACTGAGACAGTCAAAACAGTAATACATAAGACATAACATGTAATTGGAGCTGTGCGTGGAAGGCTAAGCCGTTCCTCCAATTCTCATCTCAAATACAATATTTATCAATATAAGGTTAAACTGAAGCTTAAATATGATTTCTGCATTTTCACTTAAAGAGTGATCCAAAGTATAATATTTTATAACCACATCAAAATAAATGTTTTTATGTCTGTGCAGATGATCTTATGCCCATTTAAGATATAGTTAAATGTAGCAGAAATTGACAAAAGGTAGGAGAGTTTCAATTTCATGGAGCTGTTTCCTCCAGTTAAAGCTTCCCTGAGGAAGAGAGGCTCACAAAAGAATTATAAGACTCAGAAGAATGGCAGAACTTATTCATGAGGCTCCCTTGGGGTTACGCAAGGAGTAAAGAACTGCTGGGGTGGCCATCTGGGAGAGTAGATGCTTGCAAGCAGCTTCAGAGATGGGACTGTTCAGTAATATGGCTTTCCAGGAGTCACCCATGTTCTTGTAAGTCATAACTCACTCATGCTCCAGCAATGCTCCACATAAGGGGTGGGGTCAAAAGCAGCCTATGGTGACAGTTGCATGTACCTCTTATGGGCAATGATCCATGCAACTGAAGTGGTGCTACATGCCCCGAACAGACTTGCTCATATAAAGAGAGAAATTACAACAGAAACACAAACATGTAGCAGCTAGGGGAAATGGCATGCAATTTTGAGGCTATCCTCCACATTAGCCTCTAGGATGGCAAGAAAACTAGAGCAAAGGATTGATTATGGGGTATTAGATTGTCATTTCTTAGAGCCGGTGGGCCACAATGGGAAGAGAGTACAAATTTGATCTGTGTCAGAGAGATCTTCCTGACATCCAGAAACTTGGAATTCCTGGGAAGAACTGGGCAGAGAAGAGTGAGACAGTGGAGTGGAGGTGGTGGGACACACCTCATGTTCAACTTTAATATAGAGAGAGGGGAACCCATGGTTCAGTGTGTAGACTGGGACTTTCATCATGTCCCGACACAGGAAAGCATGACAATTAGTGAGCAT
Source organism: Acomys russatus (assembly GCF_903995435.1). Classification (NCBI taxonomy): domain Eukaryota; kingdom Metazoa; phylum Chordata; class Mammalia; order Rodentia; family Muridae; genus Acomys; species Acomys russatus. The sequence goes on from NC_067138.1 coordinate 58,700,775, forward strand.
TTTGCTTCTGAGCCACCTGAGTTTTAAACAAGAAATGAAAAGACCCTCTCACTTGGGAGTCTGTCGGACATGGGAAAGAAGAGGCAACCATTTTAACAACCGTGTAAGAAGAAAAGCTGAGTAATTTTCCATCCCTCTTTGAGAAAATGATGACGTAATCCGAGGCAGTAAGAAGAAAAGTTAGTACATGGTGGGCTAACTCATATGAGCCATTATGGATTCTTCATTAGCTGAAGTCCCTATGAATACTGAGGACCAGAAGACAGTAGAAGGTCAACAGGCATCAAACACTGCCCAGTCTGTGGGACTAGACAAGACTGTGTTCACATAACACTAAGGAAGGAGTTAATTCAGAGGATCTGGGGACTAGTATGGAGCTTTGGTTGCTTTGCTGTAAGACACAATCTTCATAAGATAAGAGGTGGTTAAATATCAGTGACTTAGATTGACATAAAAATTGGGTTCATAAGATGATAAATCACTCAAGACGGGATGGATAAAACAAGGAAATCAGGCAGTGACTCCTGCTTAGGCCACTCAAAAGCAATGTGGCAAGAGTTGTAGTAAGCTGTAATTCTTGGTGGAGAAAAGTGACATGAAACCAAATTCATTGCTTATGAATCTCTGGGAGGCCTTACAGCCTGAGAAACAATTCAGTGGAGTCATGAACAACAGAGTGGTTCAGTCGTCAGTCCAGATCCTGTCATACTCAGGGACCAGTTCAAGCACTAGGGGTGTAAGGAGAGCCCTATTTCCCTTTGGTCCTGGACCAAGCTACACAGAGCAATCAGATCCTACAGAGATGTGCAGTAGTGCTGTGGCAGTTCCCCAGGAGAAGAAGACTGGATGTCTCATGAAGAATGACCGTGGATTATAGGAGGGCTAAATGGAGCAGTTTCACTCATCCAAGCCATTACACTCACCTTGCTTCTTTTTTTTTTTTTTTTTTTTTTTTTATGGAATAGTTAATACAAGTGATGAGATATTTTTATTCTACATTGGGCCTTATTAACTTTTTTCCTATCACCTTCCCTGCTGAATCACAGAGACCACTTGGTACTTGCCTAGCATGAATGTTCAGAGTACTTCCCAAAGGTTACTTTCATAGGCCCACTATTTGCCACTTGATAGTGCTGAGGACCTTGCTTTGTCTTCCTGATCTCCACCTTTAAAAAAAAAGATTTCATTACATAATGCTATATCCCTTGAGTGTCTTACAGATTTGAAAAAACATCTAGAGCAATAGTAAAAACTGAACTTAAAGAGTTTGAAATGAAGGCACCCTGTGTGGGTGTAAAAAGTATTTGATGGAGCTATAAAGTTGTTGGATATAAACCTCAGCACTCAAGATAAGCTACTGCTGTGAGTTGTTAGCTAGGAAGGTCCCTGAGGCCCCACATACAATCTAGACTTCCGCCACTGCCATTGGTTTGCACACTAGAACCAAAATGTATGTATGACCCTTTTGTTGAAGTCACTTAGAACTTCAGTTGCAAGACACATAGAAATCAAGCTAGGACTGTGCTCTTTTCCCTACTGACTGGCATCCATAGTGCCAGAAAGTATTATGTAGGCTTCTGGGGGAGAATTATCAGCAATGGTTCAGTTATCAGCATGAAAAAGCAAGACGTGCCTGACTGTGTAACAATGGCATAACTATTTAGGGTATAACCAACTACTCACTGATTGCTGTTAAGGTCTGTTTTATAGGACAGAACCTGTGTTTTATACTAAAAGTCAAAGCAACACGCTGTGGCAGGGGTAATCATATGTCCCAGTGAGGGGACATATTGTTGTCCTTTTATTAAGTAGATATGATGTGTCTATGAAATTTCCTTCTAAACATCTGTGTTTATAAGCATGTGTTACTACTATTGTCAGCCTCGGTTAAAGAGGCTTCATTTTGGAGTATGTGGTGATTATTGAAGAGAACCAGCCAAACTGGCTAGAACAGATTGCTGCTTAATTGACATAGAAGCCCAATGCTCAGCCCCAAATGAAATAAATCAGTCACACACATCTACACCACTCACTGCAGAAAGCACTACAGAAGAAGTGGAAGGAATGTAAAAGACAAAATAAGAATAGAATGTTGTGTGGCTGTTCCCTCCAGACTGAAAGATTGCCTAGTGAAAAGAAGCAACAATAAGAACCAGAAGACTTACCAGAGGTCCATCCCCAAGGCTAAATAATCAGTAAATAACTGCTGACTGAGAGGAGATCTTTGGTGGAGATGCCTGCAAGTGATGCCTGAGTCATGCATCTTCCGAAAGTCATCACTCATGCTGGGATCGATTTTCCCCCACAGGATTTTTCACCTGTGTTGTGGAAGAGTAATATTACTACTCAAGAATTGCCCACACTTCCGTAAGTAACCCTTCATCAACTTATTGGCCCTTCCAGCTTTTCTTGGATAGAATTAGTCCTATGATCTGCCAGTGCCCTCTCTATTTGAGATGACTGGAAATAGACTGTAGAAAGTGTCATTTAACAGCTTGCTGGGAATGCCTGAGTTTTTTTTTTTTAAGGTTTTAATCTTCCTATGTACTTCAATGATAGAAAAAATATTAATTTGTCCCAGTAGTAAAAGTAAATAGCTATCTATCAGTATGCTTTCAAATTAAACCATTGGTTCAAAGATGAACAGTGGTTTTGGTCAGAGGGTAAAAAAACAAAAACAAAACAAAAACAGTATATACCTCCATTTTCTATTAAGAATTGATAATTACAAAAGTTTACATGCAGAATGGTTTCCAGACTTTAAGTGTAAAGAAATCCTAAACATTAAAAGAGAGTGACCTTGTGTAGAAAAAGGTAATGTGTAACTGTTAATGAATATACACTAAACTAACTTTATTTGAAAGTGTTATGGTGATTGTGTGTAGAAAATTCCAAGACTACCCAAAAATATATTAGACATAGTAAGCTGGTTTAATTATTTATTTTATGTGAACATTTGACTGCTTGAACTTTTTTATGTCTTTTTCATTTTATTCAGGTACCTACAGAGGCCAAAAGTGGTTATGGGTCACTTGATATGGATGCTGGGAACAACACCCAGGTCCTCTAGAAGGGCAACAGGTGCTCAGAGGTTCAGAACAATCTCTACAGTCCTGTAAATTGATTTTAGCAAGACCACAATGTACTGGTTAGTTTTGTGTTAATTTTACATAAGCTACTATCATCTGAGAGGAGAGAAACTCCGTTGAGAAGATCAGGCTACAGGCAATCCTGTAGGGCATTTTTTCAGATAGTGATTAATGGATGAGGGCCCTGTTCATTGTAGGGGGCTCACCCGTGGGCTGGTGATTCTGGGTTCTATAAGAAAGCAAGCTGAGCAAGCCATAAAGAGCAAGTCTGTGAGCAGCAACACCCCACTCCACCATGGTTTCTGTATCAGCTCCTGCTTTCAGGTTCCTTCCCTGTTTGATTTCCTGTCCTGACTCCCTTCAATAAGTAACAGTGATGTGGAAGTGTAAGCCCTTTCCTCCCCAGCCTGCTTTGTCAAGGGGTTTCCTCACAGCAATGATAACCCTAGCTAAGACACACAGTATACTCAGCAACATACAGAGATTGGCTGCATTTATATATAGTGGTGAATGGCAAGTTATATTTAAAATATATATAATAAAATAAATACACTAAACCAATTATGTTTTCACATGATCATAGGAACAAAAAGATATCTGGCAAAAAAAAAAAAAAGACCTATCTCTACCATGAATACTGAAAATATGGCTAAGAGAAATTAATGAAGAAATAACAGAACACAAATATAACACGTGTTTGTTGTTTGAAAGCCTCAATGTTGTTAAATTTTCAGTTCTTTCCCAATTGTTATACAGACTTAGAGCACTGTCAAGTAAGACCAACTGGACTTTTTTTTTCATCCAAGAATTTAAGCCGATTCTAAAACATATACGGAAGCAGAGCAAGCCGAAATAGTCAGCACGAGTGGAACAGGAGAACAAAGTCAGAAGAAAATACAATGCCTGTGGTCAAAACTTACCGTAAAGTTAGGTGTAGTGGTGCACACTTGTACTCTCAGTGTTCAGGCTGAGGCAGGAGAATTGTTTAAAGTTCATAGCCAATTGAGCTAAATAGCAAAAAACTGTCAAAAACGAAAGATAAAAATGAAGGAAAGGGGGGATCCAAGATGGCGGCACAGATTTCTGAGCCAGGAACACCAAGGTCCCCACACCACGGCAGCGGGAGTGCTCCATGGTTCAGAGGGACCAGGGTGCGGAGGACCTGCGTGCCCCTGCACACGGGAGGAGCGCGGATTTTCTCGGATCGGAGCAGCAGCGGCAGAGGCAGCAGCAACAGCGGCGGCACCAGTGGCACCAGTGGCAGCAGTGGGAGTGGCTGAGGCTTGCAGCTCTGAGCCTTCCGGTGGAGGCGATTAGTGTGGTGGCCGGTGGGAGTTGCTGCAGGAGAGGGGACTCTGGATGGGATTTGGGTCGCTTGGTGCCTTGTGACCCAAACTGGACTCGGCGGACAGTTCAGTCCCAGCGTCCTGGGTTCAGCTCAGTGCGTAGTGCCGTGGAGATGCTGTCTCAGCGCAGCAAGCAATTCTGCCCTAGGCACTAGCTCAACTCAACCACAGCTCCCCTGCTGTGACACAGATGGGCGGAGCGCTCAGTTCTACCCTAGGCACCAGCTCAGTGCAGCCACAGTTCTCCTGCTGTGACGCAGGCTGGGCGGAGCACTCAGCTCCACCAGAGGCACTAGCTCACATCAACGAGCAGTTCTGCCCAAGACACTAGCACAGCTCAGCAGGCAGTTCTGGGGCACTAACACAGGCTGAGGTCAGCACGCAGATTCATCCCAGAGGCCCTAGCTGGACTTGCCGGGCAGATTGGGCCCAGAGACTCTAGTTGAGCTGTGTGCACAGGCTTGGCGGCTCCAAGACTCTGGCTGGACTATCCACGCATTATAGGCCCGGAGTCCCAGGCTGAATTCAGCGTGCAATGTGAGTCCAGAGTCCCTGGCTGAGCTCGGTGCACAATTCCGCCCCAGAGACTCGGGTGGAGCTCGGCGTGCAGTTTGGGGCCTGAGTCCCTAACTGTGCTTGGCAGACAGATTGGGCCCAGAGACTCTAGCGGAGCTTTTGGCACATTCCCGGCTCTAAGACTCTGGTTGGACAAGTGTGCAGTTTGAGTCCAAAATTCCTGGCTGAGCTTGGCGGACAGTTCAGGCCCTGAGTCAATAACTGACCACAGCACACACTTTGGGCCAAAAGCCCCTAGCAGAGCTTGGTGCGCAATCCCAGCCCCCCAAAATTCTGGCTGGACCCTGTGTGCATTTTGTGCCCAGGATCCCTAGCTGAGCTCAGCAGACAGTTCAGGCCCTGAGAATCTAGCTGAGCTCGGCCTGTGGTTCGGGCCCAGTGTCCCTGGCTGGACTTGGCAGGGAACCCAAAAGGCTGTGGATACCTTGGCCTGACCCAATGCTCATTCAGAGACCCAGAGCGATTGCAGGACCCACAGCACAGGGGAGCTGAGGATCACTGCCTGTGAGAGACCAGAACAACAGGGCTAACCATCTGCCATCCACACCAGTGAAGTATCAGAGGTTCCAGCCTACGGAAATCATGAGAAAACAAGTGAATCTATCATCAGACTCCCTCCATCCAACTCTGGAAGCTACCCAACAAAAACAAAGACACCAAGCTGTCTAAAGGACAGCGTAAAAGCATACGCAAAAACTCCCAAAACAACATGGCGTCTCCAGTTTCCAGCTATCCCAAAGAAAACAACCCAGAGAACTCAAATACAATGGAAATACAAGAAAATGATCTCAAATCCTTAGTAATGAGGATATTAATGGAGGAAACAAATAAAATTCGTAATCAAATGCAGGAGGATGCAGCCAAACAGGTGAGAGACATAAAAGAAGCACATAGAGTGGAACTAGAAAAATTTTAGGAAAATGCAAACAACCAGATGAAAAAAGTCAAAAAATCAGTTCAAGATCTGAAGACGAAAATGGATTCAATGATAAACACACAGACAGAAGAAAAATGAGAACGTGAGACCTCAGAGAAGAAGGCAAGCAACACAGAGGTGAGCTTTTCTAACATAATCCAAGAGATGGAAGAACGAATCTCAGGTCTAGAAGATACAATCACAGATCTTGAAGCAACCATTAAGGAAAATGAGAAATCTGTAAAACTCCTGACACAAAACATCCAAGAAATTAAGGACACAATGAAAAGAAGAAATCTGAGGATAATAGGCATTGAAGAAAGAGAAGATATCAGTTTCCAAGGCCCAGAAACTATTCTCAATAAAATCATAGAAGAAAATTTCCCCAAACTAAAGAAAGAGATGCCTATACACATACAAGAGGCCTACAGAACACCAAATAGAATTGACCAGAAAAGACAAACTGCCTGTCACATAATAATCAAAACACAAAACATACAGAACAAAGAAAAAAATATTAAAAGCTGCAAGGGAAAAGGGCCAAATAACATTTAATGGGCCTGGACAGAGATCCTGCAAACCCTAAGAGACCACAGATGCCAGGCCAGACTACTTTACCCAGAAAATCTATCAATAACCATTGATGGAGAAAACGAAATATTCCATGACAAAAACAAATTCAAACAGTACCTATCCACAAATTCAGCTTTACGGAAGGTACTAGAAGGAAAACTCCATCCCAAAGGGTCAAGCTACAACCAAAACTACTCAGCAAATAGATAACTATCCCATGGCAAAAACACAACTACACAAACGCTCGACTGGAACCAACATCAAAATTAAGACTCTTAACAGTCACTGGTCATTAATATCTCTCAACATCAATGGTCTCAATTCTCCAATAAAAAGACACAGACTAACTTAATGGGTGCATAAACAAGATCCAACATTCTTCTGCATTCAAGAAACACATCTCACCCATAATGAAAGGCATTACCTCAGGGTAAAAGGTTGGAAAAAAATATTCCAAGCAAATGGTCACAAGAAGCAAGCAGGCGTAGCCACTTTAGTATCGAACAAAATAGACTTTCAACCAAAATTAATCAAAACGGACAAGGAAGAACACTTCATACTCATCAAAGGTAAAGTCAACCAAGATGACATCACAATTCTGAACATCTATGCTCCCAATACAAGGGCACCCACATTTGTAAAAGATCTGCTAAAAAAGCTTAAACCACACATCGATCCCCACACAATAATAGTGGGAGACTTCAACACCCCACTCTCACTGAAGGATAAGTCAGTGAAACAGAAACTAAGCCGAGAAACAACATCATTAACCAATGCCATGGATCAAATGGATCTAACAGATATCTATAGAACCTTTCACCCAAACAAGAAAGAATATACCTTCTTCTCTGCACCCCATGGAACCTTCTCCAAAATTGATCACATCGTAGGTCACAAAGCAAGCCTCAATAGATACAAGAGGATTGAAATAATACCTTGTATCTTATCAGATCACCATGCTCTTAGGCTGCAATTCAACAACAACAGAAATAACAAAAAGCCTACACATATGTGGAAACTAAACAACTTTCTGCTAAATGACACCTGGGTCAGGGAAGAAATAAAGAAAGAAATCAAAGAGTTTCTGAAATTCAATGAAAATGAAAGAACAACGTACCCAAATTTGTGGGATACATTGAAAGCAGTGCTAAGAGGAAAATTCATAGCACTAATTGCCTTTAAAAAGAAATTGGAAACATCACACATAAGCATCTTAACAACACAACTGGAAGCCCAAAAAAAAAAAAAAAAAAAAAAAAAAAAAAAAAAAGCAGAAACACCCAAAAGGAGTAGACGTCTGGAAATAATCAAACTCAGGGGTGAAATTAACAAATTAGAAGCTAAGAAAACAGTCCAAAGAATCAACAAAACCAAGAGCTGGTTCTTTGAGAAAATCAACAAGATAGACAGACCATTAGCCAAACTAACTAAAAGGCAGAGAGACAGCATTGAAATCAACAAAATCAGAAACGAAAAGGGAGACATAACAACAGACACTGAAGAAATACAAAGAATCATAAGATCCTACTTTGAAGGTGTATATGCCACAAAATTTGAAAATCTAAGGGAAATGGATGATTTTCTTGATCAATTTCATTTGCCAAAGTTGAGTAAAGAACAGATAAACAAGCTAAATAGTCCCATTTCCCCTACAGAAATAGAAGCAATCATTGATAGTCTCCCAACCAAAAAAACCCAGGGCCAGATGGTTTCAGTGCAGAATTCTACCAGACCTTCAAGGGTGAGCTAATACCGATACTCTTCAAGCTACTCCAAAAGATAGAAATGGATGGAATATTACCAAATTCATTCTATGAGGCCATAGTCACATTGATACCTAAACCTCACAAAGACTCAACAAAGAAAGAGAATTTCAGACCAATTTCTCTTATGAACATCGATGCAAAAATACTAAATAAAATACTTGCAAAACAAATACAAGAACACATCATTCATCATGACCAAGTAGGCTTCATTCCAGGCATGCAGGGATGGTTTAATATACGGAAATCCATCAATGTAATCCACCATATACACAAGCTGAAAATAAAAAACCACATGATCATCTCTTTAGATGCAGAAGAAGCATTTGATAAAATCCAACACCCATTCATGTTTAAAGTTTTAGAGAGATTAGGGATACAAGGCACTTTCCTCAACATAATAAAGGCTATATACAGCAAGCCAATAGCCAAAATCAAAGTAAATGGTGAGATACTCAAGGAAATTCCTCTAAAATCGAGAACAAGCCAAGGCTGCCCACTCGCTCCATATCTCTTCAATATAGTACTCGAAGTTCTAGCCAGAGCAATAAGACAACAAAAGGAGATCAACGGTATCCAAGTGGGAAAGGAGGAAGTCAAATTATCCCTATTTGCAGATGATATGATAGTGTACATAAGTGACCCTCAAAATTTCACCAGAGAACTCCTACAGCTGATAAACACCTTCAGCAAATTAGCTGGATACAAAATTAACTCAAAAAAGTCTGTAGCCTTCGTATACACAAATGACGAGCTTGCAGAGGAAGAAATTAGGAAAGCCACGCCCTTCACATTAGCCACAAGCAATATAAAATATCTAGGAGTCATTCTAACTAAGCAAGTGAAGGACTTGTATGAAAAAAATTTCAAAACTCTGAAGAAAGAGATTGAAGATGACCTGAGAAGATGGCATGATCTTCCTTGCTCATGGATCGGGAGAATTAATATAGTAAAAATGGCCATCCTACCAAAAGCAATCTACAGATTCAATGCAATCCCTATCAAAATACCTACACAATTTTTTAAAGACATTGAAAGTTCAATTCTGAACTTCATATGGAAAAACAAAAAACCCAGAATAGCTAAAACAATCTTGTACAATAAAAGGTGCTCCGGAGGAATCTCCATACTTGATCTCAAACTGTACTATAAAGCAATAGTAATTAAAAATGCTTGGTACTGGTACAGCAACAAGCTGGTTGATCAATGGAATCAAATCGAAGACCCAGATATGAATCCACACACATATAGTCACTTGATTTTCAACAAAGAAGCCAAATCCATTCAATGGAAAAAGGATAGCATCTTCAACAAATGGTGCTGGTCTAACTGGAGGTCTATGTGTAAAAAAATGCAACTGGACCCATATCTGTCACCTTGCACAAAACTCAAATCCAAGTGGATTAAAGACCTCAACATAAAACCAGAGACACTAAGTCATTTAGAAGAAAAAGTGGGGAAGAGCCTGGAACATATTGGCACAGGAGACAACTTCCTGAACAGAACACCAATAGCCCAGGCCTTAATGTCAACAATTAATAAATGGGACCTCATGAGGCTGAGAAGCTTCTGTAAGGCAGGAGACACAGTCAAGAGAACAAAGCGACAGCCTACAGACTAGGAAAAGATCTTCACCAACCCTACATCTGACAAAGGTCTAATATCCAAAATATATAAAGAACTCAAGAAACTAAACACCACCAAACCAAATAATCCAATTGAGAAATGGGGCTTGGAACTAAACAGAAAATTCTCAACAGAGGAACATCAAATGGCTGAGAAACACTTAAAGAAATGCTCAACCTTCTTAGTCATCAGGGAAATGGAAATCAAAACAACTCTGAGATTCCATCTTACACCCATCAGAATGGCTAAGATCAAAAACTCAAGCGACACCACATGCTGGCAAGGATGTGGGGAGAGAGGAACACTCCTTCATTGCTGGTGGGAATGCAAACTAGTACAGCCACTTTGGAAATCTATCTGATGCTATCTCAGAAAAATGGGAATAGGGCTTCCTCAAGACCCAGCTATTCCACTCCTTGGAATATACCCAGAAGATGCTCCAGCACACAACAAGAAAATTTGCGCAACCATGTTCATAGCAGCCTTATTCATAATAGTCAGATCATAGAAACAGCCTAAGTGTCCCTCAGTAGAAGAATGGATAAAGAAACTGTGGTACATATACACTATGGAATACTACTCAGCTATTAAAAACAAGGAATTCCCAAAATTTGTGGATAAATGGATTGAGCTAGAAATGATCATAATGAGTGAATTAAACCAGAATCAGAAAGACTTAAATGGTATATACTCACTTATATCTGCATACTAGCCCAAGGGGCATGTTCCACGAAAGCCTTCACTTACCAGGAAACTGGGACAGAGGGGAGGACATCCTATTGGGACTCTAGATGAGAGAAGCATGGGAGAATGGCAAAGTAGAATGATCCAGAGGGGCCTAGAAACCTACAAGTAGAACATTATGATAGGCAGATTTGGGCCCAGGGGTCCCGCTCAAACTAAGGCACCAGCCAAGGACAATACAGGCGGTAAACTTTAAACCCCTACCCAGATCTAGCCAATGGTCAGAACAGTCTCCACCGCTGAGTGGAGAGTGGGATATGACTTTCTCACGTACTCTGGTGCCTCACATTTGACCATGTCCCCTGGAGGGGGAGACCTGGTGGCACTCAGAGGAAGGACAGTAGGTTACTGAGAAAAGACTTGATACCCTATGAGAATATACAGGGGGAGGTAATCCCCCTCAGGAACAGTCATAGGGGAGGGGAATAAAAGGAAAAGGAGAGGGAGGGAAGAATGGGAGAACACAAGGGATGGGATAACCAGTGAGATGTAACAAGAATAAATTAATAATAAAAATTTTTTTAAAAAATGAAGGGAAGGAGGGAGAGAGGAACAGAGCGTAAGAGGGAAAAAGGAAGGAAGGAAACCGGCAGACAGACTGACTGACTGACCATAGAGGTGCATAATCAACAGGGCATAAGGTAAAAAGATCAATGAATCACGAGGCGTCCACAAACAGACCTACTATGGCAAGGAATAATGCCCAGACAGATCACTAGGAGAAGAAAAATAAATCTTTGCAATGAATAAAATAATGAAAACTACATAACTGTAACAAACACACTGAATTTTAAACCCTATCTCACACAAAACAAAATTTAATACGAATTACATAGTATTCATCATGTCAAACTTTTGATGCTTTCTGGAATAAATCATAGGAGAATATTTTCCTAACTTTGACACCAGCAAAAAAAAAAAAAAATCACAGGTCATTGAGGTCAACGACTGATGAGCTTTCTGTACAAGCAGGAGGGCCTGGGATGGGATCCCTAACACCCATGTAAAAAGCAGTCATGGAGGTGCATGCTGGTCACCCTGGAGGTGGGAGGCACAGACAGGAGGGTCCCTGGAGCCTGTGGATCAGCCAATCGAATGGAACCAGAAAGCTCCAGGTTCCATGAGAGACCCTGCTTCACGGGATAATGTGGAAAGTGATTAATGGAGACACCCACCACATCTCTGTCCTCCATATGCATGCACATACACACATGAGTACATAAACATGTATACACACGTGGTAACTCATACAGAAAGGCACTAATTATATAATATTACTAAACTTGACTTTATGTAAACAAAATTTCTGATTATCAAAAGATACCATTAAATAAAAAGGTAAGCTATACACAGGGAAACAGCATTTCCAACACACATCTGAATGTATTTACAATACAAATACATCCTCCTATAAATCAGAAATTAAATAAATAAACATTGGGGCTTGATATATGAACAGCTAATAAGCACATGGAAAAGTGCCCAATCTCATTAGTCCTTGGGGAAAATGTAAATGTAATTCATGATGGGATACTGTATCTTACTCATTAGAATGAAAAAAAAAAACCCCACTTTAAAGCAAATGGCAAATGTTGGCAAAGACATGAAGCAGCTAAAATTCTCATCACAGCTGGTGTAATTTACCAACTGATTTGGAATACTATGTCCATGTTTAATAAAGTACTATGCCCATGTTTAATAAAGTTAAATCCATACTTTCAATTCATACTTTGTTAAAATGCATCAAATTCTACTTGATATTTTATTGTATGCATAGCATATCTCACTACAAATTATTTTCAAATAATCCTTAACTGAATCTTTATGATTAGGAAGGGCTGGGTCTAGGAAATTTGGAAGTACTGGTCCAAATGTGTGCTGTCTAAAGGCATACTCATAATTTCTTGTTTAACACAGGAATTATGTTAGAATTTTTTTTAATCCTAAAATGTTTTTCAATTCAAATTCAGTTGTTAATTTCTATTTTAATATGGTGTAGTCAAAATGAAATTTATAAAATTTCTCCTATACATTATGCAACAGTTGCCAATGATGACATTCATGAGGCAGAGGAAAGTGGATTTCTGTGAGCTCAAGAACCAGCTTGGTTGACCACAGCAAGTTCCAACCAGCTGGGGCTGCATAGTGACACCTATCTCAAAAAGTGCCAAAGACTTAATGATGGGTTTCTGTAAAGCTATAACTAACAATTTTTAAAAATTTAAAATATACACATAGAGGTAGAAAATACAAAACTATATGTTACAGTAAAAATTTAAAAATAAAAATTAAATAATATATATACAAGTAGAAAGTACAACAGGTTTGTTTTTAATTAAGCGTTCAACATAATTTATTAATAACTAATTTCATTTAAATTTTGAGCAACTTTATACTACATGCCTCAAATAAATGTCCTTTGGTCTACCTAAGTATATTTGGAATTATACCCCTTATTAAAACACAGTTATTCTTCTCATTTTAAACTCTTTATATAGCTTTAGATATATTTCCTACAAACAGAACTTAGTTGAATTTCATATTGAAAAAAAACTCAAAAATTCTTATCTTGGAAAACATATCTTATTGTGGCTAGAGAGATGACTCAGTTATAAGCCCCAGAGGAAGCTCTTCCAGAGGAAGCAGGCTCAGCTCCTGCAGCCACATAGCAGCTAACAACTACCTGTAACTCCAGTTCCAGAACACCTGATGCCCTCTCTTGGCCTCTGTAGGTACTGCATACATGTGGTGCACACACATATATACACATACACAAAAGCATGCACATATAAACCACTCATAAGCATTAAAGCAAATCTTTTTAAAAGCAGCTTATCTAAACTTAATAACTACAACTTACTCTTTCATCTTGTTTTCTATCTTATTATCTTCTAATTCTTTACTGTATCATTTCTTGCGAGATAGATTCAATCTTTTTCTTTTCATTTCTTTCCTAATCGTTTTTTAAATTGTAGTTTTAAAAAAGATTTTTTATAGATTAAAATTTTTAAGAGAGAATGTTTTTCTAGATATAGATCTGGGTACGCCCCTGTTTTAATTGGTTCCAACACTGAGGACAATCTATGCAGGACAAAAAGTCTCCCATTCATTGCTTTCCTTTCAAGAACTAGTTTTCAAGGGGTGGGGGTTGCTCATTGCTGAGTCCTTGCACGTCTGAGATATCCTTCTGTTATTTCACAACTTAAGGACGACTAGTCTGGGTATAAAATCAGTAACTTACGACTTTAATTCTCAGAACTTTGCATACAATACATCATTTTCTTCTAAATTTAAGCCTTTAGAGTAAAAGCCAAAGAACAGGCAGATTTTCATTATATTTTTAGGTACTCTGTTTCTTTTGCTTAAATACTTATAAAAGATTTTTTTTCTTATGGTTGTGAATTAAAACTGTTGCCAGGATACATCATCATGTGTGCCTTTGTTCATTGATTTATCTGGAACACAATGATTTTTTTCAATCTGGGTCTTACTTCTGTTCATGAATTTTTTTCCTGTTACTTCTTTAATTATTGCGTTTCTTCCATTTGTTTTAGTTTTTTCCAGGGGAACCAGTTATCCACATATATACTCTCTTTTGCTTTCCACAGGGGAAGTCAAACTGTGCCAGAACTCCTCTGGTAGAGCTGTGGTTCCCTTGGCGCTCTGCTATGCATGGATGTGCAAAGCATCTGGCCCAGGACTGCTTCAGTACTGTATATCTCTTCTGGTGAAGTCCCGTCATGCTCCACAAACACTGGTTTCCTGATGCTGTGAATCTGAAATTCACATAAAAATCCATAATTCCAAGCATGTGTTGTCACCATAGTTTGTCACTATCTTCTTTTTCTTTTCATTTCCAATCCAACTGAAGAACTTTACCTACAAGAAAGGTTGAGGGTTGACCAGTACTCCCAGCGGCCACACCTGATCTATCATCTGAGTCTTTTCTGAATTTTTTTTTCTGAATGTACAATAATATGGCAGTATTCTCAGCCTCACAAACAAATCCACAAGTGCCCACACACCCAGATTTTCATCACTGTTAGACTTGGGTCTCCTGGTCTGAAGATGCGTAGGATGGCGGGGACCTAAGCTGTCCTTCCTCATTTCTAAGGGATTCTGTGCCAGACCATAAAGCTGCCAGAGAAAAACAAAAGATGTGTCTCAGCCTTCCTCTTTGTAATTGCATACCTTCTTCCCTTTGAAATTATGTTGGCCATTGTTTTTACTTTTGCTTTTAAAGGACCTATTTTCGCCCTCTGTCTCTATAGCCATTTGAGAGGAAAGTTGAGAACACTTCATGGGGGGCTGCTAGCCAGACTCCATTTTTAGCTGGAACTCCTATGGCTTCCTAATGAATAATTAAACACAACTGGGGAGGATATTCAGCAATTAAATCAATGCTGGGGATTAGTCCGTGAGGATGTGAATTCTGGGCATCTCAAAGTGCAAAGGAAAGAGGGAGAGAGGGAGAATGCCTAACAACCAACTAAGATTCCTAATAGGACTGATGATGGAGAGAGAGGGGGGTTCCTAAAATAAAAGGCTTATGCAGCAAGCTCGAGGTGCTTTCCACCAGGACAGAATTAAGGGTACTGTCCTGTCCATTTGGGTTTAATGTCACCATGTCAAGTCCTCACTACAGTGCAGGTAATAGTGTTTTGTAAGAAAGAACACCATGTGGTGGCCTTGTTAATCTTCGGGATGAAAAGCACTTGCAAGTTGGCAACACACATTGGCATGCCTTGGACTAAAAGGAGTTTTTAGCATGACACAGCAGTTTTTAGGGCTGCTCAGAATTAATATGAGATATGTGGCCAAATATAGGGTGTAACGAGGGCACCTGTTGACAGTCAACTAAGTGAGGTCAAGTGAAAATGTCAAAACAGTATATTTGAACAAAAGCAGTTTGATATATACATGAATGGGACATATGAGGGGTCTCTTTAAAGTTAAAAGTTTGCCATCATTTTGGAAAATAACTTCCTTAAAGAACGTAAGTAGAAAAATGCACAAGTATGTCATTCTGAACACTGAAACTGCTTCCCCCAAGAATAAAAATGTGCTCTGTGTCCACTACGTGAAGGAAGCCCATCATCTCACAAGGTTAGTGGTAAAACCCCACCTCCCAGGACCAGGGCAGAATTCCCATTCAACATTGTTGTTAGAGACAAGCCATCACTTGTTGAGGAGTTCAGCTGTCTCTTCTTGCAAAATAAGCATGCCAGCTGGGCATAGTGACTATTTTCACCCATTCAGGAGGGGTCTTGGGGGTGTCACAATCCCCCCTCCTAAATATCCACCAGCAATCTACCACCTATTGTAAGCAACTCCGCCTTAAATATGGTGGCCTTGGGGAGGGGCTAGAGTATATAATATTATATATGACATATATAATATATAATAATAATAATAATAATATTATAATGATGTATGTGTGTAGACATGTGCATTAGAGAGAAAGTATAGAAGGGCTAGTGAGACTATAGGGAGAGGGGCCCATCTGTGTGGCTAACAGGAAAGCCCTTACTCTGTTGGGTTAAAAGCCTTCCAAGCACAGCCAGGGTCAGGGTACCCCCACACCCATGTAGTAGTCCTTCATCTATGCTCCATAAGGAGGCCTAGGAAACTCACACTGTTTTCCCAGTGCCTCCATTTGTCATTTGTGTCTTAGAAGAAGGAAGAGACATTGCTTATATCTCCTCTGGGAGAGCCTTTTAACAATGAGCATGCTGAAGAGAAGCTAAAACTGTCATCTGGTTTAACTTAGTCTCCAAAGTAGGAAGCACCAGAAAGCAAAATAGGAACGGGGCCATTGAAAGGAATGGGAAGCAAGTGGTTGAGACTGAGATGGGTCAAGAGGCAGCAAGGTATTTTTAAAAGCAAACCCTGGGACTCTGGCCACTCATAACAAGGCAATGGATTGTTTGAACTAGTCTGACCTTCCAGCTGGGGGTGTTGTGGGGGCAGGGAGCGACTTGCTGATTCCAGGATATAATTATTTTGGAACCAAAAGAGACTATGGAGATACTCTAGTACCCCCATCACTGTCACTGGAGGACACTCAGGTCCAGTGAGATTAACATGCCTCCTGCACTCATGTATTAAATTGGTTGCAGAAGTGGAATTATGACCCAAAAATCTCTTGATCATCACTAAGGAGTTTTTTCCACTACACTCATCTTCTCATGCCTTCTCTTTGGAGATTCTAAGGGAAGCAGCATTTTGTGGAAAGAGATCCCTAAACGTCAAGCTCTGAGTTTCTTGTTCCTTGTTTGAATAATAGAATTCTGAAAGCCGTAACTGCCTTCAGCTCATCCAGCCTGAGATTTTTCACACATTATCAGTTTCTAGGTGAGCAACAAGCTTTCACGAATCCCTTCAGGACTAAGGCATCTATATTGGTCAGTTTTCTGAAATACCTAAAAAAAGACATATGCACAAAAGAAAAGATTTGATTCGACTCACAGTCTACACCCAATTGGCTAGTTAGTTGCTTATGGGCCTGTGGTGACACCGCACATCGCCATGGGAGTACGAGGCAGAGGAAGCCCTCCCATCACACCAGGAAGTGAAAGGGGAAGAAGGGAGCAGAGTGAGGGCTCAGCCTCTTCTTCAGTGGCAAACATTAACTGAAATAGAAGACCTCCTATTGGCCCATCTCTTTAAATTTCCACCACGTGCCAGTAGCGCCATGGTCAGGGGGGCTGATCAAACCTGGGGAAGCTCTCTTTAATGCCTTGAACCAGCTTCCCTGGAACTTCCATTTTTTTACTTCTAGGAAAGAGTCTTCATCTCTTTTCATGTGATGCCACTGCCGTTTACTTTAACAGTCTTGCTCTGAGAGCCCACACTTGCTGGGCTCTACTTCTACCTTTTGGCTATAAACCTGGCATTGCCCATGCAATCTGAAAGATGATGCTGAACGTGTGGAAATACTCAATTATGATTAGAACAACTTCTTCTGTCTTATTTTAGTGTGTGTGTGTGTGTGTGTGTGTGTGTGTGTGTGTGTGTGTGTGTGTGTGTCTGTGCGCGTGCGTGGGTGCACATGCCAGGACATGTCAATGGAAGTAGAAGACTATTTAGCTGTCACCTTCCATCATGTGGGCCCCAGGCATCAAACACAGATCGCCAAGCTTGGTGACAAGCACCTTTACCCACTGAGTTACTTCTACCACCTGGGCTTTTTTGTTTGTTTTTGTTTGTTTGATCATTTGTTAGTTTTTGAGACAGGCTCTTGCTATGCAGCCCAGGCTAATCTTGAGTTCCTAATCCTTGCCTGGATCTTCCTGTCTTAGCCTTCCTAGAGCTGGTATCATAGGCATGTACTAAATCCAACTTGGACACTATCTCCTATTAACTATCACATCATTAATCTTTCCATATGTGGCTCTCAAACTAAATCCATAATATGTTTGCAGAATGTGACCTCTAGATCAAAGGCTGGAAATGCTTCTGTGAAGAGCCAGGGGTCAATTACCTAAGCTTTGGAGGGCTCCCACTGGTGTTACAGCCCTCAACTGGATCTCTAGCACGAACTCTACCACAGAGCATGTGTAAGACTGCCGGTGTTTCATAAAGCTTGGTTGGATCCAAACTGAAGGCCATCATTTCCCACCTTTGTTCTAAAAGCTACATAGATCTCACAGCCTTTCTTTGGCTTGCCAGTGTCACCAAAAGATCTACATACTTTGCTGCTGTGGCTGGAATAATATAATCAGGTTAATAAACAGTGTGCATAGGATATCAACCAATCATTTGGGGTGGTGAGATTTTTAAGTAAGAAGAACATGCACATGAACAGGCAAAATGGCTCAACAGTAGCTCAAGGATGCTGAGAATGGCAGTTTTCCCAGGGATGGGGACCCCTAATTGGTTATCCAATACCAAATGGTCATTTCTGAAATCATATTCACACAAGTTAACATTAAAAGATGGAGGAAATTTTATATATATATATATATATATATATATATATATGATCATAATATTGAGAAAGAGCAAAGGGGAATATATGGGGTGGTGATTAAGGGGAGGGAATATAAGGGGGAATGAATGTAATTATATTTTAATTTAAATTTTGTTAATTTTTTTTAAAAAAGTGATTGCATGCAGCCACAGGCCTGTTGAACTAAGTTCAATTCCCAGAATGGTAGAAGAAGAGAATCAAACTCCAAAAGTTGTCCTCTCAACCTCCACACTGTCATGCCCATAGCTACATGCGTGCATACACAAATATTTTTTTAAGTACAAAAACACTTAGGTTACCTTATTTTTAGTTTCAAAATACACTTTCATCAATACTCTCTCTTTTTTCCCACTATCATATATATTGGTCACCTGGAAATCCTGATTGCTGAAAATAAAGATGAAATGCTGGGTGTGGTGGCACAAGCCTTTAATCTCAGCACTTGGGAGACAGAGGCAGGCAGTTCTCTGTGAGTTCGAGGCCAGCCTAGTCTACAAAGCGAATCCAGGACAGCCAGAGCTATTAAGCAGAGAAACCCTCTCTCAAAAAAAACAAAACAAAAAACAAACAAACAAACAAAAAGATGAAATTAATGTCTTACTGAAACAGGTGGAGGAGATAAACTGTGAGCCTCCAGCCTGCTTCCCCCCTGCTCTCCAGAGGAGTCACAACACTCTGAGAGGAAGGAGTCCTTAAATCTGCTGCCTCCACTAGGGCAAGAGATGAAACACCCTAGCGAAGTGCACAGACCTTAAAAACAAACAACAAACAAACCTAGCCCTTCACCCTCACTAAAGAACCCATCATTTCTTACTGCCCCATGGTCGGGCTTTGCCCACAAATGAGAGGTTTTCATTCATTTTTTTAAAATTCCTTTATATGAAATACAGATAGTCAAGGGTTGCCAGACACTTCAGGAAAACCTCCAACATTACATTGAACCCCTACTCAGATGTAGCCAACGGACAGGACATTCTCCACAGATGAGTGGAGAGCGGGGACTGACTCTGACACGAACTCTGGTGCCCCATATTTGACCACTTCCCCTTGGTGGGGAGGCCTGGTGGCACTCAGAGAAAGGATAAGCAGGCTACCAGGATGAGACTTGATAGCCTATGATCATGTAGTGGGGGAGGAGGTCCCTCTCAGTCATAGACCTAGGGGAGGGGAATAGGGTGAAAGTGGGAGGGAGGGAGGGCGGGAGGATACAAGGGATGGGATAACAATTGAGATGTAATCTGAATAAATTAATTAAATAAATGTTTTAAAAATAGTAAAACAAAACAAAACAAAGACAAAGACAAGTATAACCATGCTAAAAGAAGCACAAACTAGAAACAACACAAGAAACCTTCCTGGGGGTAAGGGGAGAGAGACAGAGACAGAAACAGCTTAACACTGTGAGAGTTTAACAGCTGGTTAAGTTGAATGCTGGTACCTCTTCCCTACAGGTGTAGGTTCCAAGAAATCCCTGAAGCTAAAAACAGTACTGGACTTATATATGTGTTCTCTCAAAACCAAAAATAAGTAAGCAGAGTAAGGGGCTAATAGTGCTGTGACATCATAACACACTTACGATATGCTGATAGAGTGTAATAAAGTTGCATGCAAACTCTCCCTCGCCTCTTCCTTACACCCTCAGGAAATCTCAGGCTCCAGCACCCAGCCCTCTTAGGATCATTCATGTTAACACAACACTCTAAGGATGAAATGTCATGAGGAAACAACTGTGTGGACATGCCTGACTGCGTAGCACTTACATAAACACAGGCACTGTCATACCTCTATAGCCAGCCTGATAGCCTGCAGGGCTGCTGAGTGACTAATAGGTGGGGAGCACATGCCCTGTGGATACTCAGGCCAGTAGACAATTCATGTCCCAGTCAAGGTAGAATGGGACTGCATAACGGTTTATCATGCTCAGAAGGACGCAGAATGAAAAACCTTCTAATTATTCCGGGAATCTTGCATTTCCAGACCCACAGCTAACCATGGGTGACAAAACCATGAAAGCCTTTCTTTTGGATAAAGGAGACTGTCATATCAGAGAAGAGGGGGTCAAAAAGTAATGGAGACAAACCCCAAGAACTGAGGGAAACAGATTCCCGGTTGCAATGGCCCACAGAGATGTCTCTGGACGCGTACTTTCTCACACATGAAAGCTTTACTGGCCCCACGGGTGACCCCACATGAGCATGAAGAAGCAGATCCCTCACACAAATAGATTTTCAGGGTCAGCGTCTCCCAAGGCTCTTCCCTAAGATGTGTGTTTCCCAAGACATTGCACTGTTTGGTTCTCAGTAAATCATGAGCTTCATTCAGACTCTCTGTCCCATTATTATGACAGACAGATCTCACTCCTGTCCTCAAGCTGGTGAGAACTTACCTCTCCCACTCCAGGAGGGCCCCTCCCCAAGTTCTTAGAAGCAGGTTGTACGTAAATATTTATGCTTTCTTCTTGCATTCCACCTTGACAACCCACCTTCCACTGAGCTGGCATAATGGGAGAAACCATGACAACGAAAGCAAACGTGTGACATACATCTGCCTTCCCAAATATCTTTAAAAAACAGGATCTGAAGGAGCAAGTGAGGATACATACGCAGATCCTCTGCACAGCAATGTACAGAAGGTATGTATGAACATTTATGTATATTTAGAAAGGCACAAGTAGCTTAACCAGGGACCCACAGCTTGGAAATTACACCCAAGTCCTCTGACACACAGAAGTACCTTTTTTCCACTGTACAGATTTAAGTGTTCTATAATCTCTCAATCTCTCTCCCTCCCTCCCTCTCTCTCTCTCTCTCTCTCTCTCTCTCTCTCTCTCTCTCTCTCTTCCTCCCTCCCTCCCTCCCTCCCTCCCTCCTTCCCTATCCCTTCCTCCTTATACATACACATCTTTGTATAATTTGGCATTTAATTTTCAAATCACCTACAAACTAATCCTTAGTATTTATGCTTCACAAATTAATCTCTGAATTGATGCCTTTGAAGACCTGATATTGCAGAAAGGTGTCTTTGAGTTACCAAGACCTAATTTAAGGGAGACAAGAAGCTGTACCAGAAAAATTCAATGCCCTGGGGAACCAGACATAGGCCATAGGTCTGTCTCAAACACAAATCAAATGAGCTCCAGGACTTACTGTCCTTATCTGCAAAATCAGAGCTGGACTTAACTCTGCTGAGTTCCCTTCCAACCATGAGATTTCACCACAAAATACATCCTCTTCCTCCCTCTCTCCTTCCCTCCCTCCCTCCCTCCCTCCCTCCCTCCCTCCCTCTCTTTCTCTCCATACATGCTGTGGCTCTTCACCTTGAGGTGTTTGTGGGACTCTTAACAATGGCATGGGGGGTGTGTCTCTGACTCTTTTGCCTGCTCTTGGGACCTTTTTCCTCCTACTGGGTTGCGTTGTCCAGCCTTGATATGAGGGTTTGTGCCCAGTCTTATGGTATCTTGTTATGATGTATGTGGTTGGTATCTCTGGGAGACTTGCTCTTTTCTGAGAAGAAACAGAGTAGAGTGAATCTGTGAGAGAGAAGAGGTGGGAGGGGAGCTGAGGGAGGGGAGGGAGGGGACGCTGCAGTTGGGATGCAGTGTACAGGAAAAATAATTTTAGAAAATTAAAAAGAAGTGAATGAACAGGAAACTGACTCATCAGGTAAAAGCACTTGCTGGGCAGAGGTAGTGACCTGAGTTCCAGCCCCAGAGCCCAAAATGGAAGGAAAATCTGGGCTGCTGTCCTCTGACCTTTATAAGCACAGGGTAGCACTCTCAGTCCTCAAACACTTGTTTGTATTCACAAACTTGTGTGTGTGCACGCACACACATGCTCACACACACAATAACAACAACAATAATAATAGCAATAAATAAATGTGCAAAGCATTAAATAAACATTGTTGAAAATCATTAGTAATCAAAAACAAAATTAAATCAATATTATTTATGTGTCTATCAAACTTAAAAATAGCTCTGTGTTTTAATGTTTATAACACCCAAATAATACTTATTTACGTGGGAGAGAACTAGAAATTGAACAATACTACCAGACAAAAATAACTGTCGATATTTCTTTTGACACAAGGTCTTATTGTATGACCTATGTTGTAGGTATGTCCTTGAACTCATCGCGATCTGCTTGCCTGGGTTCTGGGCTTGGAGTACACCTACCACACTCAGCTCCTGATAACACATAACCAGAATCCTTCACAAATGCTGCTATCTCCTGTGTGCCTTTTTTTTTTTTTTTTTTTTTTTTTTTTTCAGTAATTTCCTCTTTGGTGGTTTGTGTCATAATTCAAGCAATTCTCTATACAGGACTATATTGTTGTTATTATAAGTAGTGCAGAGCCACCATCTCCAGAATAAGACATTTCTTATTCTGCATTTCTAGGAGGGCAACGGCTGGTGTGTGCATATTTGAGGCTTATGCTGGCGTTTGCCAAAATGTCTCTGCAAGTACCTTGCGTTCTCTCACTAGCTCCACCTGAGTCGCACAAGCTCACCAACATGTAGTACAACTGTCTCAACTTTGGTCAGACTGATGCATATACCTGTCTCATGTGGAGCTCTGTAAACTGTCTCACGCCTGCCAAGCATTCTCACTTCTTTCCTTACTTATAACTGTTCTGTCCTTTGCCTGGTTTTCCATTGGATATTGGTGGATAGTAAGGAAGAAGAGACCTGATATGCAGATGTTTGGGGTGTGCATATCATTTGATAAACACATAGCCTCGATGTTGACATCTGGAGGGATCTAGACTAGAGCTGGACTTAAGAGTCATGAAAGAAGACAGTGGCTGTAGTTAGGTGCTATAATAGGACTCCCTGATGCACAAATACAAGGTCCAGAGTCAAATTCAGGAACACAATAATATCTAACAGGTAAGAGACGGAGACACGGTAAGTGAAAATGTAGGACTCCTTTTTCAAAATGCACGAGACCATAGCTAAAGATGTATAGAGAATTTCTCCTCTCTCTCTCTCTCTCTCTCTCTCTCTCTCTCTCTCTGTCTGTCTGTCTCTCTCTCTCTCTCTGTCTCTCTCTCTCTCTCTGTCTCTCTCTCTTTCTCTCTCTCTGTCCTCATGGCTTCTGTTTGCTATTTAGTGACATTCCAAGAAGGACATTTTTGAATTATTAGCATAATTTTTTTATCATTGTGCTAAAGTTTAAAATGTTATGGCATATAATTTACACATAAAAAATTTGCCCATCGGAAGTGCCTTCGCAGAGCTGTGCAATGATTTCCACAGTCTAATTTTAAGGCATTTCCATCATCCAGGAAAGCAACACCCTCGGTTCCATTAACATTTCCAATTAGTCCCTTTGCTACCCCCAGGCAACCATTAATCCTTCTGTCTCTATATAATCCTCCTTTTGGATACATAGGATAAACTGAGGCATACTATATGTGTCCTTTCACTATGCCTGCTTTTAGCACAAATGTTAGTCTATTTAACTTACATGTGATATCCCATATACTCTTTAATTTGTGAAATAATAAAATTTGTTGGCGGCTCGTCTCTGGAGGGTTCTTTTAGCTGGACAGGGGAGATAAGAGATTTTATTACAAACTGTGGAAGACAAGGAGTGACACGTGAGGTTCTCGTCTGACCTCCACATGGGCTCTGGGGCGCACATGCACCAACATACACATCATAAAGACAAACCACAATGCTATCTGTCATAATAAGATTAGCAATAGCTGTGTCAGGCTACAGTACATGGGAGAGCTGCAAAATCGCAGCTGCATGTGTTTAAATAACAGACAAATAATGTTTAATAACATTGAGAAATAGCAAATTAGTTTGAAAATTACGTTATAGTTGAAAAAAAGAGTAAACAAATTTGAAAACGAACACAGGGAAACTCTAGAAATTCAAACCATCCACTGGGGAACTGAAACCTTCATGGAGGGACATAACAACAAATCAGACACCCTGCAAAGGAGCCCCAGAGAGCTGGAAGACAGGTCTAAGTGAATGGAGGCTGCCGTGCAGAGCAACAGCTTCTAGAGGAAAATGCAAAACAGGACCTGAAGAGCCTGCATGTGAATAAATGCCTGGCATGCATCTGTTTGAAATTCTTTAATAGTGTCATAACCTAACCAAACTGGCATACTATTGTCATTGTTAGAGAAATTGGACAAGAGATAAAAAAAATCTCTGCATGAAAGAAAGCTCCAGCTCAGGTGGCTTCCCCAATGAGTTCTACCAGTCACAAAAAAAAAAAAAAAAAAAAAAAAAAAAAAAAAAAAAAAAAAAAAAAAAAAAAAATTCACATTTATGGAAATCTTTCCAGACAGTTAAAAAAAAATAAGGGGCCACTTTGTAAATTGCCTCCCCATTTTATAAGGCAAAGATATGCATGATTTAAAATAGGACAAGGACTTGCAAAAGTGAAGCCAGTTTTAAC
Source organism: Acomys russatus (assembly GCF_903995435.1). Classification (NCBI taxonomy): domain Eukaryota; kingdom Metazoa; phylum Chordata; class Mammalia; order Rodentia; family Muridae; genus Acomys; species Acomys russatus. The sequence continues at coordinate 58,725,799 of NC_067138.1, forward strand.
CAAGAGTGTGGAAGCAATCTATTAGTTCAATGTTAAAAAAAAAAAAAAAAAAACAATCTAATTCTCCTCATTAAAAGGAAGGAAATAATGCAATTATCTTGATGGGTGAAAATCACGAATGAGTAAATATCTGTTTGTTTTTTAAAAGTAGTAAATTAAAATATTAAGTGGGCTTATTTAACGTGATAGATATGTCAACAAGTCCTCATGACACACAAACCCTGGAAGTTTCCCTTTGCCATAGATCACGTGATAAGCCGCCTAATATCACCATCCCAAGGAAACATGTACAGGAAGGCAGGGAAGGAAGCAAACTATTTGATGACTAGATAAGGAAAGCTGGAATTATCACTTTTTGCACATCCAAAGCAATGTGTAGGTAAATCATTAGAACAAAAAGTAAAATGTAGTTGTTTTGTCAGCTATAAAGGCAATTTACAGAAATCAATGGCATTTTCTATTACAGACAAAAACCAATCTTTAGAATATCCATTACATTTTAAATTCATTTTTATTTCCTATGTTTGCCTGCATATGTGTCTGTGGGTGTCTGTGGGTCATGTGCTTCCCTGATGCCTGCAGAGGCCAGACAAGAGTGTTCAATCACCTGAAACTGAAGTTACAGATGGTTGTGAGCCACCATGTGGGTGCTGGAAACCGAGCCTTGGTCCTCGGCAAGCCAATGCTCCTAATGGATGAGCCATCATCTCTCCAGCCCCTGAATTCCATTTTAGAAGCTGCCATTTTCAACAGCATCATGAAAGCACCTAACTGAAGATGTCTGAGTATCTCCCTTCATTTTGTTTTGTTTTGCTTTTCACAAATTATTACAAAGCACTCAAGAAGATCTAACTAAAAATGAAGAATATATATATATGTGTGTATGTATATATTTTTTTTTCATTCCCTGGCTTCAAGAGTCAGTATTTGGGGAGGTGCTGTGTACCTCAAACTGATCTATGAATCAACAAAACTCCAAATAAGATTCCAAAAGGGTTTTCATTTGCTTGTTTAATCTGCTATACCTAGTCAAGACCAATTAATGTATTCTTGAAGAAAAGGATGTGTTTGAGTTAATACCAATGCTCTCTATAAAGCTAATTTTTACAATGGAAGGATGATAATAAGTTAATGAAAAGGTCAAAATATAGAACCCAGAAATTGACCTTCACATATACAGAAACCTATTTTAAAATAGAGACATCATTGTCGATCTGTGAAAATAATATTTTTAAAAACATTATTCTAGAATGATTGGTCAGTTTTATTGTTGTGGCTTGGATCTCCCTTCCCAGGCTCAAGCAGAAATTTAAGTGTCTCTGTAACAGTCATAAGGGGGCAGGCCTCTCAGAGATTGGCCTGGCAAATGGACCTGTGCATTATCAAGAAATGAGTTGGTTTCTTTTTAAAAAGGAGAGCACGGGCCTGTTTGGGTGCCTTCTCTCCCCTCCTATCCTATGGGAGCATATTGAGAATCTCTCCCAAGGTGGAGATTCCTTGGTCTTAGGCCTCGGAGACTCTAGAACTATGAGCAAATTAATGTCTGATCATTATAAGTTATTCAGTTTGTAACAATCGGAGATAGCAGCACAAAATTTATGCAAAATGTTTTTTAAAAATGTTTTCATTTTATGTGATACCCAAAACCAATCCCAGGTAAGCAAACAGCCTACTTGTGGAAGGCAGAATTGAAACATTTCTGAAGAAAATGCGAAAGATGTCCTCAAGGTCTAGAAAAGATTTAATATGAAACAGACTTAAAGGGGCATGACTAGCAGGAAAAAATTTTAATAAACTACATTAAAGTTCAGGTTATCTGTTCATTGCTAGAACCATAGAAATGGTGAAAAGAAGAATAGGAGGTGATATTTGAACCCACATAACTCAAAGAATTAATATTCAGACTCTACAAATAACTGCTATAATATAATAAAGAAAGGGAGGGCATAGAGTTGGGAGGGTAAGGAGTTGGGAGGGTTAGGAATTGGGAGGGTTAGGAATTGGGAGGGTAGGGAGTTGGGAGGGTAAGGAGTTGGGAGGGTAAGGAGTTGGGAGGGTAGGGAGTTGGGAGGGTAAGGAGTTGGGAGGGTAAGGAGTTGGGAGGGTAGGGAGTTGGGAGGGTAAGGAGTTGGGAGGGTAGGGAGTTGGGAGGGTAGGGAGTTGGGAGGGTAAGGAGTTGGGAGGGTAGGAAGTTGGGAGGGTAAGGAGTTGGGAGGGGTAAGGAGTTGGGAGGGTAGAGAGTTGGGAGGGTAAGGAGTTGGGAGGGTAGGGAGTTGGGAGGGTAGGGAGTTGGGAGGGTAGGAAGTTGGGAGGGTAAGGAGTTGGGAAGGTAAGGAGTTGGGAGGGTAAGGAGTTGGGAGGGTAGGAAGTTGGGAGGGTAAGGAGTTGGGAGGGTAGGAAGTTGGGAGGGTAAGGAGTTGGGAGGGTAAGGAGTTGGGAGGGTAAGGAGTTGGGAGGGTAAGGAGTTGGGAGGGTAGGGAGTTGGGAGGGTAAGGAGTTGGGAGGGTAGGGAGTTGGGAGGGTAGGGAGTTGGGAGGGTAGGGAGTTGGGAGGGTAGGGAGTTGGGAGGGTAAGGAGTTGGGAGGGTAAGGAGATGGGAGGGTAGGGAGTTGGGAGGGTAGGGAGTTGGGAGGGTAAGGAGTTGGGAGGGTAAGGAGTTGGGAGGGTAAGGAGTTGGGAGTGTAGGGAGTTGGGAGGGTGGAGCTGGGAGGGTAAGGAGTTGGGAGGATAGGGAGTTGGGAGGGTAGGGAGTTGGGAGGGTAAGGAGTTGGGGAGGGTGGAGCTGGGAGGGTAAGGAGTGGGAGGTAGGAAGTTGGGAGTGGTACGGAGTTGGGAGGGTAAAGGAGTGGGAGGGTAGGAAGTTGGGAGGGTAAGGAGTTGGGAGGGTAAGGAGTTGGGAGGGTAAGGAGTTGGGAGGGTAGGGAGTTGGGAGGGTAGGGAGTTGGGAGGGTAAGGAGTTGGGAGGGTAGGGATTTGGGGGAGTAGGGAGTTAGGAGGGTAGGGAGTTGGGAGGGTAGGGAGTTGAGAGGGTAAGGAGTTGGGAGGGTAGGGAGTTGGGAGGGTAAGGAGTTGGGAGGGTAGGGAGTTGGGAGGGTAGGGAGTTGGGAGGGTAAGGAGTTGGGAGGGTAGGGAGTTGGAGGGTAGGGAGTTGGGAGGGTAAGGAGTTGGGAGGGTGGAGCTGGGAGGGTAAGGAGTTGGGAGGGTAGGGAGTTGGGAGGGTAAGGAGTTGGGAGGGTAAGGAGTTGGGAGGGTAGGGAGTTGGGAGGGTAAGGAGTTGGGAGGGTAGGGAGTTGGGAGGGTGTGGAGCTGGGAGGGTAAGGAGTTGGGAGGGTAGGGAGTTGGGAGGGTAAGGAGTTGGGAGGGTAAGGAGTTGGGAGGGTAGGGAGTTGGAGGGTAGGGAGTTGGGAGGGTAAGGAGTTGGGAGGGTGGAGCTGGGGGGTAAGGAGTTGGGAGGGTAGGGAGTTGGGAGGGTAAGGAGTTGGAGGGTGGAGGGTTAGGAAGGTAAGGAGTTGGGAGGGTAAGGAGTTGGGAGGGTGGAGCTGGGAGGGTAAGGAGTTGGGAGGGTAGGGAGCTAGAGGGTAGGGAGTTGGAGGGTGGGGAGTTAGGAGGGTAAGGAGTTGGGAGGGTAGGGAGTTGGGAGGGTAAGGAGTTGGAGGGTGGAGGGTTAGGAAGGTAAGGAGTTGGGAGGGTAAGGAGTTGGGAGGGTGGAGCTGGGAGGGTAAGGAGTTGGGAGGGTAGGGAGTTGGGAGGGTAGGGAGTTGGGAGGGTAAGGAGTTGGGAGGGTAGGGAGTTGGGAGGGTAGGGAATTGGGGATGATCTAGAAGGAGCTGTGGGAGGGGAAAGCATAATCAGAGTAGATCATCTGAAAGATTAGTTATCATTAAAAATAAATAAAAAGATCTGCTGTGAACTAACAAAAAAAAACTAAGGAGGGATGTGAACAAAGTGTTTTAATAAGCACTTCAGAAATGAAAAACTATATAAAGATATGTTCTGCCTCCTCACTTCTTAAATGCCCACTCACAAGATTGGCAACAGCTTGACCCTGTGCTGTATGAAGCATGGGGAGCTGGCAAAGCCATCAGAATTCTTATTAACTACTAACGAGAATGTAATCTGGTACCACCACTAGGAAACAATTTGACTGTGCTGCTAGTTTTGAAGAGTTACTTACCATGTGACCCCCAGCGGTTTATCTCACCTGAGGAAGAGGCCCCTCCACTTTCAGCAGAAAAGGTAGTCCCACCCCCACCCACTGCAAGTAGCGCCTTGTTTGCCTTTGGCTGAGGGAACTAAATCTTCATTGTCTGCTAAACCAGCAGTGACTTTCTCTGAAGAAGATGCAAGGCAAAACAACCCTGAAATCCCTCCTCTCTAGGCGCTCACCAACAGTTGCCTCCACACCAGGCTTAAGGCTAAGCAGGATCTTAAGAGGAAAGACAGAAAGGGGAGTCTAAGGGGAGGTGCCCTATCCTACCAAAGAGCTTAATGAGTTTGCAGTTCATCCAAGCAGACTGGAGAAAGGCTAACAGCAAAACCCTTAGGTATTTTATCCAGTTCCTTCCTCAGGGTAAACCTCGTCATCTCTTCATTCAAGGGGTTCTGGGTCAGCAAACTGGCTCAAGTCTGGGCATTATCCCATGGGCTGAGATTTCCCTTTGCCACAATCCAAGATAGCCTTTCTTTCATTTGTTTGATACTTATTCTCATTATGCAGATTAAAGAAAATGCACCGGGCTTCTACGCTATTTCATGCCTGAAAACAACATGATTGACTAGCCAGGACCAAAGGTCCACAAAGTCATCCACTACAAAAATCACTTTGCCTGTGATAGGTTAGGCCATTGTGGAAATTGCTTTGTCTGTGCTGCCCATTATGATAACTATTATCACCTTGAGTTTGGTGATTCAGTGCAGCCACCTGGCCCCTGCTACTTCAGGGCCCAATTGAACCCATTGCATTTAATTCACCCACCAGAACAGCAGTGTCTCCAACCCTAAGGTCCGGCAGAAGAAAACTGGCAGCAACAAACCTCTTTGAATGTTCTGGTGCCCCTCACTATATTGCATCTTATAGGATTAGTGGAGGGTGTGTCTCCTGGGCCTTCCCATTGTAAAGAATTAGGTTCTACACAGCATATTCACTCTAGCACTGCAATTTCCCTGAGCTTTAAAATCTCTTCATCAACACTAAGCTAAGGGATAGCAGGCATCTCCAACTCCTTTTCAATAGACTATCTTTTGATACATGCTTCAGCCAACCACTCAAGCCTTTGACACTTTTTTTTTTTTAAAGTATGAGAGCTTCCATATTAAGCCTAGACTCTCCATTCACTGGGCCCATGTCAATAAACCCATCCTGATCCAGTTTTATGTACCTTTCACTATTATCCCACATCTTTGAAATCCATTCCCACACGTATTACCCAGATGTCTGCTTGAACGAATTCGCAAACTCACTAAGCTCTTAGTAGGATATGTAGTGCATCCCCTCACAGACTATACTTATTGTCTCTTCTCTGGGAGCCTGCTTAGCCATAAGCCTGGTTATAGGGTAACTATGCACTGGGGCATAATTTCCAGGGTCTATTGGATACTGGTTCTGAACTGATACTGATTCCGAGAGACACAAAGTAACTGTAACCCTCCAGTTAAAGTAGGAGCCTATGAGGGTCAGATGATTAAGGGAGTTTTAGCTGAGTCTGACTCACCATAGGTAGACTGGGTTCCCAAATCCATCCAGTGGTTGTTTCCCCAGCCCCAGGATGTAAAATGAGGATAGATGTACTTAGAAGTTGGCGGAATTCTCACATTTGTTCTCTAACATGTTGAGTGAGGGCTACTATGGTTGCAGAGGCTGAATGAAAGCCCTTCGAGTTGCCTCTACCAGGGAAAAGCAATGAATAAAAATAGAATCACTTCCCAGGAGAAACTGCAGAATGTAGTGGCACCATCAAGGACTTGAAAGATACAGGGGTGGTGGTCCCCCGACATCTCCCTTTAACTCTCCTATCTGACCAATGTCGAAGACAAAGGCAGAAAATAGAGAGCGACAGTTGATTACCAAAACTCAGTCAAGTATTGACTCCAATCGCAGCTCCTGTACCAGATGTAGTGCCCTTACTTAAGCAGACTAACATGCCTCCTGGTACATGGTATGCAGCTATTGGTCTAGCAAAAGCCTTTTTTTTTTTTTTTTTTTTTTTCAGTACCTGTCCATAAGGACCACCAGAAGCCATTTGCTTTCAGTTGGCAAAGCCAGCAGTATACCTTTACAGTTTTACCTCAAGGATATATTAACTCTCCAGCCCTGTGTGATAGCTTAGTTCAAGTGGATCTTGATCATCTATCTGTCTTTTCCACAAAATATCACACTGATTCACTGATCTGATGACATGCTGATTGGATCAAATGAGCAGGAAGTAGCAACCTCTTTGGACTTCTTGGTCAGAGGGTGGGAAATAAATTCAACCAAAATTCAAGGATCTTTTACCTCAGTGAAGTTCATAAGAATCTAGTGCTGGGGGACATGCAGAAATATTCCCTCTAAGGTGAAGGATAAGTTATTGCACATGACCCCTCCCACCACCAGGAAAGAAGCTCAACATTTAGCAGGCCTATTTGGATTCTAGAGACAACACATCCTCCCTTTGTGTTACTCAGGCCTATATACCAGGTGACTCAGGAAGTCAATATGGATGATATGATCCAGCAGATTCGATAGTAATCGACCTGTTAGTGGCAGAGAGGAATGTTGCTTGGAGCCTTTAACAGGGCCATATAGGTAAATCACATAAGAGACTTTTGGAATTTTTGGAGAAAGTCTTTATCATCATCTGAAGACAACTATTCTCCCTTTGAGAGTCAGCTCTTGGCCTGCTATTGGGCCTTAGTGGAAACTGAACATTTAACAATGGTCCACCAAGTTACCATGTGACCTGAGCTGCCCATCATGGGCTGGGTATTAAGTGTAGTATTAATCCACAAAGTAGAACATATGCAGCAGCAATCCATTATCAAATGGAAGTGGTATATATGTGATTGGGCATGAAGCAGGTCCTGAAGGCATAAGCAAATTACATGAAGAAGTCACCCAAATGTCTAGGGTCTCTACTTGCATTACAGTGCTGTTTGCTGTCAAGTATACACCTATAGCCTCATGGAGTGTCTTCTATGATCGGTTGACTGGGAAAAAGGAGACTGGAGCCTGGTTGACTGATTGATATGCATGTTATTCAGGCACCACCCAGAAGTGAACAGCTGTAGCATTACAACTCCTTTTTTGTGACAACCCTGAAAGACACCAGAGAAGAGAAATCTTCTTCATGGTGGGCAGAGCTCTCAGCAGTGTACATGGTTATACATTTTGTTTGGAAGGAGAAATGGCCAGATGTGTGATTGTTCATAGCTTCACGGGTTGTGGCCAATGGATTGGCTGAGTGGTCAGGGACTTGGAAAAAGCAAGATTGGAAAACTGGTGAGGAAGACATCTGGGGAAGAAGTACATGGATAGATCTCTCCAAATGGGCGAAGGATGTGAAGATATTCATATCTCACATAAATGCTCATTGAAGGTGACTTCAGCAGAGGAGCTCAATAATCAAGTAGATAGGATGATCTATTCTGTGGAAGGTCAGCCTCTTTCCCCAGTCATTACTGTCATTGCCCAATAGGCCCATGAAAAAAGTGGCCATGGTGGCGGAGATGGAGATTATGCATGGTCTTGACACTCACCAAAGCTGACCTAGCTACTGCTAAGTGCCAAATGTGACAATAGCAGAGACCAACACTGAGCTCCAGATATGGCACCATTCCCCAGAGTGACCAGTCAGCAACCTGGTGGTAAGCTGACTACATTGGACCACTTTCTCTGTGGAAATGACAATGCTTTGTCCTTATTGGAGTACATGTTTATTCTGGTTATGAATTTGCCTTTCCTGCACATAATCCTTCTGCTACAGCCACCATCCATGTCCACTGTCATGGTGTTCTACACAGTATTGCTTGTGACCAAGGAAATCACCTGACAGCCATAGAAGTATGACAGTGGACCCATGATTATGGAATATGCTGGTCTTACGATGTTCCTCATGAACCTGCAGGAGGTGGCCTGATAGAAAGATGGAAGGACATTTTGAGGGCACAGTTACAACACCAGTTAGGTGACAGTAGCCTGGAGGGCTGGGCCTGGGTTCTCCAGAAAGTGACAAATGCTTTGAATCAGCATCCAATATGTGGTACTATTTCTTACATAGCCAAGATTCAGAGGTCCAGGAATCAAGGGATAGAAAAGGGAATAAATAGTTCCACTATCACCCCTAGTGACCCACAAGAAAAATTTTTGCTCCCTGCTCCTGAAATGTTTAAGTTCAGCTGGTGTAGAAGTTTTGGTTCTAGAGAAAGAAATGTTCCTGCTGGGAACCCCAACAAATAATCCATTGAATTGAAAGCTCAGACTTACCTCCGGCCACTTTGGGCTTCCAATGCCCTAAGCCAACAGGTTAAAAGGGAGTAATAGTGTTAGGTGGGATGATTGACTCAGACTACCATGGGTAAATTGGATTGTTCTTTCACAGTGGAGGTAAGAGGATTATGTCAGGAGTACAGGAGATCCTTTAGGGAATCTCTTGGTGCTACCATGTCCTGTGATTAAACTCAATGGAAACTACAACAAGCTAATCCAGGCAGAATGACAAAGGGCACAGACCAATCAGGAATGAAGGTACCTATAAAAGTAATTTTATTCTCCTGGCTCAATTGTTATCTGGGAGGCTAAGTGCCTCCTCCTGCTCAGCTAGGCTTCTAGTCTCCATACAGTCTAATCTAGTCCTAGAATGTTTTTGCCTGCTTAATAAGCTCGCCTTTACTTGTTCTTTCTGAGCCCTGGGCTGGCTAGTTCAACTCAGCTGTTCTGTCTCAAACTCTTCTCCCAGCTGACTTATTTAATCTGGCTTCTCTCTTGCCCAAGAACTGCTCTGCTTGGCCTCAAACTAACTCAGCAATCTATCTGCTCCAATCTTCTGGCTTCTTCTAATTTTTGGGCCTGTTCTGTCTTCACCTGAGTTCTCTCTCTCTGCAACCCATCTTTCTCTTACTGTCCTGGTAACAACTGCCTCCTTTCTCTGAAATACTGCCTCTTAGTAACTTCCCTTTCCATTCTCTTCTTGTGAGAGTTGGATGTATCCTATTCTGTCAAATCTTCTCTGATTCATCACCTCTTCTGCCAGTCAATTAGACATCACTTTCAAACATGAGTGCTTCCGTCTACAAACTAACTTTACCTTTGTTTGGGATTAAAGGAATGTATCACCATGCCTGGATATAAGGTTTTCTTTACCTGATAATTTGTTCTGTACCAGGCTGGCCTTGAACTCAGATCTGTTTGCCTCTGTCTACTGGATTAAAGGCATGTTAGTATTCCAGCTGGATCATACAGACATAGAAGAAATTTGGATATGGTCTCTTGCCAGAATAATCATTTTCTGAATTAACATTCCTCTACAGGTATGCATCACCCCTCCAGGAAAAAAGCCAAGACCTGTTCAGGTGCTTGCTGAGGGTGGAGAAAATACAGAAAGGGTAGTAGTGAAAGGTGGTTACAAATACCAGCTAAGACCATATCATCATTTGCAGAGAGGAAAAGTATAATTCATATCAGTGTTTCTGTCTTATTAAGAATGTGTTAGGGACAAGAGAGGGAGGGGGAATTGGGAGTCAATGAGGGAGGGGCTACAATTCAGATGTGAAGAATTCAAACTGCAGAACAAGGAAGTAACTTATATAGCTAATTCCACTACATGGGAATAGCTCTGAGACTGGCTGAGACATGTATGTCTAGGCATAGACAATGCTTCTTCTTGGTTACAGAACCCTTGTGATTTATTATTAGATGTCATTCTTCCTACAGCATGATGTCTTTTTTTGTACTCATACAAAGAGCAGAGAACCAGCAGAGAACTCCTTTGTGCATCATGCACACCTCACATATTTATAATTTTAGGACTGTATAATGTTTGTGAGAAATTATATTTTTTTAGAACAAAAGAACTGGACCCTGATGCTGCATCAGACCTGACAGGATTCATTCCCCTCAGCATGCTGGACACTGACATCCTGCATCCTCCATGCTCCAGCACAAAGTGCTTTAGTTGCTATTACTCATTAGAATAGGACAGTTCCCAGGACAGCTTCAAAGAATGCTTCCAATCCCAATTGGTCCAGCATTTCAGACTGTCCCACACAGGACTTCTATTAAGCCTGGAATTTCTCAACATTTAGAAACTGGACCACAAATGCTATTCGTAGTTTGTTCAACAATTTTCCCCAATTTTATTTGGGCCCCTACAAAGGTATTATTTATCCCAAATCAGCCAGAAGAAACCTGAAGAGAATGACACCCCATTTCCCTTAAGGGGGTTCAGCAGGTTTTCGGTTGCTTTATTGGGCTATAGATGTTTATTTTCATTGGGAGTTATAAGTTATTATTGGTCTTATTCTGAGAGAAAATAAGGTTGAACTCAGGGACGTCTCTCTTTTCCTTTACCTTTCCTTCTTAAGTTTGTAGATAGCGGTTGAAAATAAAGAAGGGGGAATATAGAAATATATAGGAATGATAAGACAAAAAGTAGATTATTGAATCTACTCCTCAACTTAATGCCTTAACTGTTACTCACAAGGTTATTTTCAATTCACTGATTTAGAATTTTGTGTACGGATTCAAAATAAGTTTAATTTTGATACACTGGTATAGAATTCAAATTTAAGATTATTCTTCACATACACTGTATATATTTCTACTTTAATATGAAGTATTGTACCCGTACAACTAAATTATAATACAAGGTTTGCTTCCAATATTTTGAAAGTGCTATTGCAGGCTGATTAGGATAATCAAGTAATATAAGTTAATTGTTAGTTGATCAAATCATGACCATGTCAATTACCAGTCTGTTTTTATCACAAGGATATCCATGCTAAGTATAACAGATAGAAAGGATTCTATAGAAAGATAAGGTAAAATAGTTAGATAGGGTCTTCAAGAACCTCAGAGACTTACAGAACATGGCATTTAAAGATGTTTTGATTATTTTAAAGGTTCACTGACAATGAGACAGGTTAACTCCTGGCAACACCCAGCCTACCTCAAGAAGATGATGAACATCAAAGAACCTCCTTATGGAGATGGCTTCAAAGATGGCAAACAAGCCACTGGGCAAAATGTCCTCATTTCTGCCACACACAGAATTCTGCCTAAAAATGGGCAAGCTTCGATACAGGTAGAGTTGACGGGCAAACTCAGCCAAGACAGGGTAAGCAAGTTCTCAACAGTTCCTGCCTCACAAATATGTCTGTCAGATATATTGGGTCAGAAGACTGAAGTTGATGCTCCAACATTATAGAGAGTTTTCAGTGACTGTTCAGCAGCAAACTGTCTCTGTCATCTTCTCATTTTGGAAACTCCTAACCTGCACTCCCTGTTTACTCAAGTAATTGGTTTTATTCCTTCTCAAATCTCTGATGGGGTTAAAGACCAGATAGTTTAGTTTCACAATTAAGCTTAGTTGTTTAGGGGTTAAGATTTTTTAGGCCTAGATAGATGTTTTAAGTTGATAAAGATGAGATATGATACATATTGATTTACATTTAGAATTTTAGACCAAGATAGGAAAGTTATTTTCTTCAAGGTTACCAAATACAAATAGCCAAAACACTATGAACGTAACATTTATATAATTCCTGATTGTTTTGTGGTTTTTCTTGCTGTAGGTAGTTTGTTGTATATATGTGTAATAATATAAATGTACATGTAAAAAAAGAGAAATAATAAAAAGAAAAAAATTTTTAAAGAAGCTTGACACTGTATCAATGAAGAAAATAATAGAGTGAAAAATGTACATTTTCATGTGACATTTTAGTAAAAACAACAGCGTCAAGAAAACCTATTAAAATCATTATTCCTGGGGGCTGGAGAGATGGTTCAGTGGTTAGGAGCGCCACCTGCTCTTTCAAAAGTCTTGAGTTCAATTCCCAGCAGCCATATCTTGGTTCATGACCATCTGTAATGTGATGTGTTTCCCTCTTCTGGCCGGCAGGTGTGTATGCAGGCAGAACACTGTGTACATAATAATAAATAAATTTTTTCAAAAACAAAAAAATAAAATAAAATAATAAATAAAATCATTATTCGTTGACTTTGTTCATACAGATACTTGTGGATTTCCTTCCATTTATTTAGCATATTTAGATTATTTATTAATATAAATCTAATAATATTAACAATACATTTAATATTATATTGATGTATTAATACCTAGATTTTAATATATAATATAACTATATTATTTCTTTAACATACTAAGAAAATATCAGTGGTCATCATATTTAACTTTGAGATTCTAAAGGAATGTCTCTCAAGGGACATTAACACCTGTTCTAAAATTTATGATGTATTTGTGGTTGTACAAGAGATAGTTATATCATGCTTGGTGTAATTATGATCTGGCTGTTAAATATGTAATGCATCTGTGATTGATTGTGCATAGGATAGTTATATCATGCTCAGTGTAATTATGACCTGGCTATTGTTTTCATTTAGAAATTAAGTATAACATAAAGAGATATAATTGTGTGTCACCTTGACAAGATGTAGACTTGTGATGGCTATTCTTGGCTGTCAGCTATATCTGGACTACATCTGGAATTAACTAAAACTCAAGCAGGTGGGTACGCTGGTGAGGGATTTTTTTTTTTTTCCTAAGGCATTTGAGGTGAGAAGACCCACATTGACTTGAGATCTTGTGAGGTGGGAAGTGTGATGGCTACTCTTGGTTGTCAACCTGACTACACCTGGAGCCAACTAAGATCCAAAATTGGAGGGCACACCTGTGAGAGATTTTTGCTTAATTTGAAGGTAGATTCACTTCTAATCCAGATCTTTGAGGTAGAAAGACACGTGTGTCCCTTTAATCAGGATCTGGGGCAAGAAGTCACGCCTTTCATCTGGGCCGCATCTTATTACTGGAAGCTTATATAAGAAGATGGAAGAAGGATGTATTTTCTCTTCTCCTGATAGCCCTCCAGTCCTTCCTTGGCATTAGAGCCTACTTCTTCAGGATTCTGGCACATGCAGAAGACCAGCCGAGACATCCAGCCTTGTGGACTGGACAGCTACTGGATTCTTGAACCTTCCACTGATAGACAGCCATTGTTGGACTAGCTGAACCACAGCCTGTAAGCAAATATACATATATATGCTTAATAATATAATATTATATGACATATATGTATGTATATAAATTCTGTTCCTCCAGAGAACCTTGACTGATACAATATAATAAATTATAAAATTTCTAGAACGGTGACTAAGTGGCCTGTGGATGAAGCAAGAGAATAAGCTAGAAAAAGTCCAGAGGGACCTTTGAAGATATGGATGATAGTTCCTTACTTCCAACTGGGTGACAAGTATACCGGATATTGATGTTTTAATAGCTCTTTGTAACTCGTGGATAATTTAGCGATTTTTATATATACTCAGCATTTAAGAAACTGACTTCTTTCAAAGAATATCTATTAGTATGTGAAAATATGTGACATAGTGGGTTGGCCTTACAAATTGTCTGTAGTAACAAAAACATGATTTTCATATGTTGCTTAGAAATGAGACTAAAAAAGCCAAGTGTGGTGAACACCCTTATCATCAACACTCAGGACACAGAAGCAAGGCAGTCATAAATCTGAACTCATCCAGGGCTACATAGCAAGAACCTCTCTCTCTCCAAAAAAAAAAAAAAAAAAAAAAAAAGGTTAAAAATGTATCAACCAGAATAGAAAATTATAAAATCTATGGTTACAACTCCACATAAATTATAGCAAAAGAAAACAGAAAGGACTTGATTTCTAGTTTAATTTTCCTTCTTCGTTTTTATTTCCATTAATACTCTGTGCCAAAAATTAAATGATACAATTAAAAGAGAAAAAAATCTGATGATATGTGCAAGTCTCTGTCAGTACAATTTGGACCAGAGACTAAATAACTAAATACAAACATTTACCTGGTACAGCTAGCATCAAAGTATCCAAGGGCAAAATCCTCCTCTCAACTGGGGGACACTTTGGAACCTTTTTTTGTACAGCACTTACAATGATCCTGCAGCCTCCTTCATCCCTGCCACCTTAAATACAACCCTGGCAGGCACAACCCCAGCACCTGCAGGGACACTGTCCCCAAATCCTTCCTAGGCCAGCCCTGTATCCAAATGACCTCCTTTGGTAAGACAATAAATTTAGGGCTACAGAGAAGGCTGTGGGCAGCTCACTCTTTGTTAGGGGGACTAGGAAGTAGGAGTGTGCTTTAAAGAGACTCAACCATTTGACTTGCAAACAAAATTATTCTTGCTGTTCAGTACTGAAGTGCCCTAGATAATTCAGTCATCAAGATACTTACTCTCAATCATTGCAAGAGATAATTGAAATATTTCTCAAAGAGACATAAAAATGAAGCAAGGAACATTAATGCTTACTGTTGCACCTGCTCAAATATCTAGATTTGAGAAAGAACAGATAAAGAAGTGGAAATTATTGATTGTGCTAGGAGGACTCTAAATCACAACCGAAGGCTCATGCCATCAAACTTAGAAAAAAAAAATCAATACTGCTGTGTTGAAGTTAAGAATAAATTAGAGACATGTAAAAGTCTGGAATAACAATATGCTATAAAAATTACTGATATAAAAATATGCCATTTAACAAATTTGATACTACAGAGGCATAAAATTCTACATAGAGTCTGGAAGCAACCATGCGAACATAAGGAGGTAACTGGGGTAATGCCAACATGGTTAATTCAGAAAGAAACTCAAATTTATAACTGGTTAGGTTTAATTTCTGTTTTGAAGATAAATTACATGCCAGAAATCTATATACTTTAAAAATGTTTTCAACTGATATTTAAAGGTAAAAACTGGACAATATAAAATATATATTTTCAGTAAATATCTCCCCTCCTTTCTCCCTCAAACCTTAGAATGCCAACATTTATGCACATATCTACACATATACATATTCATTTGTACATTGTAGATTTTCAGCAATGAACAATTCTAGGTTATGAACTATAATATATAGATTAAAAGCATTGCAATGATTTTTTTAAAAAATTAGTTGTGCCATTTTAGTGTTTAAAGAATGTTCAACAATTTTTAAAGAAATATATTTATGAAAAGTTGGAAAAGAAGCCCAAGTTGATTGACAGTTTGGAGTTTGTATTTCCACCATCTGATCATAGCCAAAATGCAAATGGGATTAAGTTCTGAGAGACAGGAATCTGCAGTGTCTGTAGCTTATTAGACTCTTCTCTCTAGGTACCAGCAGCAAGGTCATCAAGGGCGACTTTGAGGCTGCTTCTCTCAGGATGAGGGAGGAGAAAATAATCTTATCCCAAGGTGGTCCTCTGGTGGAGTTATTGAAAAGTAGGATTCTGAATTCATGTCTTAGATCACGAGGAAAAAGAACTGATGTGGTCTGTCTGTCACTGTACATGGGAGCCCAGGGCAACATAGGCCCTGCATGCATGTCCTGAGCAAATTCTGTAACTGTCTACATCTTTAAAGAGCAAAACACATACACTTGTGCAAACCATCACAAAGACACTCCTGTATATACATAAGAGTTGAATAAATGTAAACAGAATAATCATTCAACAAAGGGACCAAGCCATTTGATTAAATTATCCACTTTGTGGGCTGGCAAGGTGGCTCAGCTATAAAGGTGTTTCTCCCAAAGCCTAGTGCCCTGAGTTCAATCTCCCTGAACTCACAAGATGAAAAGACGAGAACTGAGTTCTGTATGTTGACTTCTGGCTCTCTGACTGTCACATGTACCAACACACACACACACACACACACACACACACACACACACACACACACGATAAATAAATATAAAAAAATTTAAATCCACTTGTGTCCGAGAGGCTGTTGCATGTACGTCATGCTGTTCTATACATCTAGTAATATAGAATAATAAGAACTGACTTACACCCCCAACAAATCTGTAGCCAGTAAACATTGCGTCTGTGGAGGAAATGTACAGAGTCCTGAGCAGACACTTAGAGAAAGCAACCAAATCTTCCTGACGAAAGCTTCATTTTCTCCCAGGAAACAGCATCGCTTCTGGTCTTGAACGATAGGACGTGTTTGCCAGAGGAGAGACTAGTGACAGTTTCTCTTCACCAGTTAACCAACAACTTAGTGCTGCCTAACTCTATGCATCTTTTTTTTTTTTTTTTTTTTTTTTTTTTTTAAGTTGCAGGTTTGGAGATGCCGGGAATCGAACCTGGGACCTCATACACACTAAAGCAAAGCACTCTCCTGCTGAGCTAAATCCCCTCACTCTGTGCATCTTTTTGATAATAGAAATAAATACCAAGCCACGCCTTTGGGAGGGGTTATGGAGATAGAGGCAGGTGAGTAAGGGGGTCAACATGGAGCAGATTCTCAGTGCAGATATGACGGGAAGTTGTTATAAAGAGGGACGATCGTTACAAGTCACCATGCAGGACTTTTTCCACATGGGATGTAAAAGCTGGAAAAGATCTATCCAAGCCGCTCAACAGTAAGACCCTGGATGGACTACAAGTCACAGCTCCGCCTGAGCCATCACAGACTTGCAGGACAGCCAAGTCATCTGAACTCAAGGAAATGCAGTTCTCTCTGGAGAGAGCAAAGATGTGGACTCCTGAGGCAGACCACTGGAGGAGAGGGTGGGTACCACATACAGGGGATAAGAGAACTAGGATATTTTTTGGTGTTTTTAATTAATTGCAAAAGATTACATGTGAGCTAGCTTTTTCCCACTTTCAGGACAGCTGCCACACAGCCATTTGAAATAACAGGCTGGGGCAGGAAGGCAGCAGCTTCTTTGGGATTTGGAGCAGACGGTTTTCCCAACCCATGCCAACCCCCATGCCTCTCCAGGCTTCGCTGTTCCCTCTGTTTCTATTCTCGAAGCAGCTAATGCTTCCCTGGTTCTGTCTCCTTTGTGTACGACACTACTTACCGCGGAGAGTAAAAGCCAAAACATACAACACACTTTGGCTCTTGGTAGCCACTTCCCCTCAAGGACTTCCATGAGGACCGAATACATTACCTTGCATTTGCTAACACAAGGAAGTCTTTTAAGTGATTTTTTTAAAAAGTGTTTGCCAGCGCTGGAGAAATAGCTAATGAGCAAAGGTTAAGAGTGCTTCTAACTGCCCTTGTAGAGGACTCAAGTCTGATTCCCATCACCCAAATGAGTGGCTCACGACTATCTGAAACTGGAGCTCCAGGAGACCCTATGCCATCTTCTGGGCTCCAAGGGTACCTGCACTCATAAGCACATACCTACATGTACATAATTTAAAATCATCCTTTTTTTCAATTTTTTTATTATATTTGTTTTTTTACATATACATTTATATTATTACACATAAATAAAATAAACTACATACAGCAGGAAGAACCACCAAACAATCAGGAATTATATAAATGTTACATTGATCATGAAAATCACTCTTTAATGTTTAGTATAAGAATGCCCTAATTCATAAGTCTCTGTAGAGGGAGGAGTCTCAATCCATTCTTGTTTCAAAATCATTGCTAACACTTTTAGAAAGGATGCCTAAGAACAGAATAGAGAGTCCATGCACCTACAATAAAGTGACTTGTAATTCAGCAGAGAAAAGAAAATCTCTTCAACAGTGGGTTTGAAATATCTGGATATAGATTTTTTAATAGCAGAAAGATTTTGACCCTTATTTCACACTGCGCACGCACACACACACACACACACACACACACACACACACACACACACGGCATCCATTTAAAATGGGTCATCGACTTAAATGTGAGGGTAACACAATAAAGTTACAGAGGGAAAACATAAAAGTCTGAGTACTTTGCCCTCTACCAATAAGCAAAGACGAAGAATCACTCTATGTGTTTATATATGACGAATATGTTGTGCCCAGAACATACAAAGAAATCCTATAATTCAGTAATAAAGAGATGGCCCAGTTTTGAAAATAAGACTAAGACTTGAACAAGCAGCTCATAAAGGAAACTTGAATGGCTGAAGATCACAGTGCAGGTATTCAGCATTTTCAGTGGCCAGGCTAGCACAAAGTAAAACAGCAGTGTGCATGTGAGAGCAGACACACATGGGTGTGTGTGTGTGTGTGTGTGTGTGTGTGTGTGTGTGTGTACAAGGTCACACGTATTCATGTTACACATATACATACACACCCACACCCACATACACACATACTATAATTATTTTAAAAGATCAACACCAACAAATATTAAGCAGACTATGGAGCAATGCAAGTTTTCATCTGCTGCCAGCAAGTGAGTGAGTTTAAAATGACATAATTTCTTTGGAAACTGTTTAGATATCCTCCCTTCCTTCTTTCCTTCCTTCCTTCCTTCTTTCCTGTCTTCCTATCTTCCTCCCTCCCTCCCTCCCTTCCTTCCTTCTTTCCTTCCTGTCTTTCCTGGATTTGTTTGAGACAGGGTCCATTATGTATCCTTGCTTGCTTGGAGCCTGCTCTATAGACCAGGCTGCCTTGAGTTTGCAGCTACCCGCTGCTGTGCCTCCTGAATGCTGGGATTACAGCAACTCCACTCTTAAGAGACAAACATGGGCGGTATTTGAAATCTAAACTTTTATCAACAGCATTTATTAGCTTTTTTAAAAACCAGGGTATAATTTGTATACTGCTGGATGCTCAGATCTTTAAAGTCAAGCAATTTTGAGCATGTTTACTTAATACTTTATATAAGCATGTGTTCAGGAGCTCTGAGAACCAGGAAACCCCAGGTGAACACCAGCAGGAGAATGGATTGTCATGAAGTGGTATATTGAAGGAATGAAGCACTGCTCGGCAAGAAAAATGAATAAACTACTGTTCCCCACAACATGAGTAAGTCTCAAAACCACTGTACACAGTGATAGAAACAGACGCAAAGGAGCACATGCTGTGTGGTTCCGCTTCCTAAAGAACTTAGAACAGACGAAACCCACCTCTACTGGTGGCAAGTAGATCAGTAGTTGGCTGGCGGGAAGAATGGGGAGGCCGATAGACATGACAGACTGATGAAAATGCCCCGAGTCTCCAAGGGCAGTCATCAAAATGGATTGGACTTGTGGGTGTGCGTATTTGCGTGTGTATAAGTTGCATATCGATATTGTAAGGTTTAGATTTCAGAAGGTTCCTCCCAAGACATAACTGATGAAAACTGAAGCCTTTCCCGAAGTCCTGACCTCTGAGATAACTAAAGCTTGCTTCAGCCCAGACTTCAACGAACCTCCCGGACTTAGGTTGGAGGTAGAGTTGTTACAGTCTTATGACAATTTAGCTCAAGTCCTGCAATGTGGCAAGTACCCTTCCAAAGGAAACCATGAGAATGGGGTGGAATGAGTCAGGAGGACACTCCAACGAGAACAGGAGCTTCGCCTCATGAGAGAGCAGTGCAAAGCTCTGTGGCCAGTCACAAAACTACAAGAGATGGTTGTGAGGGAGTGGCGCCCACCCACACATCAGTGCCTAGATACAGAGGGTGATACCGAGGCTTTGCTTATGTTTTCAGTGAATAATAACGTGTACAAACCACACAGCTCATTTGCATAAGCTTTTCCAGCTGTCTCTAGAAGAGGACAACGTTGAATTTGATCGTGGCTTGGTGGATCCAATCTTTGCCTCTCTCAAAAGACTTGGCAAAGAAGAGAAGGCAATTGTCTCTCACCTAAATGCTTCACCAGTCACTGGTGCCAGGCTCGAGTTGGTTTTACATCCGGAAAGAACTGATTTGGAGCATTGTTCCTGGCAGCAGCTGGCACAGACAGAGCCTGCCACAGTCCTAGTGAACTGGCATCTTGGGGCACACATGTAAACGAAAGAGGAGGAAATCATTTTTAATGTGCTAACTCAACATTGAGACAAGTGTCCCTAGATTTTAGAAACATTTGGAATCACAGTGCGAGTCTGTTGGGCTTTGGTCACAGGAACACTCTGTGACTTCTCAAACATAGAAGCAAATTACTAATTCTTTAGAAGAAAAGGAAAGGAAGTATCTTGATGCTTTAGGGGGGGCATCGGTCTTTTTTTTTTTTTTTTTTTTTACAAATAGGTGGGTCTTGTAGAATCTAATTCTGGACCACCGAATTTTTGAAAAGCTACAGCTTCATTTAGTATGGTTTCTCTGCTTCTGGCTAAAACAAACACACAGAGATGACACGCCTGTCACCTCTGAGTTAGAGCTAGCCTTTAACTTGATTTGAATTCATCTTTAAACAAGTGCTACACTGTTAGACAAATAAGCCAAGTGTTGTAACAGCAACACCACAGACCACAGGTGATCACTGTCCTGGGAAAACATTAAAAGTGCAAGGCGCTGTGTAGGCCATGCTCCCTGGCTTGCTCCATAGGGCCCTCTCTCTGTGTGCCTACTTCATGGGAACTCAGTTTCCCCAGAGTGATTGTTCTACCCACTCCAGTCCCTGCGTTCTCTGTCCCTCTTCCTCACACCCCATCACTCGGAGACAGCGGAAACTTCCTCGCTTTAGCCAACACAGCTCATGGGTACCTTTTTCTCATGCCATTGTAATCCTTTTGCCATTTCATCCCGATGCTTTCTCCACTCATTTTCACTTCCACACACCCTCTAACTCTATCTCAAACCATTGCCACCATGCAGTTTCCGCTATTGCCCTTTCCAGTACCATTGGCAAGAAGATCCCCTCATCCAAAGCCCTCCTGCTTTATTTTTCAACATCTGCACTTCCATACTATCCACTGTCATCCTAGAGATCTCCTAATATTCTTTCCCACAGCCATCTTTATTGTGTCATCCACCAGATTTACCCCTGAACCACACAAGCTCGTGCTAGGTTCCCTGGGTGGCCACCACTCCTCTGCTCTCTAACAGGTGGCAAGGGTACCCATTTCTAATGCAAAATAGAACGTGCCACCTCTTATTTAAAGCGTCCTTGTTCCTTCTTGTTCCAGAGATTTAAAAAAAAAAAAAAACAAAACAGCAAAGCCACTTTGTCATGTGGCTCCTGGCCTTGTCTCCAGTGTCATCTCACTCCTCTCTACCTTGCCTATATTATGCCATGCTCCTGTCACCTCTAGGATTTTGCACAAACTCCTCCCACATCTGAGATGCTTTTCTTTCCCGGCCTCTCCTTGCACAGCCGACTCTTACTCACCATCCCAATCTCACTTCAAAACATCTTTCTTCTTTATTTTTCAAAGGACTCATTCTTGATCCTTGTACACTCAAACTAGCTCACACATCATTCTGTTACGTCTTCTAGTATCTGTTTGAAGATTGCACTCGTGGAATGAAAACAGTATGTGTTTATTTGGTGAGTGGCTGGCTCTACAATGGCATGCCTATATGGCTTACAGATCACTAGCATCAACCACAGTGCCCTGTACTTATTAAATGCCGAAAAAAGAAAAAAAATGGTTGTAGAATATTGGAGAGACCCTTACTTACCTTTCCTCTTCTTATTGCTGTCACCACCGCTGCTCCTATCTTTTTTTTTTTTTTTTATGTAGTATCTATGTGACCAAAATAGCTTCGCACTCAATTGGGCAATCCTCAGTCACTTAGTTTTATATTTGAGTGATCTAGTCTCCCATTCCCAGTCTCTCGCTTTCAAATTTAATATGCATATCTCTCAATTGGCCATCTCAAGTCATCTGTTTTGGGTCTACAAATTGAAGGCGGATGATTCTTATACCTCAACCTTCCCACCTGTTCACAACTTGATACCTGACCCCACTTCTCTGGGTCCCCACCATATCCTGTTGATGTAGCATCTGGGGGCTTCCCCCACAACACCATGCAAGTTGTACAGCAAACAAATATCAAAGACATCCCTGGAGTCGTGCGGGGCCACAAATGATGCAGCCAAAAGCGTGAGGCCTCTGAGCATCGTGTTCTACTTGTGCTGTTGGGTCTCACCTTTGATGGAGCATTTGCTCAAGTGAGCCACCTTCCTCTTCCTACTCGTCCCACTCTAAGCCATCTCCACATCCCACCTCCCGCTCTAGCCAGCCACAGCAATCTTCACCCCAAGCTCATGCCATGTTCCTTAGTGTGGGGCCTTCACACTGGCTCTCACTTTTCCTGTGCCTGTTAATGTGCTGAGGAAGAGAGAGCACTGAATTGGGGGTGAGAAGACAGGAGACACTCCAGGCTCTACTTCAGGGAGAGCAAGGAGGGGCACTACAGTCAGCACACACAGGCAAACCTCAGGCAGGGGTTTAACTCCCTGACTGAACAGACTACCAGACCCCAGTAAGCTGTTGTGAAGATGCTTGAAGGGCCTATTTCACAGGCTGTGAGAGAATGAGTCTCCTGAAGCCACTCTGTGAACACGAAGTCCTGTTCATCTTACAGGGCAGCTGCTATTAGCCATGGGTCTGGTTCCTGGTTCAACATTACTTCTGGGTGTGTCTATAAGAACGTTTGCAGAAGACAGGAGCACTTTAACTTGGAAACGGATTAAAAAAAAACCTCTGTT
Organism: Acomys russatus; assembly: GCF_903995435.1. NCBI lineage: Eukaryota > Metazoa > Chordata > Mammalia > Rodentia > Muridae > Acomys > Acomys russatus. The sequence continues at coordinate 58,748,374 of NC_067138.1, forward strand.
GTGCACCACATAGGTGTGCACCATCCATCTGAGGAGGCCTGCATAGGATGAAAAAGCTGAGGGAAGATGAACTCCATTTCCCACTCTTCAGTTTACAGGTTACAGGAAGTAGCCTCCACTGTTGAAAGGCGCCATTCTTTACAATACACCATGACTTAGTGGTGACTATCAGTTCTGTGTTCCTGATCAATCCAGTACCACGCAAAGCACTTGCTGCCAGTTCTCGTCTTCCACCCAGACCAAAACTCCTTGCCAGAGGGCAGCATGTCTAGCCATGGAGTGTCCCTTGGGTACCTAGAGTGTCTTCCACAGGGAAGAGCTTGATAAACATCGGCTGCATGAACTTAGAATATGACTGGAAGTCTTGGGCAACTAATGAACATACCCATGGCTCTGTGGCTCATAGCTGCCAGCCAATGCGCCATTTCTGTGTTCAGTCACCTCCCTTTCTCTCCTACCTGCACCTCCTAAGCTTGCATGGGCACCAACTCTCAAGATACAGCCATGTAGCTTGTGACCTGCTCCCAGGGAGGTAATGACCCGGGTGCTTCTCACTTTTTCCACTTGCAACACGGAGTAGGAGTGGTAGTGATAACAGGCCCCTCTAGAAATGCTGCTGTGATCTCTTGACGCAGTGAAAAAAATGGTACCCTGCATTTTCCTAGGATTCCATTCAGTGTTCTGAGCTTTACGTGTCAGGGCATTACGCAGAATGGAAATCCCACCTTAGTCTGGAGTTCTTAAGTAAATATTTAAAACTAACGCTCTCCGTTAAGAAGATGAGGCTAGTGGGTAGGAAGGAGGCTTAAAAAGGGACCTAACATACATAAGATAGTCCCTAGAGTCTTAGATTGAATGAGATCTTTTGTTCCAATCCCACTGAATCCCAACCAAAAGCAACGTAAGTATCATCATACTTGACTGCCTTCCGTGTCTCAGGGCCTCATTTCTAGGGGCAGACTGTCCACGTGGAGACCCACAGCCACTTTTTGCTTTAGAGCTGAACTGAACTTTGATTTCAGATGACAAAGCTGAGACCTGAGGCTCAGGCTCATTGGGAGCTTCAGGACATCGAGAGCAGCTTTCGTTGTCACCCTCTGCCCACGACAGCACACGAAAGCACTGCCGTGCATCCCCTCTGACTCCTGTGCTCCTGGCTTGATCTGTGACAGGAACTGCAGGTCGGAGTTTTCAAGCTTGATTTCAGCTCACAGACCCTCTTGCAAAAGAAAAAGACACATCCTATATCCCAGCTCTTGCACTTCCTGCCCTTGGCCCATCACCCCTTGCAGCACTTTTTAAATTATAGGAGCACCCGGAATTGAACTCAAAAATCCCAAAAGTATTAACAGCAGCATCGGGTGTTGAACATACACTTATATCATTGTGCCCGAGGATTGCCTTATCTGTGTGTTCGGAGGGAGGGGGCAGGCGAGGGGCTGGGAGGCAAGAGCGCGTCTGCGTACTGAAACCGGAAGTTGTTGTCAGGGGCCTTCCTCAATCACTCCCTTCTCCTTTTACAACCGGGGTCTCTCACTGAACCTAGCTAGGTCTCACCGATTCATCAATTGTTCAAAGACACCTCCCCCCCAAATCCTCCTGTCTCCGTCTCCCCAGGCCTGGGATTCCAGCCTGTAAGGTGCCTTGTCTGGTATTGGGAATCCAATTCAAGTCATCCCACTTATACAGCAGGCACGTACCGTGCTTTATTTTATTTTTTGAGCAGCCAGCGCTTCCTCTGTCAGACACTGCTCTGAGCACTTTGCCTATCTTAATTCTAATAATCTAACAATATCATCTGGAGCTAGCGCCAGCCCCTTGTCTCCCAGGTGAGGAAGATGGAGCAGATTTTAAGGAACTCAGTCAAGATCACATAGCTAGCAAATGGCAGGCGCCAGAATTCTGACCAAGGCAGATGGCTGCGAAGCCTGCAGTCTTAATGCCGCAGCCAGCTTAATGAAAAATAAAAGTTGTCTGTTAAATTTTGCTAATTCTATTCACTGCTACAAGGAGATCTCTTGCAAGCTGTGGGAAGCGGTCTTCTGTGTGCTTTGCATCCTCCCCACTTGAATTTCAGACCACGAGTTGGAGTTCACTGTCTTCTTTTCTCGAAGTCCGGTCCTTTGTAATGCAGTATATTTGCTGCTTTTCCTCGGGCTTTTGACAGCTTCAGACTGGACAATATGTTTTCTTTTAAAACCCATTTAAGTTTCTGATTTTAAAAATATGGCTAACAGCTCAATTGAGAGAGAGAAAAAAAGGGTATGAGGCTGACCTTTCCCCCCCTCTCTCTTTCTTCTTGTTTAGCCATTTGCAAAGCTACTTAACTAATCCATTTTCTGGCTTGTGTGTCTTTATTTTTCCAGAAGGATGTGATACATATATTTTTTTTAACACTCATTTTACTGGGACTGGAGAGGTGACTCCATGATTAGGAGAATTTACTATCCTCGCAGGGGACCTCTATTTGGTTCCCAGCATCTACATTCGGGCTCACAACTTCCTGCAGCTCTAATCCCAGGACGATCTAACACTCTTCTGGCCTCTGTGGGCACTGTATGCATGAGGCACACATACATATGTGCAGGCAAAACACTAATACACACAAACACGATTTTTTTTTTAAAGTATTTGTTTTCTTTTTAAATTTTTGTGTATGGTGTGTGTATCTGGATACGGGTATGTTCGCATGAGCACAGGTGCCCAAGGAGGCCAATGGAAGAGGGTGTAGAATCGGTCCCCTGGAGCTGGAGTTAAGGGTGGTTAGGAGCAGCCTGACCTCGGTGTGGGAACTGAATTCAAGTTTTCTTGGAGAGCAGCAGTCACTCCTCAATGCCGAGCCATCTCTCCTTCCCTGTGATAAACAAGTTTAACAAAAATTATATAAAATCAGACAGACCAAGAGTTCAGAGCTTATAAATATTATATGAATGGGCCCCATTCAACAACAAACATGAAGTCTTTGTGAACTCATGCTACCTCCAAACTTTTAAAGCAGGTAGTAGGCTACTCAAAAACTACCCGTTGAGTCCTTCATTGAGAAACGGTGCTAGAAGTGGCCGTGGGACTTACTAACCTCCGCTTCCCAATAATCACTTCACGCATCTGATCTGAGAACCAGGACCCATTTCTACAACTTCAGACATTTACCTCCAACTGCCTACCTGAGATCTTTATTTAGGCATTGACAACGTTATTTCCAATTTGCATTTCAAACAGTGCTTTGAATTGTCAGCCCTTTCCTAAATCTGCTCCGCCCACTGTCTTCTCAACCTCAATAAGTGACAAGGCTAATGACTCATCCTTACTCTTCGCTCCTGCTCTGTGGGTAATCCACAGGAGAAGCCCATGGTGGGCTTTGCCTTCAGAATACATCCAGGATGAAACCATTTCTCACACGTACACACCCCAATATATCCTTGTCCAAACAAGCTTCACCCCTCTCCTTGGACAAGTAGGTCTTGGCTTCCCTTGGGTCATGCAGTGCTGCTGTTGGAACCCCAGTTGGTAGAGGAGCCGTTTGCCCAGCTGCTCTGAGTGAGTGTGTGAGACTTACCCACAGGCCATGGAGGCCGATGCTTCCAGGTTTACACTGACCAACCCATTCCCTTAGAGTCATTAGTCAATATCCAGACTGAAAAAATAAAAGCTCCTGTCTGTTGTCTCACGCTGGGAATAATTCCTTTCTCGGGCTGAGGCTGCCCGGCACCAGCCACCACACCATGACCTCTCTCCTTGCCATGTGCCACCCCACTTCCGTCACCTACTACCAGCACTTCCTCCATAACTTCTGCTCACGCAGGCTCTCCCACTGAGGAGCTCAGCATTGTGCATTCCTTTACTGCAGCCACAGTGACTCTCTCAAGATGTTCACATCATTCTTCTTCTTCTTCAAATCCTCCATCAGTAGCCCCTCTCACTAATAAAGTAAATATCTAAGAATTAGGACAATGGCTCAGCAGCTAAGAGGCTGCTCTTGAGGAGAATTTGGTTGATATTGACATGGCAGTTTACACCTGTAACTGGAGTTGGGGGGTGTCCAACGCCCTCTTCTGGCTTCTGTGGGTACTGCATGTGGTGGGTATACATACATATAGGCAAACACACTAAAGTATTTAAAGTCTTCACTGTGGCCAGAGGAATCTGCATGACCTTCCCCATCAAGCACCTGGCTCCATCTCCTTTCATTCGCCCTATCTTGTATTCCACTCCACTCTCCTCGCAGCCTTGACAGTCCTTAAAGCACAAGGCAGTCGCCCCTGTCGACATCTTGGTACAAGAGTTTCCTCCACCAAGAAAGCTCTTCATCTTGATGTGCTTGGCTTGCACATGTCTTTCAAGTCTCTGTTTAAGCGTCATTTACTGTAGAAGCCTTCTGTAACTAGTATAAGGTGGCATATACACACACCAATTTTGTGTCACATCTGTCTCTTCCTACCATGAGAACATAAGTCCCCTAAGAACAGGAACGTTGCTCTGGATACCCTTGAACATTAACAATATCGGATAGCTCCAATATACATTGGGCATTAAAAACATTCGATGATGAGAGGTTTGGGAATTGGATATAAGTTAAGTACATCATGCACATGTATGAAAATGTCATAATGAGCCCAGTATGCATAACTAATAGATGCTAATAAAATGTAAAACTATTGTCTTATTCCAAAAAGCTTTCATTTGAGTCTCAATATAACACACACAGGCACAAATTCTGCAAGCAATATTTATTCTGATATATATATATATATATATTTGCAAACCATCCCCTGGGACAACAAAAGTAAAATAGAAGCTGAGTTGTTATGATTTTCCTTCCATACATTTGTCTCAGTTAAAAAGAAAAAAAAACATGAATAATATGTGGAAGTCAAGAAACAATAGAGCTTTGCAGTCCAGAAAGCTTGAGGAGTGTGCCGCTCGCTCAAATGGCTCCTAGTCAAGTTGCTAGGCAGAAATCTCCAAAATATGGAGCACAGTTGCTATCATTAGTGAAAACTCAAGAAATGAAATTTAAAGTTGAGAAAATTTTATGTAACAGAAGCCATTGATATTTAGAACCAAAGAAAGCCCAATAACTATTTAGTCACACACAAAGTAAGCGTGTTTCAGTGCCCATAGGAAGGGCTTTGTGACGGGTTTTGGAATGCACGAAGAGTGTTGGATTTGTGGTACTGTGAGCTATCAGTGGACCACGGAAATGAAGCAAATGTGTGTATCTCTTCCAGCAGCAGGAGTGGGGATGGCAGGCATAGTTGACATGTAGAGGGATGCTACTCTCTGCTTAGTTCAGAAATCTAGTAAAGCGCTCCTGCCCCCATACTTAGGAAAGCTCCCTTCCCTAAGAACTGTCACTATTTCTTCTGTGTTACAAAAACAAAAGGAAGTCAAGACTATTCGGGGCTCTTGAAGCACCTGCAGGCAGAATCCTAATGCGTTTGCTGAGGAGAGGGGCAGGTGGGGGCTTCCTACACCAGAGTTCAGAGATCTTCCACTGTTCAGCTCTCCGCAGAGGCTTCATGATCTCCCGCAGTGAGGTTCCCAAAAGCCACCTCTCTCCTACAGGTCCTGGCATAGCTGCGCCCCCTCACAGTCTGCTCCTTCAAATGCGTCCCTGGTGTCCTGAGGAGATGATTTCCCTGCCGTTGCCATCTGCTCTGGGGGAATCCGGACCCTTTGTTCTTTATTGATCTAGTAGGGGAAATTTCCCCATGACAGACAGAGTCCTCGTGTTCCCAGAGAGAGTCGTTAGTGTTTCCCAAAGGGGACCTCTTTCCCTCTTTGACTTTCCCCAACAGTTCCCTCTACAATCTGTTGGAGTATCTTCCAAAGAAGAGTCCCAGACTCCCTGAGCCAAGAGCCAGGGTCTGGGCAGAGATTCTCAGTGCATTCTGTGGCATCTCTAACAGGCTGCCTGGCACAGTCAGCAGCAGGCGTGAAGTTTAAGGTTGTGCGACCATCCATCCGCCGAGCGTCCCCACCTTCCGCGTTTCTCTCTGAGAACTCACCATCCTCATGGGTGTGCCCAGTGGTACAGAAGGTCAGGCCTGGGTCACTTAAAGGGTCAAGTCAGGTCCAGTTTCTGAGAGAGCCAGTATTTTAGGAAATTAAGAAATGTCAAGACTGCATTACAAAAGCTAGTATATATCCTAAAGGGTTAATATGAATAAACAGGTAGATAGATACATGTATCAAGAAACATGGGAGAACACAAGTGTATAAATTAAAAAAAAAAACTGACAGCATCCAGTTTTGGTTTGGTTTTTTTGGTTTTGTTTTCAGTTAGATCCGGTGTGTATCTAGCCCCACTTGGAAATAATATCAAAAGCCAAAATTCTGAGGCTGCTGTTGAAGGAGAAACTTGATTGTGCAAGCCTCTCGATGAGGGTCATTACTCTGAAAACAATAAGAATACCCTTTCGTGAATGTGCTCCTGGACCAGAGTAGTAAAAGAAACCTTCACACTGCGGAGCGAGATGCGCAAGCCCCACGCAAGTGGACATCTGGAATCACTGAAAGCGAGCACTCCCGTAACCCGGCTGTTCCGCACGTGGGAAAGTCTGACTCAGCGGATCCACTCCTCGGAGGGGAAAACATATTGACTGAGTCAGGTCCTCACAGGCTTCTCCCCCCCTCTCCTGGGGACGCATTTTGTTATCGCTTTCCCTGCTTGAACCCCATCTTGTAGGCAAGCCTTTGTTAGACTTTCTAGCCTGGTCTCTATTGTGTGGCAGAAAAATAAAGGGAAGCTGGAGTGGCTGTCTGTGCCAGTGTGATTCTTTTTACAGCAATGTCAACAGGCAGTGAAAGGCAGCCAAGGAGGAGGTGGATAGCAGGGTCCCAAGTCCCTCCTCAGCAAGCCATAGCACCCTGGAGGGCGGCGGTTTGTCCTCCGGAAAGGAGGCTGCTCCGGCTGCCCTGGTGATGCTCTGCCCCCATTCTCACTTCATGTGAATCCTTGCCACTCACTAAACAATCAAGAGAGCTAACGGAAGGGACTGACAAACCTTGGGACCTCACTGTGACCCGGAAGAGGCGGGGGATGGTATTTGACAGACATTTGGAGTCGGGTTTTGTTCTCTCAGGATATTTTCTCCCTAGAGAAAAATTAAAATCTTCCCCACACCTGAAGGCGCTCTGCTTCGCCGCCATCGTATCCTAGAAAAGCAGAGTCTCCTTGGCAACTTGTTCCTGGGTTAAGAAGAGAGGAAAGCCTGGGGTAGATGCCTCCAGCAGCCAGGGATGAGGACAAGGGTCTCCACGCCGACTCCTTCCTCCCCCAGAACCCGCTGCTCTGGCCCGTCAACCCATCCATAACAGTGGATTTATTTAGCTGCGATGTTATCATCTCCATTAAGCCACAGAGAAGAGACGATTCTCTGATTTTATTTATAACCTGGAGGGATTATTTTTGAGTTAAGGCTTTAAGAATTCAGATCTATCAGGAAAGAACAGCTTGTGTAACGAACTTCCTGTTTTCATCATATTTGGACACCGAGCCTCCTTGTTGCCTGTTATTATTACACAGTTAATATGAACTGCCTGGCGTTTATTTTTAGCAGGGCTGACTCTATTGTAAGGACCGCATAACTGCTTTCAAAATGAGAAAATGTAATTACGGGATACACTAAGTTGGGGATATTCTTAGGTCCTTTCATGAGGCAGTGGCTGAAAAAAAAATGAAAATAGACCATTTTCAATGGCTAAAGAAAACAGATTTATCTGATCTAAAATAGCCCATTGAGCCTTTTACAAACTACACACTTCACAGAATCAAGTCTCACTTGAGTTGAAGTGACCTAAACATAAATTCATCTGCAAGCCCAGGGTAGCAGGAGAGTTAAGAGGAAAATCGGTAGAGGATGGAGGCAAGAAAGGGTAGGAGCATCATTTACAAGTCAGAAAATTATTAAGATGGCCCTAAAAGTCCCAAAACACCTACAAAGGAGTTGAGACCTGGAGAAAATAAATCTCCACTGTGCGTGTCATCTGCCGTGTGTGCACAGTGGGCAAGTCTGCAGTTCCATGGGCACAGACGGAGTTCATGGCCAGTGTGTTGCACAGGATTGCCTCTTTACACTTACTGTGCCCTGGGTTCAATCTTTCCCAAAGGTCACTCTCAATACCCACCTCATCCACGACTCAATTATTCATTCCCCCACTCTGCAACAACATAACTCTCTTGCGTAGCCAAGTACGCCAACCTCTGGGAACTTTCCAGACATATTGGTAGAACTCAGTTTGGCACAAACAGGGACAGCTAGCCCAGGTGGGGTGGGGAAAGCCTCCTGGAGAAGATGATGTTTGAGGCAGAATATGAACTTCAAATTGGACTTATCCTGGAAACACACACACACACACACACACACACACACACACACACAAAATCAACTATCGTTCAGTCTTTTAAAAAGAAGGAAATTGTAGCCCATTCTCCAACATAGACCAACTTTGAACACATTATGTTAATGAAATAGGCCAGTCATGAGAAGACAAGTACTGTATGAGTTGACTTGTACGTTAAGAATTTAAGTTCATACAGACAGAGTCAAATTGGAATTTCCAAAGTCTGGGGAATTATTGTCAAATGTGTTCATAGTTTGATACAGTGGTGATGGCTGGTCAACAGTATGGATAGACTCAGTGCCACTGAATTGTGCCCTGAAAATAATCAAGATAAGTTTTATGGAGTTCATGTTTTATCACAAGTTTTAAAATTTATATGAAAAGAAATATCTCTGCAGCTGCTGGATTGATATATCTATCTAAAGATGGGGAGGGAAGGAGGGTGGGAGAGCACAAATCAGGGGGCCAGTTCGTTGGTAGAAGAGGGGGGAAAACCTAAACTTACTTTATATGAATGAGGACATGGGATTAAAGGCAAGAAACCTTTTAGAAGTAGCACTGTGAGAAAGAAAAAGGATGAAGTCCAGATTTCTAGCCCAGAAACTAGATGGATGGTGGTTGAATCCAGTCACTAGGAACAGCAAATGATTGGGGGTGGGTAACTAATTTCTCATGGAATCGGTTAGAAAGTGGATAATGTTGGGTCATTCAAATAAAGAACATTGTCTGCAACATAAGTGCTATAAGTTGGACACAGTTAAAACTAGAACTAGAGCTCAAATTTGCCTTGTTATCATGAGGAGGGAAGCAAGTAAGACCGTAGATGGCGCAGGTGACCCAGCTGGGTCCTGGGGATACACGCCACATATTGTGAGTAGCATTTTAGGTGCTTTGCCTGTTTTTTACTTTTATTTTTTATTAATTCATTCATATTACATCTCAATTGTTATCCCATCCCTTGTATCCTCCCATTCCTCCCTCCCTCCCATTTTCCCCTTACTCCCCTCCCCTATGACTGTGGCTGAGAGGGACCTCCTCCCCCTGTATATGCTCATAGGGTATCAAGTCTCTTCTTGGTAGCCTGCTATCCTTCCTCTGAGTGCCACCAGGCCTCCCCCTTTTGAATAAGTGTTTTCGTGTGGCTGGGTCACATCCTGCACCATCCCTGAGTCAGCTTCCACTCCTCTCAACAGGATCCTTCCAAATCACTTGTAATAACCCACTCTCCACTTTCCTAACACACTCTGCTGCCCCATAACTCCTCTAAAACTCAAAAGCCCATCTTGGATGTCTTATCCTACTTGACCTGGAAATTTTCAACTCATTCCTCCAGATTCACTCTTCTTAAGTCTGCTGACTTCCTTTTGCCTGTATCAGAAACCATAAGGATACCAATGAACATGGCATAAGCTCTGCCTTTAGAGAGTCTATGTCAGGAGAACAGACCATAAATCACAGCAAAAAAAAGGTACTGCTATAAGCATGGAGAATGGAAAAACAGCAGAGGAAATTAAGTCCGCACTGGGGGGAGGGGGTAAGAAGGAAACACACAAACATACACACATATACAGAAACAAACACACACAGACACACGAACACACACATACAGACAGATACAGAAAGGCACAGACACACAAACACACATACAGACAGAGACAGAAAAACATACACACACATACAGACAGACACAAGCATACATATACACGCACAAATATACACACAGACATACAGAGAAACACATAAACACACACACACACATATACACACAAACACACACACACATGGCACCTGCCTAAGGAAGCCCTCACAGCTTTCTCAGAAACTACCTTTCATTTCCTGTTGAAGTCCTTGAACTTTGTTTTTAAAGCACAGAGTACGATATTGTTAGGCTCGTTCTTCTGTTCAATCAGGAGTCTGAAGCTCTCACAGTGCTAGGTCCAAAGCATGATTCATTAGATGTTTGTTGGGTGGGGTGGGGAGATAAGATGTATTAGTAAGCCTCTAACTTACTGTGAGAAGGAACTCATGGAACTGTTGTGACTAGCTGTCTGTGATATATATATATATATATATATACTGATGTGATTCTCTTATTATTGAAAGTACTTTAGAAAAACAGGACTGATATTTGATAGCGCCCAGTATGAACTTTCTAATACTCTAATATCGCAACACTTGACGGGCATATGCTTTATAGCTGTTGGATGGACATTATACACAGTAGCCTCACAATGGAGAAAGGTGTGATGTCAGATCATCATCTTCTCATTTAACAGCGGTCCTCCATCCCATCCCCTAAGGACATCAAGATTGAAACTAGCCCTGTAAATTCAACCACTCTAAGGGCTAAGCTGAGTATGAGTTTCCGATCGTAGTGGCGTTTGTGGTTTGGAAAGATGGATGCCTTAGGAGCCAAATTACCCAAGCAGCAATTCTTCTCTGAATACTCACTCTACACAGTGTCTACAGCCTTTGCCACATCCTTCCAGGAATACAGAAGATAGTGCCTCCCAGCCCTCAAATGTGTTATGGTCTCATTTAGGAGGAAGCTATGGGCTGGTGAAATGTGAAAACAGAGTACAGGAAAGGATATTCACAGTGGCCCATGGTACATGGAATAGAGAGAAAAAGAAAAGAATGCACCTTGTAGGCCACCTCACTATTCTGCTCCTACCTTACCTGTCCCCTGGCTTTCCTCAAATGCATCAAGCACACACCTGCCTTAGGAAATTTGCACAAACTGTTCCCGGCATGGAAGCTCTTCCTGGAGACATTCACGGATCTCTCTCCTTCCGATCTCTGCTCAGATGCCACCTGATCACGCTGTTTAAAATAGCAAACTCCACCCCCACACCATTCACTCTCTCCCTTACCTACTTGACTTTTCTCTGTAGCAGTGAACACCAACTGTCATTCCATATAATTCTTAATTTGTTTTTATTATTGACTGTCTTCCCTCACCAAAATACTCATTCCATGAGGGCAAGTGGCGAGGGTCGGTCTGTTTTGTTTGGTGTGCTCAAGGCACCTAAAATGATCTCTAGATGACGTTAGGCTTCGTGTTGAATGAATGGAAGAGTGAGTGAGTGGATTCCGCTCCTCGTTGTCTACAGTGGTGAGACACAGGACTGAGTCTCCACAGAGTTTCACAGTTTCCCTTCACGATACTTACCTGCATCATTCACTAATTTCTTCCTGAGATTTGGGTGAAGATGTTGACTTAATTCAGTTATGAACCTTATGTCATGATTTCCTTAAATAGTAATGCTCTAGATACTATAATAAAACGAATCTCTTCCAGACCTAAAAATCCACGAGGAACATCCTTATCTAATTTTACATTTTAATGAATAGTTATAACAATGAGTAATTAATTTTGATATTTATAGAAAATAAAATGGATTTTTTTTTCCTTTATAAAAATCTAGCACTTTAGGAACAACAAATTCTTGGAGAAAAAAAAATTCTAATGAGATCATTAGAGTTGAAAACATATCTCCTGGGCCATAGTGTGCACAGCAATTGAACAGGCATCAGGGGGCTCCTCTTCTGCCCTAACATTCCCGCTGAACACATCCGTTTTTCTCATACGTGAGAACCTGTCCTCAGATGAAAAAGCCAGTTAAGAATGAGTCTCGCAGTAGCTGAAGCATAAAGAGAAACACAATTTAGCAAGCTAATGTCCTCAATCCCAGAAGAAACTTGTCATCATGTCTTTTAAAGACAGAGTCACGCTATGTAACCCTGACTCAGCTGGGATTCACTATGTAGGTCAGGCTGGCCTCGAACTCACAGAGATCCGTCTATCTCTGCATCCGCAGTGCACCACCACACCCAGCCCTCATATTATTCTTTAAAGGATAGGTGTTTAGGTGGCATAGTATGAAACATCTGTGGCATTGATATTTGAAGAAAAAGAAAGGAAAAGAAAAAGGGAGCTGCATTGTTCCACGGGGTAATCCCTACACTGATTCTCAAAGAGGCTCAGAGATGACACTATATAATACCAACGTTTAGCTCCATGAAAGCATTCTGTCAGGGGCAGAGACAATCCTGGGTCTCACTTCCCAATGCTACACCAAATTACTACGGTGGAGATTGGCACGCAGAAACAAAATCAAGACTGCCTATTAAATCGCTTCCTGCAGCATCCCGCATCTCAGGTGAGCCTGTGGAGGACACCCAGTCACAAGTCACTTCAGGATAGGACTCGGTGACAAGGGCCTGAAGTGCCAGTCGTCTGTGCTGTTGATTACGCCCAGGCTGGAAACAGCAGATGTGCAGGAAGAGAGGCTGGCACGCCACTGCCAAGTCTCTGTGAGCCTGACTTGTGCTCTTGTCACCATATTTCTGCACAAAGGTAAGCTGCAGGGGTTCTCGTGTGCAGTGCCAACATTCCCCTCAAGATGGATTCCAGCACACCCACACACTTTGACAAACATTCTTCAAAGGACCTGGGTTTTTTTTTTCAGTCTATTGCAGGATTGATGATTTCATCTTCTGCTTCTCTTAGGTAGAGTGTGACCAATCAGCCATATAAAAACTTTCTAATTAAGACAAGAAAATCACCCAAACCCCTCATTATGGCCTTAGTTGAATTCACTCCTGTTATGCCTGTCAGAATGAGTTATCTGTGGTGAGGAAAAAACAAATTTTCATATATACTGGAAGAAGCTGACTTCATGGCCAAGGTCATTTGATATCATCAACTTAAATGCTGGCGAGTGTCTGCCCGAGGCAGCAGTTTCAACTCTGACAGCTGATGCAAAGCTGCTCTTTCTAACAATAGTTAATCAGCAGGTCCTGCTGCCTCTGTTACAGTGTTGTTTATTACAAACATTACAAAAACATTAACAAAACCCAAAATTTTAAAAAAGGGGAAAATTCACCCAAAATTCTGCCACCCTATAAACCAAACTGTTGACAGTTTTTTCCTGTTCCCTCACAGTCCCATCCATATGCAGACAGAATTTTTAGCTGTGATCTTAACACAGATGCAATTTGGTGTTCAGGTTTGCTTCAATTAGAGGTTTTTAAGCATTTTTACAGTGTGTACTGCCACCTTTGATTCTGTGGCTGTGACTCCTATGAGCCTGAACAGGTAGTGGTGGGTTTAAAAGAAGCAACCAAAGAACAACGGGGGGGGGGGGGGGCTCTATTTTTAAATTCCTGGTTGAAAGAACGAAGTCTCTAGAATTAAATTTGAATGGAAAGAATTTCTTTCACTCTTCGTTCTCCTACCTGGAAAGCTTTATAATTTTTTTTTTCTTTTCCCCACCATCAAGCATGGTTTTGTTACCTTAATGAAGTGCTCTTGCTCATGTTTGCTCTTCAAGTGCTTCTTTTTAAAATCCTTTTCAGTATCTAGGACATTGACAAACAGCAACGTCTTTCCTTGCATCTGCTCTAAAGGACCTGTGCAACTTGGGATGTTAAGGCGGGTAGGTACTAAGGCTACATCCTTGTGAATTGAGGTCCTGTGTTGAGCTGTCCACACGTTGAGTACCCAAATGCAACTTAATTGGCAGCACAGCGGACTCAAGGTCCAGAAGGCTCAACAACCACAGATCTCACAACTCACCTGCCACATGCTTCCACAGTTCAAGGGACAGACCCGACTGGGGCAGAAAGGATGAAGAAAAGACAGACACATGGACAGGACAAAAGTCTGAGGTAGGGAAGATGGGGACCTTAGATGAAGGAACCACAGAAGCTCAGTATGTTCATCATATAGAGTCCAGCCAAGATGCAGTGCCATTGAGTGTGGCTGGACAAAGAGGAGGGGCAGTGAGCAAGAAGGCGGGCCTATGCTATGCTATACACCTGGGTCAAGGAGACAGGCCTAGATAACCTCAGAGAAGCTTCTGTGGGGCAGCGATATTCAGGCCATAAATATAAACGTGTGGTTCTGGAGGACATTTTCTGCACACGTGATCTATGTGCACACTTGGGCCAAAAGGAAAGTCTCTACAATTTCCCTCTGAGCCTCACCCCGTGGTTGGTAAACGAGAGGCTTTGCCAGTTCCCCACAGGCTTGGGATCCTTGACTTGACCATGGTCATGCCAACAACACATGTTTACTGAGGACTTTGCTTGCTGATAGCTTCCCCTGGTCCTTGCAGTCACCCTTGACCTTGTCAAATAGCATCTCAGACCCACCCATGGGCTGATACCATAAGCCACAACATGTCAGAAGTCTCTCCTTCTTGATAATAACTGATTATTGTGAGCTGTGCCTCTTAAAGTGAAGGAAGAAGGAACTGGAGGGCTGAAGAAGGGATGGTTGAATGAAAGAAGGGTGTGGCTGCTGTGAGCAGGGTTGGCATCTCTTTGAGCTAGGAAGACATGAAGTGCTAATCACCTGCTCAGGTAATCCTTACATGAAACTCCAAGTCAAGAATGCCCCCATGCTTTGATGCGCTAGCCTAACCTCGGGCTTCTAGAGGCGCCTCTAGAGGAGGCACGAGGAGCTCCAAAGGGATATAGCGTTGGGTTAGCATCAATTTAGCTTTGGTCTCAATACTCTGACTCTGGGACACTTTCACTTCTAATGCTATATTCTGAAGTGTTTGTTTGTTTTTCTTTTCTTTTTTCAAATATGGGGTTCATTCACTAATCAGGTATTTGAAGATTAGGTTATACCCTTACAGTTGTCCTTGCAGAGAAGCAGGCCTCCTCCCTTCACACTTTGTTCCAGTCAGTGGCCTTAGAACTTGGCTAATAGTGTGTGCATAAAGTTAGAACTCACCACCCACCCATGCCTGCCCTCTCTTTAAGTTCTGGGGAGCTCTATTCCCTTCCCCCAAGGACATGACTAGAAGTGAGACTTCAGGAAAGGCTTTCAGGTTGGATTCAACTCAAATCATTTGGGTCCTGTGTTTTTATTTTGCTTTGAGTTCCCAAAACTGGAAGTAAAGAGTAGCACAAAACTTCAGCAGGGACAGGCCAGGGGTGTTGCTAACACACAGGACAGTACCCCAGTACCAAAGAGTTAGCTGACTCAGAATGCCAATAGTGTCAAGACTTAGAACCCTGCTGCAAAGTGAAGGGTGAACCAGTGAGCAGCAGGTAGGAGACAAGCCTGACTAAAACTGCATCATCGCAAGTTTTGAATTTTTTTTTTTTTGCAAGTTTTGAATTTTATGCCAGGGACCTTGGACTTTTTGCTGTAAATATGGAGTCATTGAAATCATGATAAAACTTAGATTCCTCAGACACACTGAAAACTAAATCAGAGGAGGCCATGACTGGATGCAAAAAAATCCCTTAGCATCCTGTTAAAAATGCCCAGAGACAAATGACAAGCCTAAGCTAAAGGGGTCCCCAGAAGGGGTGAAGGAGAAAAAGAGTGCTGAAAAATGATTGGCTGAAGGAGAGCGGGGGTGGGGCATGGAGGATTGCTGGATAACTCCCAGGTGCCTCGAAATTATTGGGTAAATTTTGTTTAGAGACACGAAATACAAAAAAGGGGAGAGTTGGGGTGTGAAAACAATGCATTTAGACAGTTTTACAATGGCTTCGGGGACTCTTTGGAAGAGATAACAAGACGGAATCCACTCCGTCAACAGGTAGTGTACTGGC
Source organism: Acomys russatus (assembly GCF_903995435.1). NCBI lineage: Eukaryota > Metazoa > Chordata > Mammalia > Rodentia > Muridae > Acomys > Acomys russatus. The sequence goes on from NC_067138.1 coordinate 58,764,301, forward strand.
AACGCTCAGTGGTTAATGGTTTGCACCTAATGGTTGTTAGCTCCACATGCAAGCAAACTCTTAGAGACTTCGCTTTTCAGTTAAAGAAGAAATTTGATGTTTCTTTTTAGGAGGTCTCGAAGAGCCTTAATGGTTCTGTAATTTCATAAGATGGAGGGTTTCCCTTTATGAATCTGGAGTCAACTACACTTAGAGTTCCTCTCAAGGGAACCACACCTGTGGAGTTCATTAAGGTAAATAGGTTGGCAAAGGCCTCAGCCAACTACTCAAGCAAAGCTAAAATAATTTTGGCAGCAGAGCTTTCCTTCTGGACCACCTTACAGCCTCCAAAGATGGGATGGTTTTAGGGTGAATGAAAATGTTGGATTGCAGCACTGAAGGAGGCTGAAAACAAGAACATGTAGAGACGTAGGGCAGGAATTTGGATAGTGTGTTTATTAATTAGTTCACACGTGATTCTGAAAGTCTTTGGACTCAGATGACACCAAGAAAGAACATTCTCCAAATCCGTATTATCAGTGCCCCCATAGTTGAGCTGAAAACAAATAAAAAATATTTTATATAATTTAATTTGGGGAAAGGATGAGTTGTTTTTGAAACAGTTTTAACTTAATAAGTCCTTGGATGTCTTGATCTCTAATATATCTGAGATAACATCTTGATAATATGGCCTAGAATTTATTTTTTTGTTGTTGTTGTTGCTTTCTGATCTCTTTTATGAAGCAAGAGATAAAAGGTTGTTCTTGGATAGTCCCGAGACATGGCAGTATAACCACCATTTGTTAGTACTGTAAACAGTTATTAGTGAAACCTTCAGAATAAAATATGTTCCATAAATTTTTGTAGGCAGTAAACTTGTTCCCTTCGGTTTAACCTTATCCCTCCAGTCTCACAGACTTGATTACATATAGGGGCAGATGTGGATGAAAGTACAGTTCGCTGTTTGAGCCCTTGCCTGGCATGTATGGGGCTCTTGAGTTAAATCCCTAATGGCAATACCACATACACCAAAAAAGCTACACAGGGGACAGACGCAAGGACAATTTTGAAAGTTCAGATCAAGTTTAAGGGGAAATAATTTGCTTCCAACCAGTCATTTTATATTCAACACAAAGATGAAGATAAGTTCCAAAGAGCGAATCCTCTCCAGTCATCAGAACGCTGCCGCTGGTTGGAAATATAAGAGGAGCTCACAGATTGCCCCACAGCCTGCCACATGCCTTTATTGGGCTGTAATTACAAGTGAGTTTGACCAGATAGTTTCCTCTTTCATTCAGACGGCTGTCCCTGGAGAAGCACCTTAAAAGGAAGACTCTAACTATTGCAGTGTCCTAATGGATGCTGCCCTGGTGGGAGCCACTGCTAATCCTGGCACTGGAGTTCCCTGAACTTATGTCAGCTAATGAGTAACTAGAAAACACGGAGTTCAGAAGGCTGCCAAAATAAAGAATTATCTGAGGTCTCAGTACACCCTGATGGAAAAATCGTATATGAGAAAGCCCAGATGGGCCTCACCGGGAGCTGCGGTTACTCTTTACACTCTGTGAACTCTACAGAGAGGATTTCTCAGCAAGTGCCACCCCTGCTTTCACAGCAGTCAAATGACCTTGCCTCTGTGGGAGAGCAAAGGCTAAACTCCAAAGTCATCCTTCTTGTAATTGCACAGAAAGGGTTAACCCTGGTCTTTTGAAATGAACCTAACCTTTTATCATTATGCTAGCCTACATCCCATAATGCCAAGTTCAGGAAACCGAACCCAATAGGGACAACTCATTATTTTTCTTCTTGATTTAGTTCCTTTCAAAAAAAAAAAATCACAACAAACCAAACAAACAAAAACTGTGGGCTTCTTTTCTCTAATCAAATCCCACTGGTCCCACCCTCCGAACCCTTGCTGGTGTCACCCGTGGCATCATCTGTGCTGCTTGAAATCTTGTTAGTAAGGACAACATCTCTGGTCCATCCAGACCGATCAAAGAGAAATCTGCATTCTGGTTCCCTGGGTGATTCATGCACACTGGGGCTTGCGAACTACATCTCCGGTGTTAGCGAGTAGCTTCTCCCCGTCCCTCCTACCACCGTTGCTCATCACTATCCACCTCTCAAGGCTCTCACCAGCAGTGTTTGCTGAGCTCCTAATTAGTTTTGCTGACTTTCTGTCTCTCTGCAGCCCTTCACCATTCAGCCCCTATTTGGAAACCACCAACAGATTAGAGCCACTCTCTTCCACACTTGTCCCACCTCCCACCTCCCAGCCAACCCATCACCCCTCCCCTCAAAATTACCACTAGAGTCTCTGTACCTGCTAAAACATGGCAGAAGGCGTTGGAAGGATGGCTCAGTCTGTAAAGTTTTTGCCTTGCAAATATGAGGAGCTGAGTTTGATCCTCAACATCCACATGAAAAAGTCAGGCATGTGCTTATAATAAGTCCCCTCAGCTCTTAGGGTGCTGAAACAGAAGGTTCCTAGGACTTGTTGGCTGGACAGTCTAGCCAGCCGACTAGCTCCTGGTTCAGTGAGCAATTGAGGAAGACATCAGACCCTGACCTCTGGCCTTCACGAACATATGCACATGAACCTACACACACACACACACACACACACACACACACACACACACACACACACACACGTTCGTCAAAATATTTTTAATTAAAAATGCTATTTTTAATTATTTATATTTTACTTTACTTGTTTATGTACCTTAGTGTATGTTTATGTACATGTGTGCAGGTGCTCTCAGAGGCAGAAGACAGCACAGTATCCCCTGGTAGTAGAGTTACAGGCAGTTGTGAGCCACTTGATGTGGGTGCTTGGAACCAAATCCTGTGTATCTGCAAGAGCAGCAAGCTTTGCTCATCACCAGCCATCAGTAGTGATGGCGAAAAGCACAGACTTCAAACCACATACTCTAAAGCACTCTGTATGAACTGGCTCGTTTCTTCTACACATGAATTCTATAAAATTGTTGCCATGATTGTCCCTGTCTTACAGAAGAAATAACTAAGGTTGAGCAAGTTTTGAAAACTTTCCCAACCAATTGATAAATAATAGAAGTAGGAGTGAAGTCTACAGCACACTGTTTGTATTGTCTCCAAAATCTTCTGCACATATGTGCAAGAGGAAGGAGCTTCAGACACCCAGGTGCTGGGCAGAGAATGTGCATTAGATTAATCCTTTTTAACCACAAACAAGCCAGAAGCAAGGTTCTGCTGTTAGTATCCACACTTTACAGATGAAATAGGAATTAGAGAAAATTGAACCAAAACTCAGTTAATTCTTAAACTAAATGTACTTTCTACCACATAGTAATATTTTTCTTCTCTACCTTTTCATGTGTCCTAATTTTATTATCTTTTAAGGAAAATACAGAACCTTCCCCTTCCTGAAATTCCAAAGTATCTTCCTCTCCACTCAAACCTTGCCAGTTTTTACCTTCACTTTTTTTTCTTTGGGCTCCATCTTCACTCTCCTTGCATAAGTGTGTGTGTGTGCCAAAAAAACCAGAACATACTTCCTTCCAGAAACAGGTTATTGTTTTTGAATCTTTAGAAGACTAATCTAAAGAGACAGGTGAAATTAAAGGCATGACAGTAAGAAATTTTAATGTGAATATTCATGAGCAGAAAAGAAAGACAAGTGTGATCATTAAGAATTGAAACAAGAACTATTGTCCGGGTAAGAGTCTGAGAAACAGACAAAAAATTAACATTTACTATTTCATTACCTCTCCTAAAATCAAACACAATCTTGTTAGGAGTTGATTTTTATGCAGGAAGTCCTCTGAATTTCCTACTAGCTCAGTGGTAACTTTCTGCCATGTTTTCTACCTCTATCATTTTCCCTATTTTATATTCCTTGATAGCCATTACCTGGTATAAACAGTCCTTCTGGATGGCTCCCATCTGTAATCGATCCAAAATGACCTCAGTGTAACTCCAACTTTTCTTGCTCCCTTCCCTATGGCATCTCAACAAATGTCCCACTTTAAATTTAAATGAAATGTAGAGGGAGGAAAAGTGACAAGCCAGGAGTGTTGGCACATGCCTGTAATCCCAGCACTCAGGGAGTCAGAGGCAGGCAGATCACTGTGAGCTCAAGGCCAGCCTGGTCTACAAAGTGAGTCCAGGACAGCCAAAGCTACACAGAGAGACCCTGTCTCAAACAACAAACAAATAAACAAACAAGAAGTGGCATACTTCCAGTAACTATTTTAAGGCCTCTGGAAATACTAGTAAACCATGGACAAATAAGTTCTGAGCACCTTCCTCAAACTCTCTTCATCTTATCTTTGGATACATGTTCCCTCACTGAGCCCAGATCTCATTGATTCACCAGTGAACTCTTGGGAATCTCCTGTCTCTTTCTCTCCAACACAAAGAATACAGGTGTATGCCACCATGCTGGCTTTTTAGGTAGGCAAGGGGATCAGAACTCTGTTCCTCAGGCTTGCACAAAAAGCACCTTACAGACTGAGCCATCTCCACAGTCCATACACACTCTTACAATTCAGTAAGTATTGTCTGAACACTGACTCTCAGGACTAAATGAAGATCAGTTGGTTTAATTTATATATATGCTTTAAAAGCTGAGATCTAAAGTGTGTTCATGAAAGTGTTGAGACTAGGTTTAAGATGGGATACAGCTTTTGGCATCAATCTTTTCTTCATAGAATGTCTAATGGAAGCAAATTAGACATGTTTGTTCTAAGTCAAAGGAGTTCCCAAAACCCAGAACTTCAGATTTTACATACTTACATACATTGTGTGTGTGTGTGTGTGTGTGTGTGTGTGTGTATAAGTAAGTGAACAGATCATTACACATACAGATCTGTGAACATACAGAGGGCCTTAGAGTCTGTGATTTAAAGCTAGACCACACATTTCCCTATGTGGCACAGTGCCCATCACATAGTACTGCCTTACAAACATTTGTTAAGTAAGTAGTCTTTCCTAATGTCACAGATGAGGAAATTGAGGAACCTAAGCATTCAAATGACTTAACATAAGCCACAGGGTGATTTTGTAGCAGACCACACCAGCGCTGCAGTCTGTCGTCCTTTATTTGGTGTCATGGCCATCCATTGAGTTCAACATACGCAAATGTGTTAGAGTGGGGCTAGACATAGGTAAACAGTAAAATAAACTATAAGCTGCCTGGGAACTGCTTTAAAAAACCTTGTCAGAAGTTACACAATCAAAATCATAGTTGTACATAAGTCTGGGACAAGAGCATCCGCTCCAAAACCAATTAAAACTCTTGAGGAATAAACAAACAAAACTCATTCTGTATAACTGATGGCCAAGATGATAATCATAGGGAGAAAAGTCATTTCTAGTGATAGAAAATTAGTCCATATAAGGAAAACATATAAACCCACCGAATGCAGCAGGTTGGCTGTAAACTGAAATCTAGACCAAGTATCATTTGAAAATACTTTGAAAAAGAGTCCAAAGGTAATAAAAATACTTTAAAACATAAAATGGGCTGAAGAATTTGCACAATGATTTAATAATTCAGGTCCAAAAAAAGTACACTTGAGGAAACCATCAGATAACAAGATGAGTTAGTTAATCATTTTTCTTGGTCATTGTGTGGGGGTGGGGGGCGTAGCAATCCAAGGAAGAGTCATGAAACTCTGTGAGTGTTTTTAGTGTTTTTTAAAGCCTGATTCTGTATCAAGCAGTGCAAATACCCATGAGTGGACAGGAAGCTGGGGAAGAATGGATAATATGTGGAAAGAATATATTTGTGCCACTAAGAGAAAATTAATCTCAGACCTATATTATGACACCACTTCGGTCCAGGGAAAGAACAGAAAGAAATGCCTTGAAGACTATTGGCCTAGAGGAATGCTATAGCCCCAAACCCAATTAAAATGCTACTAACTAGCATCAAGCAGGGTGCTGGAGGTGGGCAGAAAACACTGACAGATTTCATTGTAGGGAAAAATTCATCTCTGCCTACTTATTTTAGTAATAACTAAAAGAACTGGACAAGGAAAGGCAAAACAGAGAGCTCTAATAGTCACAGAGACTGTGGAAGGAACGTAGACCATGAAGGCGCTCTCTTGAAAGTGGGACTAATCTAAGACATTACATAAACTTCGGGCATTCCAGCAAGGTAGCACTGGCACCCAGAGGCAGACAGATCTCTGTGAGTTCAAGGCCAGCCTGGTCTATAGAGTGAGTTCTAGGAGAGCCACAAAGGAAGGAGGGACCAGAGGTGGGGGAGGAAGGGAGGGAGCAAGGAGAGAGAGGAAAGAGAGAGAAGGTGAGGGAGAGAGGGAGGAAAGAGAGAGAGAGAGAGAAAGTGTCCTGGCATTGCAATGCAGTCTGTGAAGAAGGCTGCCATCTTGCTATATGAATACCGTGAGCTTTGTTTAATGATTGGTGCTGGAGAAATTAGATTTCATGTATAGAAAACCAAAAGCAGATCTCTATCTCTGACACCTTGTACAAAAATCAATTCCAAATGGACCAAAAATCTTCTCATAAGACCCCTGAACCCTATGAGCAGAAAGCATAGGGGGAGCATGTGAAGACAGACACAGCAATGCTGTGCTGAGCAGGACGGCCATTGTTCAAGAAGTAGTGGTAAGAGCTGTCTGATGGGATGTATCAAATTACAAAATTACTATATAACAAACAGGATGGGAGGGAAATCTTCCCCCGCTACTTGTCCAACAAATGTTAGTACCCATAATATCTAGAGAACTCAAAAACATAAATGCCAAAGAGTAAGCAAGGTAATCAGTGATAAACAAATGAACTGAACAGACACTTCTCCAAGTGTCAGCCTGTGACATGTGGCACCTTGTGGATCACCAAGGTTGATTCAGATGGCCTGACTAGCTAGGCTGGTGTCCCCCTTCTCTCTCTGCTCCCATGGGCTTCCCCCTCCCTCCCCAAAGCAGTGCTTTCCCAAAGAGAAGACAGACAATCTTTAACCAAGCCAATACCAGAACCGCCAAACACACTCTCAAGTAAAGAAGAGCAAATGACAATATATGAAAAGTGTTCACCATCTCGAGCCATGGGGGAAAATGCAAATGAAAACTAAACTGAGATCCCATCTCCAGCCAGTCAGGATGGCTGTCATCAGGACAGCAAACAGCAACAAACACTGAGAAGAATGTGAGGAAAGGAATCTTTCCTTTATGGTCTTGGGGGTTATGTAAAATAGCCCAGCCACTGTGACAATCAATATGGAGATTCCTCAAGAATGGACAGCATTACCATATGGCCCTGCCTTCCCAGGCTTGCTGAGACTAAGTGAAGTTTTTTTTCTAGTATGTGCAACTTAGAATGGAAAGGAGGTAAGAGTAAAAGGGAGGCAATTATGAACAAGGAGGGAGAAGAGAGAGAAAGTCTCTGTGTCGTGTCCCCTTCCCCACCCCAATGCTAGCCATTAGTTGACATGCTGCTTCCTCCCTATGGCTGAACACTATGCTGCTTCCTCCCTATGGCTGAACACTATGCTGCTTCCTCCCTATGGCTGAACACTATGCTGCCAGGTTGTCAGATTGCATCTCACTATGTATAAAAAAAACAAATGACTAATTCTTGTTACTGGAAGTCAAGTCCACTATCAAGTGCCTATAATTCTAAGCACATCAGTCCTCCACATTAAGAAGTTCAATAAAAATAAATTAATTAAATTAAAATGTTTTTCAATTTTGTGTCTGAAGTGAAAACTCAGAAACAGTACATAGAATTTACGTTGCATTGAGGATTGTGACAAATTTAGATGTGATTTAAATTTTATAGGAGAGTGTGCTTACGTTGAATGCAAGTAGCGTGTTGTTGGACATAATGGGCTTTTAAGATATGTGAATTTGGTATGTGGGGTCCTGGAGTCGATCCCTAGTGGGTACCAAATGAGAACTGGTGTGCATCAGAGGGACCGTGTGTTATTTGACTGTGTATCTTCAAAGCCTAACCATCACCTAGTTAGCACAAGGCAGAGATATTTACACGTCAAGTTTCTGATAAGAAACAGTCCCTCACAGCTAGGTATTTGAAGCCTAGACCTTTAAAACTGAAACGTAAAGGACTGAGAGGGACAATGGAAGGAGGGACTGTTCTACAGTCAAGGTGTTTGCTGGGACCTAGAGGGTGCCTCTGTGGTAGGGATGGAACAGGGTCAGCGCATCACATAAAATCAGTGCACCAGAAAGGATTCCAGGTGTCAGTCGATGAAAGCTCAACCCTGGCTTGGCTCAGCAAAAACTAAATTCAATGAAAGCCACCAACTGGTCACTCACAGACTCAACACAGCAGCTAAAGAAATAGGGAAGGGGGATTGGGGTGAAAGTGGGAGGGAGGGAGGAATGGGAGGATGTATGGAATGGGATAGAAAATGAGATGTAATATGAATTGTTTTATCTTTCAATAAAAATGTGTTAAAAAAAAAAAAAAAAAGAAAGAAAAGAAATGGGCTCAGAATGCAGACAGAAACCAAGGACTGTGACCAGAAGTCCGGCCAAAGCCACGTGCCAGGAACGCCTCCTATGGTGGGTCTGCTGAATTCTGTGCCATCACTTCTGAACTTCACATACCACAGCAGGTTCTAGCGCTAAGTGATGCCTGGGGACTCTGCTAAAAGTGCTTATGTAGCCATCACTGGCAGCTGCACGCCTTAGCCACCAGCCATGGCGGCAGGAAACCTTGCCATAGCCTGCTTCTTTAGACCCCTTGAGGATTCCAACACTCCAGCTGGAGCAGCTGGGGGCTGGGGCCAGGTAAGAAGAAAAACCAAATGCCTGATGGTTTTGTCTTCATAATGGACCCTGCTTTTCTGAGATAGAGACATAGGAAACGGATGGAATGCTAGAGGATCACATAACGGTAGTATTCTCTACGCTGTCGTGGTCTGAGACAGGATCTACAGCCAGGTTAGAGTCCACCTCCTATCTAAGGGAGAACCACTGTACCAAGCTGACCCTGGTCAACAAGAAAGCGGGATGCATTCCTGGAAAAGGTAGTCCTTTCATAAAGTACTATACAGGAAATCGGGTGTTGGAGTTTCATTCCCTTTCAAGACCCTGAAGTGATGGCATTATCTGTGGCCATAATTACTTAACCACAGTGTTAGGACATCTGTCAAGTACTTCCTCCCACACCACACTGTATATGATGCTATTCTTTACAATGGTAAAGATGTGTATATTCCGTCCTTGCTAAGTACAGAGGAGCCATGCTATGGATATTAGGTATGCACGCATTTCATATTCTAAATTACTTTAGTCTCAAAACTCAGTGAAATAAATCCTGTGCTGATACGCATTCTTACAGGTGAAGAAAGTTGGTGGACAGAGTTCTTAATTCGCTTAGAGACGTGCAGCAAGTTAGCTGCAGGAGTAACAGGAACCAGTGTGGCTTCCGTACCTTTACCTGCTTGCCTCACAACTGTGTGTGTGTGTGTGTGTGTGTGTGTGTGTGTGTGTGTGTGTGTGTGTGAGACTAAGTACTTGTCAGTGTGGGTATGTCCATGTACGCATGCAAGTGTGCATATACATATGTGCATGTGTGTGCCAGTGTGGAGGCTGGGAGTCAACATCAGGTATTTTTGTTTCTTTGTTTTTTCTTGATCTCTCTTGCTATGTATCCCTGGCAGGTCTGGGACTCCCTCTACAAACCAGGCAGGCCTTGAACTCAGAGATCCATCCTCCTCTACCTACAGAGTGGTGGGATTAAAGGCATGACTGACCATGCCCAGACACTCTACCTTTATCTTTCGGACAGGGTCTCTCACTGGACCTGAAACTCCCCAACTTGGCTAAGCTAGCTGTCCAATTAGGTTCAGGGATCCTTCTGTCTCCCACTTCCCTTCATACTCACACAGCTGGCGCTTTGTTGACTAGGCCATCTCCACAGCCCCACTGCCTTCCATTGGAAGAATTTCCAGCAAGTCCTGGTTGATGGCTGGGATTTAGCATTCACTTCCTTGGCCAGATATCCATTACAGAAACTTAGCCTCTTCCACATCTACTCCAATACATCTCTGGCTCTGTCTGTACTCCCATGTGCTTGCCTTTATTGTCATCCCTGAAAACCACACAAGTCTCTGGCTGACTGTGGGCTGCTGGTGGATCTCAATATGCTGCACTTACTGACAGACCAGGAGAAGGACCTATTTTGCCGCACTTCTCAGAGATCCCATGACTGCCCCCAACACACACACACACACACACACACACACACACACACACACACACACACACACACTTTAATGTAAAATAGACCTGAGATATCACTATTTGAAAACAACATTCTATGGAGCCAATATATTATTTGTCATTTATTATGAGTTGGCAGTAGTTTTCTATTTAAGTTGGTTGTTTGATGAAAAGCATTCAGTAAAATATTATCAGTGCAAATTAATGAATCACTGGATATCATTTTATTTGATGCTTATTTTTCCAATATTTTATTGTGTAAAATTTCAAAGATTAAAAAAAAAACTAAAGGAACTGTGCAGTGGGCATCCAGACACCTACCAGCTGAACCCAACACCTACCATGTCCTTTATTTACTTTCTTGGATCTATCCATCTGTTCACAGTTCTCTTCCTTCATCAGCCCAGCCCATCTTGTTTTGAATGCATAAAAAGTAACCTGAAGCACCAGAGCCTTGGCCACTCATGTGCTCATCATGCACATCATTAGCTGGAATTTAGCACTTATTTGCAGCTCCTCTTTGAGCCAAAAATACCTGTTTGGTGAAGTACAAAGTCTCTGGTGCAATACTTGAAGAGGCTGACAAATGAGTGTCTGTCTAAGCAAGTTTTTATTGAGTTATATAACGTGCCTATCTGTTAAGGAAGTCCCCTCATGCTTTTCCAGCACCCTTCAACCCACACTCCCCCAGAGATTTATGGTGTCATCAGAGATAATTCTTTCTTTCTCTAGGAACTTCATAAAAATTGAGCCATGAAACACTAGCTTTGTCTACTTTTCATTCCTGGGCATATGTCTTATCTTTGAGATTTTTTTTTGCTTGTTCCTGCATACATGAGTAATTTGTTACCTTTATTGTTGAGTGGCTTTCCTCATTTGAATACTTATCATCATGTATTTGTTCGTTCTTTTGTAGATGGACAGCTAGGCTGCTTCCCACCTTTTATTTATCATGAGTTAAGCTGTAATGAACACCCTTGTACAAGTGCTTTGTGGATTGTATTTCACTTCTCTTAGGGAAATACAAAAATGGAGTTCAGTGCTGTCATTGGATGATAAATAAGGCCCATGTTTCACTAATAAAGAGTTTTCTGACTACTCTCCAAAGGGGTTGAAGCAGTTTAGAATAAGTAAGCATTCTACTTTCTTTCCATCCTGTCCAGCATCACATGAGACCACATCTTATATTTTTCCATTCTGTTAATTATCGATATTATTCACTGGGGTGTTTTTTTAAGGCTTGTTTTTTAGTTATGTGTGTCTCTGTGTGTGTAGGTGCACATGAGTAGAGGTAACTATGGAGGCCAGAAGAGGCAAATTGGATCCTGTGGAGCTGGAATCATACAGTTTCATTTGTTTTTTGTTTTGTTTTGTTTTGTTTGTTTTTTATTTATTCACTTTACATCTGGGTCATAACCCCATGCCTCCTCACCTCCCAGGCCCACCCTTCCTCTTTCTTCTTATCCTCCTTCTGAATTCCTCAGAAAAGGGGAGCCCCACTTCCAATCCACCCCAGCTCATCAAGGTGCATCAGGACTGAGCTCATCCTCTTCCCCTGTGGCCTGGAAAGGCAGTCCTGCCAGGGAAAAGTGATCAAAAAGCTGGCAATAGAGTCCATGTGAGAGAAAGCCTCCACTCCCTTTACAAGAAGACTCACATGAAGCCTGAGCTGCCCACTGGCTACATCTTTGTAGGAGTCCTAGATCCAGTCCATGAATGGTCCTTGAAGGGGGCCTAGTTCCAGTCCATGAATGGTCCTTGTAGGGGCCTAATTCCAGTCTATGAATGGTCCTTGTAGGGAGCCTAGTTCCAGTCCATGAATGGTCCTTGGTTGATGCTTCAATCTCAGCAAGCCCCTCTGGGTCCTCGTGAGTTGGCTCTGTTGGTCTTCTTGTGGAGTTCTATCTCCTCCACGTCCTTTTTTCCTTCCACGCCCTTTTTCACAAGACTCCCTATGCATCATCCAATGTTTGACTGTGAGTCTCAGCATCTGTTTTGAAGCACTGCTGGGTGGAGCCCCTAGGAAGACAACTCTGCTAGGCTCCTATCTGAAAGCATAGCAAAATATTGTTAACAGTGTCAGGGGTTGGCTCTCTCCCATGGGGTGAGTCTTGGATTAGGCCAGGCACTGGTTTAACATTCCCTCAATCTCTGCTCTATCTGCTCTATCTTTATCCCTGCACATCTTGTAGGCAGGTTAAGTTTTGAGTCAAAGTGTTTGTGGGTGGGTTGGTGTTCTCCCTCCCTCTACTAGGAAAGTTGTCTAGTCAGAGGGTGTCCTCTTCAGTCTCCGTGGCCTCTGACAGTATAAGTCTCTGCTACAGTCCCCTCATAGTCTCCCAGGAGCCTCCCCTGAATTAGTCTCCAGATCTGCTACACATGTTTTTGAGCTGCCATGTGGGTGCTGGGAACTGAACTGAGGTTCTCTGCAAGATCAGTTCATGATTTTAACCAGAAGCTGTTTCTTAATCCCTAACTATGGTTTTAAATCACATTTCTCGGTTAAGTATTGCTCTTCAGCATATTTTCATGTCCTTATCATTTGTCATTTGTACAATTTCATCTATGAAATATCTTTCAAGTCTCCTTCCCATTAGACTGTTCTATTGTCATGATATGTTAATAAGAATTAAATTAAAAAGAAGTTTTTCAAGTCCACAAAGCAAAATATATGCACTGGCTGACTCAAGTCACATTCACTAGCCATCATATTAACACATAGATTAATAAAAAATTTAGTAACCTGGTAAAGAAACTCAAGCCCCAGTTTTGCGTCAAATACTTTAAAATCAGGTTTAAATCTCGAGCTGAACCTTCACAGAGTATATGAACAAGGTATACGTAGATGTTGAAGTCTTCACTAACTGTTAGATTTCATGCTCTACATAAATATTCTGTAAAAACTAAGCATAGTCATAAATTCATGCTTCTTATAATCTTCTAATGGCATTTCATTTTATTTCAATTGTTTTGGGGTCTTGGAATTTTAGATGTCTGATCCCAAATCAACCTCTCTCTCTCTCTCTCTCTCTCTCTCTCTCTCTCTCTCTCTCTCTCTCTCTCTCTCTCTCATGTATGTGTGTGTCTGTCTGTGTTTATGTGCATGTGTATCTGTGTCAGTGTGTGTCTGTCTGTGTGTTTCTCTGTGCCTATGTCTGTGAGTCTGTGTGTGTTTCTGTGTTTGTGTCACTCTGTGCCTGTGTTAGTGTCTGTTTCTGTGTCTGTGTCTGTGTCCATGTGTGCTTGTGACCGTGGAGGCCAGAAGAGGGCACCAGATCCCACGGAGCTGGAGTTGCAGGTAGCAGTGAGCATCCTGATGTGGGCACTAGAGCACAAACTCCACACCTTTAACAGAGCAGCCAGCACGCTTAACCACTGAACCATCTCTCCATCTCCCAGACCTCCCATGTTCCATGTGAGTCATCCTCCCAACTAATCTTCTTGGTATTCTGGAATCATCTCTTGTGTGCTCTCTAACTTCCTAATATTACTCACTTTGGGCGCAGTCAACAACCCAGTAAAAGTGTGATCAGTGCAATAGTAATGAAAACCACAGAGCTGGTGATACAGAGGAAGAGATGAGAAGACTGGAATACCTGGGGTTCTTTGTTTTTCAAGGTAATAGAAACTAGAGTGAGCCAGCTCATGCAAACAGGAGGACACACTAGTTAAATTGCCACCAGAAGAGTAGGACTTTACGTGGACCTCAAAGGCTTGAATATAAGCAACTTCACAACTAGGCGGCTGAATCCCATTAGGACTTCCTAAGTCCTCGTTCACTTTCTCTGCAAGTCTGCCTTAGTCTTTCACACCATCTGCAAGCATATGGTCAGGAGACGGTGGACAGGAGCTACCATTACCCAACTTCCCAGAGAAAAGCACACCATGATGTCCTTGAACCCAGCTCAGAAGCATGAGCGGTGACACGTGACCCTGTCAGCCACCAGCTGAATCCAGGTGCAAAGCCTGCAGGAACACGGGGGTTCACATTCAAACCAGCTGGCAGAACTGCTACAAGGAATATTCCCCATGAGGTTGGGAGGAAAGTGAATGAATGTGATGAGGCAGGTGAGTAACAGAGAGATGACCAGAGTCCCCAGATGACTCCCATAGATGAAGGCAGAAGACGTCAAAAGCAGAGCAGTGAGCTAGTCTGCGTTTAGCCCACTGTTGCTTAAAACAATGATAACTGACCCTTTGCTGTGGGATACAGTTCTCCTTTGATCACATAAATATATACACCATGCATTATCTGACACAGAGAAATGCAAGAATAGTTGAACCAAGCTGTTCTTTGACTAAACCTTAGTGATTTGCCTCACCTCACTCTAAGTAGGTAGGTGAAATTTTTATCCAGAATAAATGTATTCATATGCTGAAGCCAAAAAGGTTTACTACTTAATATTTAATGCAATGTTTCTATTATATTCCACATCTTCAATAAACGTTTGTTAAATAAGTAATTCAAAGACTCATGGAAGCAGAAAGAAAACTAATCCCTCTTCCCTAAGACAAGGCAAGGCTTGCGAGTTCATCAAGGTAGCAGGACAAGTCTAGGAGCTGAGGATAAGGGAAGATGATGAGTGAGGAGCATGAGATGCCAATGAGCTCGCTGCAAAAAGGTAGAAAGAACAAGTACAAGAGTGATTAGATCTGCAGCCAAATGCTAGCGGAGGTCAACCCAAAAGGGCTCCATGTTAATGAATGGTGACAGGGTTCTAAACATTTTAAAGTTGTGGAGTTAGTGAGAAGGGGGACAGTAACCATAGTTACAGTTTTCATGTTTTGTTTTTAAAAAGAAAAACATGCCGAGAGGCATGGCTCAGCAGTTTAGGGCTCTGGCTTCTCTTCCAGGGGACCTAGGTTGGATTCCCAGCACTTAGAGGGTGGCTAGCAACAGTCTGTAACTCCAGGAGATCCAGTGCCCTCATCTGACCTCCACAGGCACGAGGCACACAGACATATTTGCAGGAAAAACACTCATATACTTAAAATAACAAAAAAAAATTTAATCATGTTAAAAAGAGGACATAAATCGAAGAGACTAAACCAGAAGCTTACAAGGGGGCAATTTGTTACATGAGAAATATAAATACACATGAAGAGCTAAGAGCTTAACACACATACAATGGCTGCTTCACTTATAGTGGGGTAACTATAGTCAACTGAGTGCCTACCTTATAGGATCCGGAGCGGGAACTCTCTACTTTCAGCTCAGATAGGGGAATGGGTATGAGAAGAGCAAAGTTCTCTCTGTGCTAGATGGAATGCCTATACTATTGCCTGAGAGACAGAACATAGCTCGAGGTCCCATGAACAGGTTGCATTATGCCTAGTTCGTGAAAAACAGCCATAGTGAGAGGAGCCACGAGCTAAAAACAAACAGAGGGATACACACCATTGCTCCTAAGATACTGAATGCTGTGAGAACAGGAAGATGTCACAAGAAATTCTACAGCAAGTAGAAAGGCAGGTGTCAACATAGCACTTAGGTGTGGACATAAAGACAGCTGCCCTTTTATTGATAAGATAAACTTGGACCTGACAATCTCTAAGAGTCAAATGAGTCGTACTCTTGGGTTCTCAAATAATGCACATTTTTTTTTTTTTTTTTTTTTTTTTGTAGCCAGGCTTTTGTCTACTTTATTGTGTTCTTTTTTTCTGACCTCCCTACACCACCCTTATCCCTTCCAACTCCCCAACACCAGGTAGATGAGAAAGAAGGTAAGAGGAAAGGGAGACATCAACATCACTAGACTACTTCCTGCTGATTAGGAGCATCAAATTCCTTGGGGCAATTTTGATTTCGTCATCAGGATATCTCCAACCGCCAACCAAGAATCCAGCACTGAACACTGGAGCCATGGTAGACCTTCTGTGCTTCTATGGAGAATCATCACCTGTATGTGAGGATATGGTTCAGAATCCTTGGTATAGACTTAGCAACGAGGAGCAAGCAAATGTTTATGTTGAAAACATGAAGTGAATCACAAGGGGTCTGCACAGACTGGGAGAAAGCTAACTTAACTTGAGCTACGCTTGAAAAGTAGCCACACGTGACTTATTTTTCAAACGCAGCACAAGAGAAGCATACAAATAAGGACAGCTGTGGACAGTGATGAGAATTTTACATCAATGAAAGAGCTTAGTCAGCCAAAATAGGGCTTCATGCACAGAGATGCCCAATGCCTCTCCACGGAAGCTACACTCCTTGATGAGGAATACCTCTGAAATACAGACTATGCCTTCCTCAGCTGAACCGTGAGAAACAAGCAGAGGTAGGAGACCCACTGCCCTCTGAAGTTATAAGTCAGGGTCGGCATACAGAGTGGGGGGCCATCATTAGCATGGAGTCTGCTCTCAGGAGAAGATCTGCCAGTTCAAAAAAAAAATGTTAACGGTTTCAGCACCAGCTCAGTGTGAAGGGCTCTCCTGAGGCCACCCTGGACCTCAGCCAGAAACACTGAGTCATTCCTTTCCACGTCCTGGGCAAGAGGCCAGGGCCACCTCTGACCCCACCTCATGCTGAAGCCCATGGACATCACTGACGGCATGCCCATCTGCTGTCCCAGCAGGATGAGGAAGAACTAATTATTACAATGTGCTTTGAAAACACAAAACTTTCATCTTTTTTTCTTTTTCGTTCCAGCAACCAAGATTTGAAAAACAAGCAAGCACAAATATGGACACAACTGAGCAGTCGCACATATGACCTCACAGTGGTTTTTACAGCATACATAAGACCTGGGCAAGCTCAAGCCAGAGAAAATCCCAGTATGGCTCAGAGAGGTGGACACGAATCTCCACCCCCTGGCTCACGAGCTACCGGCAATCCACAACTGCTTGGAGATTATGAGCAAGTTTGTTTTAAGGGTGTGGCCTCTGGGAAGTAAACCACACTCTTGTGAGTGACTACACACCCAAGAGTATACAGGGTGCACACACTGGACTTGATGGGTTTTAAAAACAAAAAGAGAGGATTCAAAATTGGGTGGGTAGAGAAAGTGGGTGTGGATCTGGGAGGGGTTGCAGAAAGGGACTGAGTATAATCAAAATACATTGTGTGAAAACCTCAAAGAACTAACAAAAATATCTAGAGACTTTTGTAGTCAGAAGTAACATTAGTGTCATGCATATTACTGCCATCGTCGCCTGGTCTGTGGCTACTACATTGTACATGGAGATGGAATATAAGGGGCTTCAATCATTGCATTTGATCTCCAATGGTCACTTCTGAAATTCAATTAAAAGTTATTATTTGATGCTGGCTACATACAAATGAGAATATCACTCCAGTGCTACCTCTGAGGGAAGCCAGCCTTTTCTCAAACTTTCTGAGAAATGAGTCCTCAGAAATTCAAAGCTTCGTCTGTGAGGTAACTTACAGGAATTGGAGGAACTAAGTCTTGAGATCTGGAAATACAGTGAACATTGTTATAAACACTTTTAAGTGCTCTTGTTCCATTACCAAAAAATGACCACTTCCTTCTGAACCTGTGATTTCCACAGCAAAACCCTAGACTTCCTTTCTTTTTAATATTAATTTGGTTTTGTGTATGTTGATTTTTATTTTAGTTAGTTAGTTAGTTAGTTAGTTAGTTAGTTAGTTAGTTAGTTTTGCCTGCTTGTATGTCTCTGTGAGGGTGCCAGATCCTCTGGAACTGAAGTTACAGACAGTTGTGAGCTGCCATGTGGGTTCTGGGAATTGAACCTGGGTCCTCTGAGAGAGCATCCAGTGCTCTTAACTGCTGGGCCACCTCTCTAGCCCCATGAAGGCCTGGAGTTTCATTCCAAAATGGGCATGGTAACAATGACCTTCTCTCTGATAATTACTGAACTGGCAGATATTACATATAAAACGCACACTCGCTTTTGTATGCAAAATTGTAATTATTTAAACAGTTGAAAAATATTCTTGTCCATAACACCCAGCCTGATATACAGAATCCTCCTAAATCATTCCTCAGGACTCACTGACTCACTACAGTATAGGCACTGACCTCTTGAGTGGGTCCCACTTCTGATTTAACCAGCTCCCTAAATAAGCTTCATAAGAAACTACTGTGTCTATTTTCATTCCAAAAGAAGAGAGCTGGGGTTAGAATGCCAACAAATTCATGAGTAAGGTACCGAATTGCTCAAGAGTTAAATTCTTTGTAAAACGGTGTGGGTGGGGGAAGGGTAGACTGTGACAACCGCTACTACCAGAACCTGGGATGGCTTTCATTTCTTGATTCATCTCAGGATTCCTAGCTATGTTTGTCTCTTCATCGCCCTAGTGAATGCCTCCTCTTCTCATCAACATCAATTCCATCCCTCTCGTGGCCTTTCAAAACTTTCTCTTCCTCTAGGTGCCCAAAATCCCCAAATCACAAGACTGCACTTGCAGCTTGCTACTGTTCTGAGGAATGTTTTCATTTCCTTTCTCTTCCTCGCTGAACTCCTCTGTAGCGTGCCTTGTCCTCCTCTATCTCTGGCTCCATGTCCAAATATCTCTCACAGTAAGTTTATCTCTTTGACCTTGATTCAGAGAGAAAGCACACAGGGCGGAAGGGGGGAGGGGCAGAGGAAGAGAGAACAAACTCTCTACCTGGCATCCTTGTTTCTTCAAGCCTTTCTTGAGCCTCTGGTCCTCCTTCTCCCTTCGCGGCTACACCAGTCTTCAAAGCTAACTCTCCAGAGCATTCTTGTGGCCTTCCTGTGCCTCTCGTCAAGTCTCCGTTCATCTCGTCAATACCCAGATTATGATCGTGGTCTGCCTTTATTCCTTCACGAGTCCCCTACTCACCGTTCCTTCTAGGACCATGAACGATCTATATGATACCCCAAACCAACTCCCTTCTCCTGCGCTCCCCACAGCATTTAGGATTACTGATGGCCTCGCTGGTGTGAGTGGCTCCTGCTGCCACCTGAGGTCATGTTGATGTTCTTGGCCTGTGCTGCCGCTGAGGGCTATAATGGTGTCCATGGCCCCTGCTGCAACAGAGGACCGTGTCTTTCCTGCCACCAGAGACCACGCTGAGGTCCATGGCGCGTGCTGAGGCTGGAGCCCATGTTCATGTCCATGGCCCATGCTCCTGCTGCCTGTAAAGGGCAAAGAAGCAATTTTTTTTTTTTTTTTTTTTTTTTTTTGCAGTGGTATCAATGACTCCAGACTCACAGTTGAGAAAGAGGGACATAGAAGGCTTCTGTGACAACTTCTACTCTCACCCCACCCTACCCCAAAAAGGAACAGCTTAGACAGAAACCCATTGAAGAGAATTCTTAAAAATTGTGATGAGAATGCTGAAGTGTATGTAGCTCTCCACAGCTGATGGCTTCCGGCAGGGGTGCAAGCGTGCAGGGTCTTAGTTTTCTTTAAGAGGCTGGCCTCCTCCCTTCCTTCTGAGACAGTCCTGACCCCACTTCTTCAATATCTTCCTCCTTTAAGGTGTCCCCGTTGCTTTACTCTTTATATTCCTTGTCTTTACACCTTGCCCCCAGCACTCTACCCTCTAATACCTTAGTACTTCCAGGTTCTGTTGGCACACAGCTCTCTAGTCTGAAAGTTCCCTCCCAGATAGAAAAGCAGGAGCTCTCCAATGGCACTCACCATATCTTATTCATTTTCTACCATACAGAACTAGGGGCAGGGTAACACAAACTCAATAAAAGCCATTTAAATGGAACTAAGTAGTCTTTACAACCGCGTCTGAAAGTCACAGAAGACACAAAACTGAACACCTTTCTGGTTTTCCTCGCCCCTAACAACCTCACTTAGCTTTACCCACCTCCCACATGCCTCATCTTAATAACTCCTCAAGCTGATTTCTTACCTCTCCTCCATGCTAGTGCTAGATTAATCTCCACATAATCTGCTTAAATTGTTCCACATCTCAAAAAAAAAAAAAAAGCTGTTAGTGTTTATCCCTTCCCTATGAAATTCTAAAATTCCTCATAATATGGCCCCAAATACCTATAGGCCAGAGACCTAATACAGTTAGAAAAAGGAAAGATATTGTGACAACTGTCAGAACATATGAAAGCTTTACAAACCAACCCTTCCCTCAGTGAGGGCTGGAACTGCTGCTTTTCTGTTAGGTTTCTTTTCTCCCTGACCAAGCTTCTTCCTCTGAGACTGGGTTCCGATGCCAAAGTTTCAGTTTGCATGCAGTATAGCCCAGCCACTCCCAAAACCTTCTAAGCCATGGGACCTAGAGTTTCTTCTCTATAGTTTCTGTCCCACCCTTCACCGGTTTGGGCTCATGATTTCCTAAACCCTAAAGACCCCATACGTTCATTGTTGATCACAGAAATGTCACTACACAGCCTGGGGACAGTCAGCCTCCCAAGTCATACACTCAGCTGATCCCAGTCAGCTGTGATTGCTACAGACTGGAGAAAAGGCAGGAGAGAAGGCTCCAGAAGCAAGTCCTTCAGGTGCCTCTAAGGGCAAAAATTTCTTTAAGACATGGAGGGCAGACAAGACTAGCCTCTCTCAGACAGACCAGCACTCTGTGGTTTACAGTCACTGAAATCCTGTCATACATGTACATGATTGTGTGTTAATTAAAAAATTAGAAGGCAAAAATGTTAGCTACTCTGATATTACACTATCTTCACATATCAGACTATCAAACTTATTCTATAAATCTGTACAGTTAAATAATTATAAGAACTTAAGGCATTTCTTCTTCTTCTTCTTCTTTTCTTTTTTTTTTTTTTTTTTTTTTTTTTTTTTTTTTTGCATCACTTCTTGCCTCGTCTAGGTGTGTACATCAGAATCCTGATAAATGAACCACTGCTTCATGCACTAATTACACAATTTTTGTTATTTTAGTTCATGCTTCTGCTCATACCTAGAATAATCTCTGCCATAATCTGATAAGGTTGGAATCTACTAACCAAGAGCATGAATGAACACGAAACAGTTCACAAAAAAAAAAAAAAAAAAAAAAAAAAAAAAAGTCCAGTACATGACAAGAAACGAAAGCCTCCCAAAATCACTTGAGCACAAAGAATGAAAACTGAAACTAAAGCGCACCCTTGTCTTAGGTACGACATACACTGTGGGGATGCTTCTGCGGAAACCATCCACAGTGGAGAGTAAATGCATTTATCCCATGTCAAAAGTATACAAGTATGTACAAATAGAAATTTTGGAAGAAGAAATATGACTGACATCAAGAATTGGTAAGATAATATGGCCACACAAGGCAGAGTTGAGAGTCCATGAAAGCTGCGGTTCTTGGATGTGGCTGCTGGCATTGGGAAAGAGTGAGGTTTCTTTAAAAAACCACTCTCCTGACACGATTCCTTTTAGAAAGAATGGAAAACCCTGAAAAGGAAAGCAAAATCCCTCTCAAATCTGGGCATCTAGAGAAAGCCACTCTCAGCATTTCCATTCTTTCTTACGATGTGCATGCTTCATTTCTTTCTGTGTTTTTAAATGCAACTTGAATCAAACTAAGTCCACATCAATTATTTTATTAACTTCTAAGCTAGCTCAAATGTTTACTCATTATCATCGCTCTTCAAAAAATAACATTTTTGAATGGTTTAAAGTCTGAGCGGGTAGTTAGTGGGTTTGAGTTGGATTTGTTTGAGCTGGTCTGAGCAGAGTCTTGCCGTGTTGCCCAGGCTAGCCTCAGCCACTGGGCTCTAGCAGTCTGAGCGGGTAGGTAGTGGGTTTGAGTTGGATTTGTTTGAGCTGGTCTGGGCAGAGTCTTGCCGTGTTGCCCAGGCTAGCCTCAGCCACTGGGCTCTAGCAGTCTGAGCGGGTAGGTAGTGAGTTTGAGTTGGATTTGTTTGAGCTGGTCTGGGCAGAGTCTTGCTGTGTTGCCCAGGCTAGCCTCAGCCACTGGGCTCTAGCAGTCTGAGCGGGTAGGTAGTGGGTTTGAGTTGGATTTGTTTAAGCTGGTCTGGGCAGAGTCTTGCCGTGTTGCCCAGGCTAGCCTCAGCCACTGGGCTCTAGCAGTCATTTCACATCCACTTCCCGAGTAGCTGGGAGTGCACCTGGATAGATTTTCAACAACAAAACTCTTTTAGTGTTGCACTTTGAATGCCAGTCTATGCTTTTCATAAGAACTCATAGACTATAAGGAGAATCTGTACATATAAATACCTTATACACCTCTATAGTCTCTCAAAAAAAATTTCAGAGATATACCTCAGAAGTAAAAAGCAGAGCAACTCAAAGCAAGTATAAAGGACCTCTAAAGGTTAACATAAGGACTAGAAGTGTCACCTGGTGGTCCTGTGCTTGCATAGCATACATGATACCAAGGGTTTCCTCTCCACTACCACACATAGAAAAGTGTCCTGCCTAAATATCAATTTAATCAAAACCGTGACAGGCATTCTCTTTAACACAATAGGAAGGGATTGAAACTAAAGCCCCACCCCCATAGTAGGAAGTCAGAAACATATGAAACACATAATTTCAAGTTAGTATAATCCTGCTATGTACAGCTAACAAAACAGAAGAGTGAGCAAGAATCCGACATCGAAAAACAGGCTCAGAACATGCTGTATTCTTTGTTTAGCCTTGTTCTGTTTGAACTTTCTACCTGACATTTTATATAAATGTTATAGAGACACAGATTAAGTTTAAAAGCTAAAACCAGATAAAGCTCTGGTATAAAAGGGGGCTGGCTTGGTGCTCAGATGTTAAGAGTGTTTGCTATTCTTTCAGAAGCCCAGTGTGAGATTCTCAGCACCTACGTTGATTGGCCAGCCTACAACTACTTGAAACTCTAGCTCTGGAAATTCCAACCCCCTCTTCTGGTCTCATTGGGCACCCAAATATACAACCTGTACACTCACAAAGGCATAAACAAGTTCTTGTACACGTGAATGAAAATAAGTCTTTTAAAGATGATAGAAAATGCAGCATACACGTTTTTGTTTACAAGCCCACAATCCTCATGATGGGGTAGAGAAAACGTCATGTATAGGACACTGCCTACAAGATGCTTCATAATGTTGTGAGCTTTCACTAGAAAACCCATGTGAACAAAGTGTGGGGCTAGACACTTCTACAGACACTTAGAAATACCTATGCTTTACTCTCTCCAGAGAGGAAATATTCCCTCCACATCACTCAGCCAGGGCTTGTTAGAGAACTTCCTGTGCAGAGCACCTTCATGTTCTTCCTCACAAATTGATAAAACAAACAAACAAACAAACAAACCATTCAGACAAGAATGGGAGACATAGAAGGCTTCTATGACAACTTCTTTCTCCGCCCCCACCCTAACCCCACCCCTTCCCCCATTCCCAGAAAGGAAAGTCTGGACAGGAAGCCATTGAAGAGAACTCTTGAAAATTGCAATAGGGGTGCTGAAGTGTAGCTCTCACAGTTGATGGCTTCTGGCAGCAGGGGTTGGGGTGGGATGGGGACTCAGTTTCCTTTAATGGGCAGAACACTGGGAGTTTGACCATGCTCCAGTGAGTATATGGGCAACACAAATAGAACTTGATGCATTTTTCTCTCATTTTCTTCTGTTTTTGTTTGGTTGCTTGGTTGGTTTGGTTTGTTTGGTTTTGTTTTGGAGGGGTGTTACAAGGGTGGGAAGCTGAACCTGAGAGGACCTGGAATGAGTGTGATCACGGTGCATGATGTGAAATTCCTAAATAATCAATAAATATATTGTGGGGGGGGGCAATGGAAAGACACTAATTCCTCAAGTCAAATTTAAGAGTGGTGATCCTTTTTTTCTTTTGAAAACCTTTCTGTTTTCCACATACTTAAGAGCCTGTTGGAGAGAATCCTCAGCAAAATGTGTCATAAACTGAAAAGAAAGAAATAAAAACAAACAAACAAACACAGGGAAGCAGCTATGGTAGGAATGAGCGAGCTGTTGGAGCCTTACTTCTGAGGAACTTCCCAAAGCTGTCCTGTTCCGTCCTCACACCTCATTCTCCCCTCCACTAAGCATCTCTCCTCCACTCTCTGCCTCTTCCCTCCAACCTCACTTCCGGTTCCCCTTTTCTGCTCCTACTCCTGAGTCCCCACCCCATCTGTGTCACAGAGGTAAGGTAGGGAAAAACATTTCTGCTTTTCCAAGATTTCCCTAAATGGACCACGATGGGTTTTGTTTGTTTGATTGTTGTTGTTGTTGTTTTTGCCACTGAGCAATAAAGTTAGACATGAAGGCAAGTAACTGAGACCACCTCGTGTTTAACTATTACTTGGGCTAAATTATTAGAAAGCTTGTGAGCATTGTATAGCAGTGTTCTTGCATTCAAATGTGTACATTTGTGTACATTGGATAGTTGGGTAAATTGCTTTTATTCTCAGTGGTAAACGGCATGAATTACATTCTCCATTTCTGTATTTGTCAAATTCCCTTTGCAATGTTTTTGTCTAAGCAGAGCATGGTGGGTGTTTATCTATAATCCCAGCACACTTGTGGCTCAGGCAGAAGGAACTGAAAGTTTGAGGCCAGCCTGGCCAGCCTGGGTTATATTAGGACACTGCTTCAAACACACAGATACACACACACACACACACACACACACACACACACACACACACACACACACACCAGCTAGAATAAAAACATTAACTATTATGTACCTTCAACATCCATTCCACAGTGTTTACTTTTCTACTCATCTCTCCCAAAAAGCAGGGATTTGGGAGAAAAGGGTGGCTCCTCCTTATTCTCATTCAGTACTCTCTTGATTAACATTTGTCTCTGAGCCAATGAGAAAACAATATAATGTGAATTTCTTGGCAGAAGCTATATCTAAATGTCAAGTAAGTAAAAATAGTATCCTGCATACAAAATGTGTGTGTGTGTGTGTGTGTGTGTGTGTGTGTGTGTGTGTGTGTGTGTGTGTATGAGATTTAGAATCTAGAAACCTTGCGTTCGTATTAGCTTAGCTGTTTGGCTGGTTGATACCTCAGTCTCTCCAGTACTGGGATGACAGTCAGACAGTTCCGGGCCTCACTAAGATGTAGATCCTGACAAGAGCAAGACCCATCTACCTCGTGAATACATTATTCAAATGATAGGAGAAGGTGCTAGAGGGAGTTACCTTATACAAGTCAATCTTTTCAGACAAAAACTTGAAAAACTGTTCCAAATGATGCTTAAAGTGTAATAAGTCCCAAAAAGCACATTTAAAACAGTCCTGTGAACTAGGCTGGCAGCCATGGGGCTAAGGCCTTGGCAAATGCATCACCAGTGGAGTTTGGTGACCAGAGAGTCTGATGAACACGTTTGATACTGAAGTTCAAGATTACGAAGGTTTAGCTTCTAACAGAAGCATTTTTTCTCTCTTACTACCTGGATGGGGTTTAGCCCTCAAGACTCAGGCTAAGAGACACTGCAAACGATGCGATTGTAGCTGTACCCCCTTAAGACCCAAGAACAGCTTCACAGGGTTCATCCACTCTTCTATCTTCCATCTGAAAATGAGGCTCCTTACCTCCGCCATAGCCCATGGGCTAGAATTACTGATGGTAGCACAGGGGAAGAGATGGAGGCAGAAAACGTTAAAGACCTAGAGTGGAATGCTTGGTGAGTGCCACTCTCCTTGCCACACACACACACACACACACACACACACACACACACACACACACACACACACACACACACGCATGCACAGAATATTGCACTATGTGAACAACTTCATTCCTCCCACCCTTATTTTTTTTTCTCACAGGCTTCCTACCCTCCCGTAAGTCTCTTCATGAACATATAGATACATAACCCTCTGTGTGAAGTCATTGTTTCACTGT
This sequence comes from Acomys russatus, assembly GCF_903995435.1. Lineage (NCBI taxonomy): Eukaryota > Metazoa > Chordata > Mammalia > Rodentia > Muridae > Acomys > Acomys russatus. Next base: position 58,790,215 of record NC_067138.1, read on the forward strand.
TAGGAATAGATCTTTTCTTAGTTGGCCTTTAGGGGTAGCACAAGCCTCAGATAGCCACTTAGCCTCCAGTGGCAGCCCAGACCACAGACATCCACATAAACCTAGGGCTTCAACCAACATGGCCTCCAGGGGCAGCAGAACACAGGTACCAATGTGGCCTCCAGGGGCAGCATAGAGATCTTTTGAGGAAGATTCTTCATCTCAGAATCCTTAGGTTTTGTTTTGTTTTGTTTTTGTCGCTCCCTTCTTCTTTCTTCCTCCTCTTCCTCCTTCAGATTTCTTCTTCTTCTTCTTCATATTTCTTCTTATTATTATTATTTCTTATTTCTTTCTTCTTTCTTTTTCATATTTCCTCTTCTTCATCATATTTCTTCCTCCTCCTCCTCCTCCACTTCTTCCTCCTCCTCCTCCTTTTTCTTGGGGGAGGTCACAAGGGCAGGGGGTTGAACCTGGGAGGACTGGGAAGTGAGTATGATCAGGGTGCAGGTTATGAAATTCCAAAGTAATCAACAAAAATACTATGTTGGAAAAAAGAAATGTTTTTTGCCATGTATTTTCATGAATATTAACATACATTTCTCATTTAATGCCTATAACTAGTCTATGAAGAAGCCACATAGCATAGCTCTGGCTATACTATTTATAGAACTGAAAAAAGAGGTCTCTTAAACTGAAGTCACTTTTCTAAAGGCTCACAGCTAGTAAGTCAAGATTGTCAGACTTTAAAACCTATCCTGGTGTGAGTGTGACTTAAAAAAAAAAAAAATCTGTGGTCTGTGTGGAACACACCACTGCAATGGAATTGACCAGGGGTGAGAAAGATTGCAACAAAAAGTAAGTCTCGGTTAATGACCAGCAACCTGTAGACAGCAGAAACTGTGGGACCCAATAGAAGGCCAATAAAGTTTTTCCATTGCTGAGGTTTGCTGGGAGAGCCCATGTTTAGCATGCTTGAAGCTATGAGTCCAATTCCTAGCACAAAAAGTAAAAATAAAACAAATTTCCATCCTTTTTCTTTTTCTGTGAGATCTTTGGAAAGATAGTTGGCCTCTTTGAATTCATTAAGGTCCCTAGATCCTTAGACCATTTGAGAGGGTGGGAAGCCCAAGGAATATAAATACTATTGCTACTTCAGAAATTTTATTCAATCCATATTTCAATCAGAAAAAGAAAGAAAAGAATAGCAAGCAAAAACTGTCTTTTAAATTAAGAATACATAGTTTACTTAATGTGTGTTCTCTGTTTAAAATGAGAATTGATATGGTCCCAGTTATACAGTCTCTAGTGCTTTTCACATATTCTTGTCTTGTCAATAACTCTACAAATTTAAGACTCCTGTATTATCATATATCTTAAAACTAGTAACAAACTGATAGATTTACATTTTAAATACCAATAGCAGAGTCATTTAAATATTGCCATGACAGCTGTTCTCTAGGACAGCAAACGAAACCACACACCACATTTTGTCTCAATAAGGCCATTTCAAAAGTTACCATAGAACATATAGACATATGACAAATTTAATAGTTGTCCTAACTAGTTTTACATCAACTTAACACAAGCTATAGGCATCTGAAAAGAGGAAATCTGGATTGCAAAAACTCCCTAAGATCAGGCTATAGACAAGCTTGTACATCATTTTCTTAATTTGTCATCAACAAGAGAGAGCCCAGCCCATTGTGGTTGGTACCATCTATGGACTGAAGGTTCTATTAGAAGGTTTCCATTGTGAGTAAGCCATGGAGAACAAGCCATTAAACAGCACCTCTCCACAAGCTTCTGCATCAGCTCCTGTCTCCAGGTTCCTTTCCTGTTTGAGTTCCTGCCACGACTTCCTTGGATGATGAACTGTGATGTGAAAGTGTAAGCCAAATAAGCCCTTCCCTCCTCAAGTTGCTTTGGTCATGGTGTTTCATCACAGCAATAGTAACCCTAGCTAGGACAAAAATTGATACCAAGATAATGAGGTATTGCCGTGACAGACCTGACTGTGTTGTTTTGGGAAGAATTGTGGAGGGTCTTTGCAGCTTTGAACTAGAAAAGCAATTGAGAATTCCAAGCTCAGGGAGCTGTTCTGTAAGTGTGTGGGAGCTAAGTGTTGAGAGAAATGAAAGCAATCGAGCCTGGCTTACAAGGTTCCAGAGGGAAGTCTGAGAGTCACATAAAGACTCTCAAGGAGCCATTGCATATTTTGAGTTCAGACTCTGTGGTTCTGGTCAGCTGCAGCTGAAGAATCGGCTGTCCTTAACAATCGACCAGAACTACTGATGTGAAACTTGCTTTGCTGGGACAATCAATACTGGTCAGCTGGAACTGAGAAATTAGCAGTGATTAAGAAGAGCCCATCCTAAGCTGGGCGGTGGTGGCGCACACATTTAATCCCAGCACTCAAGAGGTAGAGGCAGATGGATAGCTGTGAGTTCAAGGCCAGCTTGATCTACAAAGGTAGTCCAGGACAGCCAAGGCTACACAGAGAAACCCTGTCTCGAAAAAACAGAAGAAGAAGAAGAAGAAGAAGAAGAAGAAGAAGAAGAAGAAGAAGAAGAAGAAGAAGAAGAAGAAGAAGAAGCACCCATTCTTGGGGTGAAATCTTCTGGGAAGTGTTTCCTGAGAGTCAGCACACAGGGGCTGTGTTCCAGAGGTGGCCAGGGTTGCACCTTGCACTGGCAACTGGACAGTTTAAGAGTCACCCAGGTGACACTGGGTTTGAAAGCATGAAAAGGTCACGGAGAGCACTGAGGTTTGGCACTTGAGAGGACAAGGAAGGACATTGGTGAAGGTGCAGCCTCACTAGTAGTTTAAGGCCCAGGATTGAAGGAGTCTGCAGAGAGGTTGAGGCTTATTGTCACCATGAAGAGAGCCCAGGAGAGGCTACTGGCACAGCTCATTTGCAGCAGAGACCCAGTATTTGGAGATGCCAGTACCATAGGATGACCATGAGGACGGCAATAGTTATGGAACGGAGCTGGCCTAAGCCTAGAAGACAAGCTGTGTGTATTGCAGAGGGTAGAGACGAAGAAGTTACCCAGTCCCTTCAGATAAGCCCAGATGATTGTGAGTGAATCTCGGATAGTGGACATTAAGTGATTTACACTGTTGATGTGTGGTTTTGCTTTGTTCAGATTGACTGTGCCTTGGTCCTTCCCTCTTGAAGTAAGAAAGTATTTACTTATTTTCTATTTTATAAGAGCCCACAGTTGAGAGACTTCATTTAAAAAAAAGAGAGAGAGAGAGAGAGAGAGAGAGAGAGAGAGAGAGAGAGAGAGAGATTTGGGATTTTAAAAGAGACTAGATATTTTTTATTTAAATAATCTATTCAGATTACATTCTTGATTGTTGGCCCCTCACTTGTATCTTCCCATTGCCCCCTTCCTCCCTCTTTCACCCTATTCCCCCCCCCCCCCCGCCCCAGGGCTTGTGACAAAAGAGGACCTCCTCCCCCACCGTATGACCACAGCCTATCAGGTCTCATCTGGGAAACCTGCTTCCCCTTCCTCTGAGTGCCACCAGGCCTCCCCACCAAAAGGAAATGGTCAAATAGGGAGCACCAGAGTTTGTGTTAGAGTCAGTCCCCACTGTCCACACAAGTGTGGAAAATGTGCTGCCCATTGGCTATATCTGAATAGGGGATCTAGGTTTACTGCATGCATTATCCTTGGCTGGTACAGTAGTTTATGTATCCCCCCTGGGTCCAGATCCGGCAGCCTTATAGAGTTTCAGGACGCAATTAGTCCTTCTATTTCCCCATTCTCCCATACCTCTCTCACCTGGAGTCCCAGTAGCAAGTCTCAGCATCTGTCCTAATCCTCCGCTGAGTGAAGACTCTCAGAGGACATCCATGTTTGGCTAGTATCCATTATAAGTGAGTATATACCACGTGTATCTTTCTGGGTCTGAGTTAACTTGCTCAGGATGATCATTTCTAGTTCCATTCATTTGCCTGCAAATTTTAAGATTTCCTTATTATTAATAGCTTACTGGTATTCCATAGTGTAAGACCCAACAAAAAAGAGAATTTCAGATCAATTTCTTTCATGAACATTGATGCAAAATTACTCAATAAAATACTCGCAAATCGAATCCAAGAACACATCAAAGATATTATTCAGCATGACCAAGAAGGCTTCATCCCAGGCATGCACTGATGGTTCAATATGTGGACATCCATCAATGTAATCCACCATATAAACAAGCTAAAAGAAAAAACCCACATGATCATCTCCTTAGATGCCGAGAAAATATTTGACAAAATCCAACACCCATTTATGTTTAAAGTCTTGAAGAGAGCAGGGAGTCAAGGCCCATACCTAAACATAATAAAGGCTATATACAGCAAGCCAATAGCCATCATCAAATTAAATGGAAGGAAACTCAAGTAAATTCCACTAAAATCAGAGACTAGATATTTTTAAAGAGACAGCTTTTAAAGTGTTTGAATTTGTAAGGCTGTGGCTTAACAGTGGTGTGTTTTGTGTGTCAAGTTGACAAGGGTTGAATTGTGCAATAGTAACTCTACATAAAACAACAGTCAAAACATTTTCTCTCCACACAAGCTGTTGGTAAAGAAGGCCTCAGAGGCCCCCCAAAACAATATAGTTTATCACCACTGTTCTCGTTTGCCCTCTGTAACTAGATGATAAGACCTCATTGCGGAAGGCATCACACATTTGGGTTGCAGAACATAAAGAGATCAAACAGGAACTGAGCTGGCCGTGTCCTCCTTGGCGGGTGCCTTTTATGGTGCTGGAAGGTACTATGCAAGCTGGGGGTGGGGGGAGAAGTTACTAATGGTCCTAATCAACTGTGAGTCCCACCTCTACAATAGCAAGCTTCCTGGCATATGCCCCCTGGTAAAATAGTGGTAGGATTACTATAGACGCAACCAACTACTTTTTGATTGGATGAGGCCCTCCCCACAAGCAGGAATGCCGTAACCCTAGTTAAGAGCCAGCAGCTGGGGAGGTCAGAGGGCCTAGAGGGGAAACCTGTGATCCTTGTCTTGCTAATTGGACACGGCGTCAAACTGTCCTCTAAATAACTCGTGCCTATACATATAGATTAGCGCTGCTCTCCGCCTTCAGTGGAGAGCCCCCCGCCCTTTGCAGTGATCAGAAGTTACAGCAGAGATTCACAGTTGGTCAACAAGTGCTAAGAATAAATGACTGCGGAGTACTCATCTTCATATTCATCCCTCCAAGGCTCTGAGAAGGATATGGAAGAGGTGGGTGGCGGGAAGGTAAGAGTCAGAGGATAGGAAAAGGTGCCGCAAAAGTGCCTTCTAGATGTGACATGGTCCTTATACCTGGGAACTCACTGCAACCCTGACTACTGCACAAGACATAAGCACGACTGCGCCCATCACCATTTCATCATGCATGGGGAAAGGTTCCCCTTCTCCGGGGAACTACTAGAAATTGACAGTTGCCGGAGGAAGGTATGTAATTCTCTTAAGTCAGTAGTTCTCAACCATCCTAGTGCTGCGACCCTTTAGTTAATACAGCTCCTCAGCCGGGCGTGGTGGCGCACACCTTTAATCCCAGCACTCGGGAGGCAGAGGCAAGCAGATCACTGTGAGTTCAAGGCCAGCCTGGTCTACAAAAATAAGTCTAGGACAGCCAAGGCTACACAGAGAAACCCTGTCTCGAAAGACCAAAAAACAAAAAACAAAAACAAACAAACAAACAAACAACAACAAAAAAACAGCTCCTCATGTTGTGGTGACCCCCAACCATAAAATTTTTCATTGCTATTTCATAACTGTAATCATGCTACTATTATGAATTGCAAAATAAATATCTGATAGGCAGGATGGCTGGTATGTGATGCCCCCAAAAAAGGGTCATGACCCACAAGTTGAGAATCATGATCTTAAGTCGTTGTAACTACCAAGAAGTTGTCCATGTTTTAGTAAGTAACCTCCCACTGGTGCTCTTGCTGGCACAATGGTTATACTCAGTGAGTCAAATGAAAAACTTTAAGCATGAATGTAGGAGGGTTGCTTGCTTGGAAAAGGAAGAGTTTCAGCCGGAAAGAGAGGGCTGTGAGAGAAGGAAAGGTTAAAATGACCAAAATTCATTATATACTTGTATGAAATTTTCAAAAAAATTTAAAAAAGAAACATTGAGACAAGTTTTGCTATGTAACCCAAAGCAGGCCTTGAACCCAGGGCTGAAATCACAGGTCTGAACTACCACACCCAAACAAATGTGTTGTTTACTGAGAAATATTTGTTTCCTAGGACTGCCATAGCAAATTGTCATAGACTTAGGTGGGTTAAAACAACAGAAATAGTGGCAGTAGAAATTGTTGGTGGTATAGTAGTGCGCAAGCTACCTTTCAATACAACAGCAATGACTGTCTTACCATTCCTGAGGCTGGACATTCAAAATCAAAGTGGCAGTAGAGCCATATTTAAGAGTCCAGTGGGTGGATCTTGTCATGCCTTCTTCTAGCCTTTGATAATTCCCAACAATTTGAGGACCTCCTTGATTTCTTGATTCGCAGACCCAATCTCTGCCTGTATTGTTATATGTTTTTTTTTTCCCTTATATGTGTGTCCAATTTTTCTCCTTTCTGAGGATGATGGAGTCTACCCAATCCAAAATCACCTCATCCTAAATTATTTTTGTCTTCAAAGAAAGGCTCCAAACATGGTCACATTTGCAGCTCTCTAGGATAAGGATTTCCAACATCTTTTGAGGGGAAACAATTTGACTCACAAGGGCAGCTATAAATACATCTACATGTGCTCCTCAAGGATATGGGCACAGACTACAGAAAGAGGATGTATACACGCACACTCCCCAGCTCTAACTGGAAGACTGCTGAGTCAGTAGATCTCTAATGAAGTGAAGGGGTTTCAGCTCTTGAATGGGTTTGGGAGATAAAAACAGAATGAATATCCACCTTTAATGCCAGTATTCAGGAGACAGAGACAAGTAGAGTCTGTGAGCTCAAAGCCAGACTGATCTACACAGTGAGTTCTAGGTCTGTCATGGCTACATAGTAAGACATGGATGGGTGGTGGATGGATGGATGGAGCAAACTCTCTTACAAACAAAATTTGACAGCTAGGTCATTTGAAAGTTAACAACTCCTATAACTTTGACAATTAGTCTTTTTTTTCCCCTCTGTTTTTCTAAGAGCAAAAATTCTGTTATTTAATCGATGATATTTAAATGTTATTGGACCTTATGGTAGTCCCTGAATGAGATAATTAGTTACCAAAACTGACCAGATGATGATGGCGGTGGTGATAATGGTGATAATGATGACAGCAACACATCTAAAGAGACATTGCTAAGAATTCAGTGGCCTTTGTATCAGAAGAAATAACTTACAAGTAGACAAACACATTCAAGTGTTTATCATTCCTTATATAATAAGTACAGATAGAGATCTAGAGCTTATTTTTAAACTAAAAAAAATTAACCAAGGCTCAAAATAAATATATTCATCAAGGAACAATAGTCTTGTAACAATGTTGCCTCCAGCAGAGTACCTTGGGGCAATGAATCATTGTGCTTGCTGATCTTACAAGTTCACATGTAATTACAGAGGCATGGAAGTTCGGGGGCTGGTGTGGTTGCTTCACACAGAAACCTAGCAGCAGACATCTAACAAACACAGAGAGGTTTATACTCAAATTATGTAAGAATTACAACAAGCCTACCAGGAAAAAAAAAATCTCTAGTCAAACTGTAAACTGATTTTTTCACTTCCGTTTCTGAGTCATTTATTGCAAATAGCAATCCAAAAATAAAAGCACACAATTGGGAAGGGAATCAAGCTAATTCTGTTATATATATATTATTGATTTCCAGAGAAACAGGATCTATCTTCCCCCTTCCCTCCCTCTTTCCCTCTCCATATTTATATATCTGAATAGATTTGTTATATATAGTCTTTAGTGTATATGTTTATACACACACACACACACAGAGAGAGAGAGAGAGAGAGAGAGAGAGAGAGAGAGAGAGAGAGAGAGAGAGGTCTTAAGACAGATACATAGATATACTTAAGATTTGCTTATACACATAAAATTTAAGGAAAGCTTATAGGGAATATTTTTTAACTTTACTAATAATGTATTTCTTCTTTTATCTTATGTTAATAGTTAAAACTACCTGACACTAAATTTTAATTTGCATTTTTGTTTATGTCATAAAATACATGCTACTTTTTCATTCTAAAAATTAAATCTGGAATAAGACCTCTGCTTCCCAGCTTTTACCGTCTCATTGCCTTGCTTGGTTCTGACATCTACTTGTCCCTCTTTGATCTTGGACTTCTTCATAGCCTTATTTCCGGCACTTAATTCTGGATTCCTCACCCAAGTGATTCTCTGTTGGAACTTGTCACCATCAAGGCCTGGCCCTTTCAACTTCAACTCATCACCTTCAAATATTCCAAGATGCCCAGTAAACTTCTACCTCTGATCTAAGGAGCAAAGCAGAGAAAGAAAACTCCCACTTTCCAGAAGCAAGTGGAATTGCAAGATCTGAACTAACAAGAGAAGCCGCCTTCTTCTTCTGTAGGAACCAGGCCCAACTGGGCTGCCTGCCTGTCTTGCTGTTTCATGTCCTGTTTCTAGCAGCTTCCATGTCTGTGTTTATCTTGGTTAGCTAGCCATGTTTACTGCTCTGAGAATGCACCCCTCCCTTCCTCAAGACTTTTCCTCCTGTGTGCAATCACCTTTTGAGGGATTTCACCTGGGAGGAGGATTCCTGTTTTGCTGCCTATAAGAAGGCTCTTTGGAACTCTGAAGGGGAGGAGAATAATAAGCCGCTGCCATGGCTGCTGCTGCGGCAGCTGCTCTCTTAGCACGAAGGACCCGCTCTGTGTGTGTGTGTGTGTGTGTGTGTGTGTGTATGAGTTATATCCGCAGTCCCTCGCCCTCGACTTGGCATCGCAGTGGCGCAGGCACCACATTCTTATTCTTATTATTCTCCTCCTCCTCCTCCTCCTCCTTCCCACTTGTTTGCCATCTTCCTTGGTTACTCTTTACCAGGGCTTGAAAGTCCAGCTATAGTGGCATGTGCAGGGGCTGTGAGCTGTGTCAGCTGGGCAGTCGGCCTGTGATCCCCCTGATGCCAGGCTCTAGAAGCAAGTCCTGCCTACACCTCCCCTCCTGACCAGAACCTAAAATAGACATCACTGATATTGTAGGTAAATCTGTCAAAATTTCTCCACTCCACAAAGCCTATCCACATCAACCTCCATAAATTTAGTTTTTCCTAAATCCCTAAATGCCTGCCCAGCTGTACTGTATCTTAGGCATCGCAAAATCTGCCTGTTTTCCACAGAAACCTTCCATTGTTGTCCCTGTAACCCCATGGAGTCTGCAGCTATTGATTCCAATAAGTCGTCTTTTTCCACAGCATCCATGAATCAAGCCTTAGATGAACATGTTGCCCAATGGGGTTGGCATTCCCACTTGTGTTGAATGAATGAAGTGTAACGGTTTGGTGACTTAAGTCGACAAACATTCAGCTCCTATTATACCAGGAGACACTGGAACTAGGAGAAATAGAATCCCCTGAACTTTGCTCAAAAAAAAAATTGTGAAACTAAATGTTGGTGCTCTCCTCTCTAGCAATACAGTGACTATTCCTTTGAGTCATCTGCACTAGGCAGACACAGGATCCAAATGATGGCTGAGACTGGATATGTTGGTTAATGCTGGAAAAGCTATTTAGATCATTCTTCTGTGAGGCTGAGCCACCAGCACGAAATTGCTACAAACTTCATACTGGGTATCAGCGGGCAAGCAGGATCTTTGTCCAGAGACCAGCATGCTCGGATGAAAGGAGTCACTTCATAAATAATGTCTAGAGTGCCGAGACTTCTAAGCACAGATCTGAAATGGCTTAATCTTGAACATGCATGGCTGGCTAAATACAGTCTTATGTGTAGACAGATACATCATTGTTAAAGTGAAGAGAGAAAAATCTATTAGTGAAATTAAGGAAGACAAATCCTTACCAGCCTTTGCCATGTTCAGTCTCACAGCTCTGGCCACTTGCCTTTAGGTGATGGATGAAGCTGATAATAGGAGAATTACAAAGTGGGCATAAGGGCAACATTTTTCACTTGGGAAATTGAATTTGCTGAATTAGCAGCCACCAGCCTGTTGGGCAGAGAGCACAGACTTGCAAGAACAAAAAGAGCATGGCAACTAACCGCTCGAGAAAGGGTACAGAAGCAGGCTTTCTCTTCAATTCCCTCTCCTCACTGATGAGACTACACAGAACGTCCATTGTTTCTTACCAAATGCCATGCTGTTGTACTTTGATGCCATACAGAAAAACTCAGTTTGTATTTGCAGGAAATGACTGAGGTGCCTAACAGAGATGCCATGGGCAAATACACACACAAGCCAGCAACTCATTTCAATGCCCAGAGCACTGAGAGAATCACTCTGGCGTTCTTGAAATAAGTATCAGGAGTCATACATGACTTTAATATATGACCAGAACAGACCACCAATCAGTGTGGCATGGAACTGGAACACAGTAAGTAGGCCAATGTACACAAGTGTCTGAGCCACATGCATAAGTTTCAGGGGGACAGCAGAGTTTGAGATACCCAAGCAAGCTTTACCATGCCTACAATCAAACATAAAAGTTTGCCTGCCCAACTAGCAAAGTTGTATTCAACAATTAAGTACTCAACAATGCTTAATTATATGCCACTCCTGCCAACTCAGTAGAAAGGAGACAGAGAGAGACTTCATTGATACTCATAAATGTTCGAAGAGTCCTGTAATGTAGGAAGGAGGCTGTGGGGGCGGGGGGGCTGGCTCTGGTCCTCCGTCCCTGAGGCAGCACTGTGGCAAGAGGCTCTCCCTCGTTCCAATCTGAAGTCCCGTGTAAGGCACTCTCCAGATGATGTGGACCTTGTCCTTCAAGCCCAAGCTTTAGTCATGCTGTGTGCTATACTGTACAAGTCTTTAGTTAGTCACGTCACACTTCTTCGGCCTCATCCCCGTGCTTGAACCTCTGTGTCTCTAACATTGAGTTGCTAACTTCCGCTGAGCCTTCAGAACTTGATCTCTTTCCTGCTTATGCCACTGATGTGTGCTTTTTTTGTCTGCCAGAACGCCCAGTCTATCCCTCCCCTGACCAGTCTTGACATGTTACAGTGGGGCAATAATCTGTATGCTTTCTCTGGCCCAGCATCACACATTACTCAATGCAGTGCTCACAAACTCTAAAACCAGTGTGAAGCATTGTTTCCTGTGGGGAAGATGGGAAGGTGTCTCCTAGTCTCACACAGATGCTGACTGCAGCCCGCAACATTTTGATTCCAAAGTGCCCCCCTTCGCTTACCCATATACCTGGAGCTTTGATTATACACAGCATATCTGAAGGCTGTAACTTTACTTACAGAATAAATCTCTATTATAACAAACAATATAAATATATATAAAGTTTTACTGCTTTTATAGCATCTAGCTAGGACAATCAAATATTTTCTGGGAAACCAGTCAATACTAAAGGAAGCAGAGCCTGATATTATTTTTTTATGAACCATTATTTTCTATGGCCTCTCTAGGAATAGGAATCGACAGGTTAAAACAAAGCCAAGCAAGCAAAAAGTCATCCTATCCCATAACGTTGAATGCCCATTGACAGACAAGCGAGAAGTTAAATAAAAGCGGTGTGTGTGTGTGTGTGTGTGTGTGTGTGTGTGTGTGTGTGTGTGTGTGTGTTGTGCCAGGACATTGGGTGGGGGTCTTCTCTATAGCCCCAAGAAGGGCACTAGAATTTATAGCTGAAACTCCACGAATACCTCTCCATACAGAGAGGAGAGACACCTTCCTTGGGGCTCCCCAGAAGGCAAAACAAGCATATTTCCCAGTCCACATCCTTGTCGCCTTCTACCTGAGGCAGATGCAGAAGAGGAGAATAATTGGAGCCTCCAACCTCTTAGAGCGCCTCACTCACAATGGGGACGTTATCGTCACCCTAGTCCACAAAGCCAGGAAAGGCTGTAAGAGAGAGAAGCTAGGCATCCCTCTGCCCAGTGAGCAGACAGAGTAGAGCATGGTAAAGGAGTTCTAGGGAGTTCTTGATCCCTGAAGCTTGAGCCCACTTTACTTTGCAGAGCTCGGAAGGCAAGAGTTTAACAGACACCCTGGTGGCATCTCTACCCTTCTCATTCCACAGGTAATAAAAGAAAATCTCTGTGGCTTCCATTACAAGTGGTGCCATGTACACAGTGAGGAAAAGTAAAGTGGTACCCTACTAGAGACGGATTTCTGTGTGCACATAGCTGACCTGCCCCTCCTAGCCTTCTCTAAGAAGCTCAAACTAGAAGTTTGGGGCCATTGTATCAGCAGAGGCCACCAGGATTTCAAGAACCAGAGTGACCTGAGCCAGATCAAGGCACCTCCAACCCAGCAGGTGGGTAAGTGAATGAGACCATTGTTACCTCCTGCATCCAAGTAACTCCCCTCCAATCCTCCATCCCGTTCCTCAGGCCTCCGTGGCTTAGAGGATGGAGAGAAGGGGCCACAAATATTGGGAAGTGGTGTTCCACCTTCCTTCCCTCCTTCCCCTCTCTGTCCTTGCTTGGACCTCTTCTCTACCCTGCCCTTCGTTCTTTCCCTCAGCTCCTCTTCCTCCATCCGGCTCCCCATCTCTCTCCATTTTCCTCTTCTTCTCCCCCTTTTCCTCCACTTTTCCTTTCCCTCTAACTCATTCTCTGGGTCCCTCCAGCAATGAGCTGAGGGAAGAACTTTATATTGGGTGGGAGAGTGAACTGGTCAGGATGTTGGTAGTTGCAGGGGTTAAGGGTTAAGGACAGAAGCATATGGGTTGGGGGTTAGGGGCAGAGAAAAGTTCTATATGATACTCTATTGGCAGATGAATATCCCATTATATTTGTCCAAACCCAGAGAATGTACAACACCAAGACTGGCCTCTGGGTGTCTATGTGTCATCACAGGCTTATTGGGTCTAGAACGCGTGCCACTCCAGTGGAGGATGCTGATTATGAGGAAAGCTATGCATGTGTGAGATCGGGGGATATGGAAAATCTCTTCCCCTCAGTTTTGCTGTATATACATAATAGTTTTAGAGGATAAGTATGGATGGAGAGATGGCTCAGATGTTAGGAGCAGTAGCCTCTCTTCTACAGTATCCAGGTTCCATTCTCAGGACCCACGTGGTAGCTCACAACCAACCATCTGTAACTCCAGTCCCAGGACCCACGTGGTAGCTCACAACCAACCATCTGTAACTCCAGTCCCAGGACCTACGTGGTAGCTCACAACCATCTGTAACTCCAGTCCCAGGAGATCCAATACCCCCTCTCTTCTGGTCCTCATAGGTACTGCAAACACGTGGTGCACAAACATATTTTCAGGCAAAACACTCATACACAAGAAATAAAAAATAGTTTAATCAATAATAATAGTAATAATAATAATAATAATAATAATAATAATAATAATAATAATAATAATAATAATGTGCAGAGGAAAACAAAATAATCTGGTATGTGCTTGGCACTCAATTTATGTTTCCAAAATAGAGACCTTGAATGTAAAGATCAATCAAAAACAATAGTTCTGTCTGGGTAGCTACAGTAAAGTAGCATCAAGTCAAAAGGAAGGACTATTGCTATGTATAACTATAAGGGTTGATCTCAAGCCAATTATAGAAAATTAAACAGGCTAGACTGTAAGTAGTGCATGTTTTACACTTCAATTTCTATGAAATTCTAGAAAATATTAACTCATCGCTAGTGACGGAAAGCTGCTCAGGAGTCTGTGGAAAGAGAAGGGACAGACAGACTCTAGAGGGCACTAGGAGGCTGGAGAGCACCATTGTTCACAGACACATGCCTATGTCGAAATCCATCCAGTCGCATTCATGATACATACACGTGCAGCTCCTCGTATTCAGCTGGACCTCAATCAAAGCTCAAGACATTAGAGATGCCGTGGAAGGCGTCACCGGAAGAGAGTGCAAAGTGGTGGTGTATGGGGTAGTCCTTTCCATACCCCACCTGACTTATCAGTAGATAAGTCACAACACACTATATTACAGCAAGCGTGCTTTTCTGAACGTTCCCTAAAGTGAGCCACGTTAAAGGACGATGCGCAGAAATGAAGCACTAGCTCTGGTTTTATGATCTCATCTGAAAAACAAACAAGAAACAAACACCCTGCTGACAGAATTTCCTTTCCATCACTTAATACCATCACTAGAAACCAAACTACCACAAGTTAAAAAACTAAGCTCAACCTCAGCCACAGCCATAGGGGAGGGGAGTAAGGGGAAAATGAGAGAAAGGGAGGAATGGGAGGATACAAAGGATGGGATAACAATTGAGATGTAATATGAATAAATTAATAAAATATATTTAAAACAAAACAAAACAAAACTAAGCTCAAATAAAGAAGCCATACTTCAGCATGTCAGGTAAACCTTCGATAGGACCTAATGTGTGACTCATCTTAAACCTACAGAGAGCTGTGACCCTCGGCCCAGGAGAGTCAGCCATACTGTGCTGCAGCTCAGCTGAGTCACGAGAAAGCTGGCCAGCTATGCCTGATAGCCTCCAACTCCCTCCTGGGAAGCTGGGCCCTTTTCTTTCTGCTCAGTTTTATTCTTTTTCTTTTCTCACTGATACTTCTTCGCAGAATCCATCCTTATTTGAATTAGTATAATAAGAATATCCTATCTGCTCCCCTATGAAAAGCACCCTAAGACTCAAAAAAAATATTCTAACTACAAAGTGACTCTACTATATGTTTCTTTCTTACAAAACTAAAATGGGTTTTTTTCTCCCTCCACCATAAAATGGTCCAGATTCTCAACAGTCGCCCATCTCAGTTTGATACCATGATTGCCATAAATAAATTTCTTACGCACTCAAACCAGTTTTGCCCTTTTCCCGGGAGGCTTTTGCAATGCTCGACATAAACCCAGCTCTCTCATATGATGCAATTGTGATTTAGGAAAAGCAAAGACCATCATCAATACACAGTTCCATCCGCCCACTCCAACAGCCCAATCTAACGGCAGCCAAGTCCCCAAACCCTGAAACTCCCACCCACCAGCTGCCAAACCCTCTGGTTGCCCTATCACTGGCAGATGCTACAATGCTCTGTCAGTAAAAGGTTTGTGAGAAACTGAAAAGTGTACAAAACCAAACAGAATGCAAAGACATTTTTACTGAATTCAGAGCCTTAGGTTTCTGGAACGCTCACTGCTTCGGAGATTCGGGGTCGATAGTCCCCTGTTCCTCTTTTGGGGGGGGGGGCATAGCTTTTCTGTTCCGAGGAATGAGAAGAAGCAATTAGGAAAGACTCTGAACTTGATGCCATGAAACACCTCAGAAGCACACGAGTCTACAGACGAGTGCGAGCCCTGAGCACAGGCACCTGCGCTGCTCACCACTTCTACATGTAGGCAAGGCTATGAAGACTCACAGGTGGACGCAGTTCCTCTGCTCAAGGGGAAGCCACACTCCAGTACTTACCACAGGTTCTGGATGGGGATGAGCCCGAGACACTGACCTCATGCTACTGAAATTCTGTAGCCACAATCATGTCATTCCTGAAGACCTCACTGAGGTCCTTTATCCAGTCCCGTGGGCCTTGTTCCAATCCACAAAGGAATCCCAATACTCTGCACCCCCATTTTATGCACAGGAAAAGATAAGACTAGAAATGTTCAGCATTTGCCCCTGCCAAAGAACTCAGATAGTAATGTAAACATCCCAGATTTCCACAGCCTTTGTGCACTCCCTAGCCCACTGCAAGCCCACTGTTGTGTGTACTCTCCCATGCAAGTTTCATCTCTATGCTAATCACTCATCTGTCCCAAATTCTTACAACTGATTTTTAAACCTGATTTTTTTCTTTTAAAGGGTTCTTTTAATTACATTTATTTACTTATATTGTGTATGGATACATATGGGTACATGTGTGCCATGACATGTATGTGGAGGTCAGAGGACAGCTTGAGAAAATCAGTTCTCTCCTTCTACCACGTGGATCCTGAGGATCGAACTCAGGACATCAAACTTAGCAGCAAGCACCTTTGCCCACTGAGCCATCTTGTTAGCCCCTGACTTGGATTTTTAATGGCTTTCTCCCTAGCATTGCATCCCCTTCTCTCTGAGATTCTAAGTCTTAAGCTCAAGTTCCATGTCTTTCCCATTACCTCAGATTTTGCTTCATTCAGTCCCAAGACTTTCTTCGCTGACTCCCAAGCCTTGGGCTTCCCTCAATTACTGAAATATTATTGTTTCAGTAGTGTATTTGTTTTCAGTTGTACCAGCATGGCATCTGACTTCCATTGTGCCGTAACAAATTAGTACAAATCCAATTACTTAAAATAGCACAAATTTATTATTTTGCATTTTTACAGATCAAAAAAACTCAACATGGATCTGATTTGACTAAAATCAGGGTGCCGGCAGGGCTGTCATCCATCCTGGCGGCTTTCGGGAGAACACATCTTCCTACCTCTCCTAGCCTCCGGAGGCAGCCACAATCCTTGACTCATGGTCCCTTTTTCCTTCAAAGCCAGTGCTGGGACACCCAGCTGTAATCCCTTCACTGTCTCTGCCACCTTTAAGGACCATCAGAATAGGCCATGCTAACCTCCTTGTACTGTATAAGCTTATCAAGAGTCTTAATTCCTCTCTGCTATTTCCAGGTTCTAGACAGAAGGCTGACTTCTTTGGTAAGATGGAGTGCATTATTCTGCCCACAAGGGTTATTTCTCCATTTTCCCTCTTCCTCTCAGAACCCTCAATATTTTCAACCCAAAATTCCTTTAGAGACTAGAGTCCTGGTTAACGGAACTCTCAATGACTATGAGGCCGAATCCTGTCCTGCTCATTCCCCTCAGAAATCTGAGCACGCCGCTAGCCCGGTGACTCTTCAGCCCTTAGCATGAACATTCCAGAGCCGGGGTGGGCTGAGGAACCTCAAAGTAGGGCATGATTTGGAAATCAGGCATCCAGAAGGACCAGCACATACCGTGTGACTGCTAAGGCCGGCCTTGCTGCCCATCAAACACAACACCTACTTGATAGACGGTACTACGACAACCCAGTACACAATAAAGCAACCTGCATTTGGGGGGAGTAGGGAGGCCCCAACTCAGACAATTAAGGAGTCATCCTTACAGAGTCTTATAAACCACCTTGAAAGATTTACACATATTATTATTCTTTGAAACAAAGCCTCACAGAATACCGCAATGGTAGCAGAAAGAGGTCCTTCCTGTTTGTCATGCTGTAACCCCAAATGGTTGAATCTTGCCTACTTAAAGTACAACATGAAAATCAGGGGACTATGACTTTCACAGGAACCCTGGTGCCCCATATTTGACCACGTCCCCTTGATGGGGAGGCCTGGTGGCACTCAGAGGAAGGATAGCAGGCTACCAAGAGAAGACTTGATACCCTCAGTCACAGTCATAGGGGAGGGGAGTAAGGGGGAAATGGGAAGGAGGGAGGAATGGGAGGATACAAGGGATGGGATAACCACTGAGATATAAATAAATTAATTTTAAAAAAGAGACTAATATCTTTCCAATATGTATGCATAATTCAATGCCATAATTCTTACATAAAATAACACCTGTACAAATGTGTGTATGTCTACACCCACCACTCTGTTGGAATCCTACACAACTGGCAACAGAACTCTGTAGGACTTACAGACTTAGCATCAGGCCTGGGTCAGGTGGCATCTAAGTATATAGTTGAATCGTAGAGAGCCTAACAAGAACCCACACCAGTAGTGTGAAACCAAACCACAGACTTCCCCTCCCCTGCTGGAAGCCGTCGATCCCCCTGGCACACCTGCTGAAATGAGGAACTGATCCGGGAACATCTTTGCATGGTTCTCCCCTATGTATGGGAACTGTCTCCAAAGATGACAGGCATCTCAGAGAGAGAAGACAGGAGGAAAGCTGAAATGCATCCACAGGGTCCATCATCTCCAGCAAGAACTGCAGAAAGCTTCTCTAAGTCAGTTCCACAGAACAGCACAGTGCCACTCGCTGAAAATGTCCTCAAAGACTTCTTAGTTTAGTCTGATGTTTTTATTCACAGATCAGGGAACTTAAACTTGAGGGCGTTATAAGAAGGAGGGCTCAGTCATAGAGCTAGCTAGTCAGTGTTCCAGAATTGGAACCTGAGTTTTCTGAGTATGACCCAGCCAATATGGTTTCCAATATCCATATTATTTATCTTGAGGTAGATGCTTCTCAAACCTCCACAAATGGTTGGACTTTAGCAGCACATATCTAAAGGTAGATCAGACACACAGAGCTGTGTGTAAAAAAAAATCTTAGTGAGGACAGAGTTGATAAGTAATAAAGAGGCCAGTGGATGACTGGGGGTGTAGCTAGCGATAGGGGCCCCTTCGGTGTGCATGAGGCCCCTGGCTCAATCACAAGCCCTGAAAAAAACAAACAAACAAAAGAAGGCTGGCATCTTCAACTAAATTAGTGGCAATACGGGAGCAAAAGTATTCCCACTGTTTGTTGAGAGGAGAAATAGGATCGGTTGGCCTCTGCCATCTCTCTCATCAACTATTACCCAAAGACGCCCTACATGTGCAGGGATGATCAAAACCTTTAGACGTTGCAATGGTGTTGTCACATACAGATGCATTGGGTTCTGCCTGGGCTCGTAACTATCCTAGGTGGCATGCTATTCTGGGCACACCAGATTGCTCTTAGTCACCTGTGGAGGGTAAGACCTGAAAATGTAACCTGGCTTTCACTATGATTATTAGGATACCCCCAACCAATAACTATTTAGCTGTTCAGTTGTGCTGACAAGCACATCTGATGTTCTCATGTGTTCATAGACTGAGCTTCTCCTATGTGCTTAGAGAGTTTCCTGGCCAGGCATAGTGACAGACATCTGTAATCCTAAAGCTAGGGAGGCAGATGCAAAGGAATCAAGACTTTGAGTGGAACCTGGGCCACAGAGTGCGATATCCTTAAAATCAATTAACACTAATACTGAGTGAGGTAACCATGACCCAGAAAGACAAACATCACATGATCTCTCTCATCTGTGGTCGCTAACTCCAAGTCTCCAGATGTAAGTACACAACTTGGAATAACTACAGAAAACAAAAAACTAAAAGGAGGCCTACAGAAAAACGCAGATGCAAGGGAAAGTAGAGTATAAAGTGATTTTAAGGGCGAAGTGAGAAAAACAGTGGGGGCTTTAGTGAAGGGGAGAAAGATAAATGCAGAGGGAGGGAAGAGGGCAAAGTAAGAGTAATAATGTCTGAAAAGGTCATAAGGAATGAAACTATTATCTATTTGCCTAAAAGCACATGTAATACATGTAAACCTGTGTATGCGTGTACAGTTTAAATGAAAATTTCCATCTGTCCTGACAAAGCCTCTTCAAAAACCATAGACATCTAGCAAAAAACAAAAAACAAAAACAAAAAAAGCAACTAGGCATAAGAAATCCCTTTGGAGTTGTTGTCAGGGTTGTCCAAGAAATTCAAGCTACTGGTGTTGCCTTTGGTTGCATACCTGAAGATGAGTCTCTATTGGTGAAGGTACTGAATGTGATGGGAAAGCCTCCTCCTTGAAGACTAGCTTTCATAGTACCAGAAGGTGCCATACAAGCATCCAAAAGAACGAAGTAATCAATAATCCTCCCAGCTATGAGGTCTATGAACTACAGCATGGCACAATGATCCTAAGGGCACAATAGTGGCACATATGCCTTTGAGGTAACCAACAGCTATTTGATTAGATGTAAGGCTCACTCAACAAGAAAGAGGTCATGGCAGGTAATGAAAACCTAGCCAGCTATCAGAAGTCATGAATCTTGGAGAAAAACCTACAACTGCCATTTTACTAAACCAGCTAAGTCCTAACTATATTCTAAATATTTATTTTTATACCCACAGACAAAAAAAAAAAAAATCACTGAAAACCACAACCAATCAAAATGCAGAGAACAAGTGACAATGTGGTGCCCAGTTCCAACTGATACATCTATAGCACAATTCTTGAATCGAAGGCTCAGGGATCATTGAGGATAGGGAGTGGGAAGATTACAAAAGCGAGAGGAACAGGAAGTCTGCTGTGCTGTGAGAGTCTGTCTCATAGAAATGTCTGAGAAGCTGTGGCCAGGAAGCCTCATCAATATTTCTGCCTAAACATGACCTGAACAAGGATGGCATCAATATCAACATCCTAGCATGGGAGGAGGAAATCTCACAGGGTCTCAACTCTAGACAAAGAACTCCAGGCAACTAAGGAATGGTGAGCGCAGAAGGAATGCTCTCACCCAGAGAAGAGCCCCCAAGGTGGCTGTCCAATACCAAGTGGCCAGCCCTGAAATTATAGAAATACAAGCAGCATGGTCTAAGCAGATTGTACTTGTAAAATTTTTTTTGTTTCTTTGTGAATTTCACATCATGCACCCCCACCCCATTCGTCTCCTCATCCTTTCATATCTGCCCTCCACCTTTACAACCTCACCCCCCTAAAAAAAGGAAAACAAAAAAATTTTTTTAAATCTCACTTTGGAATCTTTGGTGTGTCACAGAGTATACTCTTCTGCCCAAACAGCTTTACTTGCAAATGTCCATTGCGATGAGTCATTGGTCTGGATCAAGACCTATGGCTTTTGCTATACCATCAATACTGTATGCTCACCAGGGGCCTCTCAGATACCCTGCTGTTGCCCTGTGTCATGGAGATCCTGCAGCTTTGGCTCACCTTCACGGGCTTCAGCAGATCAAAGATGGGGTGGATGTTGGAGGAGGCAAATTCAAAGGCCTGGATCTGGGCTTGGGTGGAAGCTGAATTGGTCAGCCCACCAGCAACCCTGTGTCTGCATCCTCAGGGCCAGCTCTCCGACTTTACTCAGACAAGGGGAGGAACCAACTGTCCTCTCTCATGCCCTCAGAGCAGCCTCTTCTGTGCCCACACAACCAGGGTCAGCTCCACTGTCTGCCCATGGTTTCAGGCATCCGCCCCGACCACTGATTTCCAGATGACATCCACAGGCCACAGTCATCAGCACAGACCAGCAGGGCAACAGACCCAGACTGGCCCTTGGCAGTGAGCCCAGGCCCAGACATCACCATGGCACCAGGTTGTTGTGCAGGCTCCTCATATCCACCTGTTCCTCACAGCCAGAGTGTCTCCAGTTCCATCTCTCTCCACAGAGCACAAACCAGTCAGCTTTGCTTTCTCTCCCATCTTTCCAATCACTCCGTCACATAGGCGGCACTTGGGCATCTGTCTCTCTCCTCCAGCCTTCCTAGGACCGTGGAGCCCAGGGACAGGCACGGATTGTGTTCATATATTTTGGAGTGTGTGTGTGTGTACGTGCGTGTGTGTATGTGTGAGTATGTGTGTATGTGTGGGTATGTGAACAGATGTGCACGTATGTGTATGTGTATTATGTGTCTGTGTGTGTGAGTATGTTTGTATGTATGTGTGTATGTGTAAGGATGTGAATAGATGTGCATATATGTGACTGTGTATTATGTGTGTGTGTGAGTATGTGTGTATGGTTGAGTGTGTGTGTATGTGTGATTATGTATGTGTGTGTGAGTATGTGTGAGTATTGTGAGTGTGTGTATGTATGTGAGTATGTATGTGTGAGTGTGTGTGTGTGTGCGCGCGTGCAACAAGAATGGAAAAAAAAGAGTCTGTGAACATGAGAGATAGCAAGGTAGGTTCCATGGGAGCACTGGAGAGAGGAAAGAGAATAGGGGGATCTGTGGAGCAGAAGGCAGCCTTGAGAAGGTGGGAGTTAAGGATACATTTAGTTTACTGTGATTTGCTCAACATATTTTTTTAATGCTTTGTTTCCTTTACTGTTGTTTTGGGAAAAGGTTTTATTAAAATTGTTTTAGTTTGGCTAGATGATAGGTTTTTTTTATTAATTACAGCCTTGTTTTGGAAAACTCTTGGGTTTTAATTCAAATGTTTGCAAATGTCTTCCAAAATAAGGTGATATTCAGAGACAGTTGTTGAGATCAGCTGCCTTACAGACATTTCTGAAGCATTCACATTTGAAGATTCCTTATTAATGGATGACTTTGACTTAATTCTAACCAAAACCCACAACATTATTCTTAGGGCATTTTCATTATATAGTCTTAGCAAGCTTAATAGCAAACAAATAAATGCTTTAAAATATATTTTAATTATATATTATATATTATTATATATTTTCATATATTATATAACATTATTGTATTATTTATTATAATTTATTATTATATATAATAAGATAGATATATTATATAATATATATAAACATTCAGAGAGCTGGAGGATCTTAGACAGAGGGTAGAGCCCTTCCATATAGATTCCATGTAACATATATAAAATATATATTAGCATACTCTGTTAATAGTCTGCCTCTGAAGGGCTCCCGGCACCTCATGGTCTGCTGGTTATTTTCCTCAGCTGGGAAGCTGTAAAATCTTGGGGCTGGGCCAAGCTTGCAGAAGTGCGGTACTATGGGCTATGGGAATGCCTTTGAAGGCATAGCCCATGACCCCAGCCCCGCTGACCCCACCCCTGCTCCATGATGTGCACAGCCTCTGCCACATCCAATGGCCACCATGACTCCACCATGCCTCGCCACGCTGGACTGAGCCCTCTGAAAACATAAGCCAAAGTAACACATTCCTCCCTTACGCTCTGTCAGGTACTATGGCCCTAGGCACAGGATATCAACTGACCCCTGCTCCTTGGACAGCTCCCTGTCTGGAAAATGGGTGTGTAAACTTCTCCAGGACTGAGCTGTGCACTGGAGTGGCTACTGGTGACCCTTGTGCCAACTTTGCTCTTGCTGTCCATTAAGATCTACCTACAACATCTAGTCCACAGGAAGGGGCCCAGGAAGAACTTCCTACTGTTTTTGCCCAGAAAAACAAACAAAAAATGGTGCCTGCTCCGGTGTTGAGGCAAACATCAAAAGACGCATGGAACATGTGAGAATGAAGCTCACGGCAGGCTCAAGAATCTACCCTCTGCCTAAGACCCTTCGGCTCCCTGAATCACCTGGAGTCTAAGCCTGAGAGCCCAGCCAGCAGCTTCAGCAAGCCTGCCTCTTCCTAATAACACAAACTCTGGTGCCCCATATTTGACCACATCCCCTTGATGAGGAGGCCCGGTGACACTCAGAGGAAGAATAGCAGGCTACCAAGAAGAGACCTGATACCCTATGATCATGTACAGGGGAGGAGGTCCTCCTCAGTCACAGTCATAGGGGAGGGGAGTAGAGTGAAAGCAGGAGCGGGGGAGAAATGGGAAGATACAAGGGAGGGGATAATAATTGACATGTAATATGAATAAGTTAATAGAAATAACAATACCCTTTCCTAAGACTGGCTTTCCACACTCCTCACTTTCTCCTCCGACGCTGAGGCTCATAACCTAAATTCCCACTGCCGCCCGGAACAGTAGCTGTCGCTAAATTGCTGTTGTGGTCCCCTGCATGTTTCTCTTGAATGAGATCCTGAACCACAAGAGAGGTCGTTTTTTTGCCACATTCTCTTGGGTTTTGGTCTTCCCATAGAGAAAAAGACTGCCTTGTCTGTTTACTGTGTGGTGGAAGAGAAAATGAGTAGCTGTCACACGCTGCAATTTGAAATGCAAATTCATGCATGAGAAATTTGGCAAAAATCCTGAAAAGTTGAATCTTATGTCTAGGTATATGCCCCAGGGAAATGAATGTGCCCACCAAAAAATATTGTTCACTGCCTCTTAATTCTGTGTGTGTGTGTGTGTGTGTAAATGCACATAGAGGCCAGAGGTCAATGTTGGTTGTTTTCTTCTATCTATTGAGACAGTGTCTCTCACTGAACCTGGAGCTCGCCAGCTGGCTCAACTGGTTGGCCAATGAGTGCTGAATCCTCCTGTCTTCATCTTCCCAGAGCTGGGATTACAAACATGTTGCCAAACCCGAGTCACATTTACACAGCAACCACGTTCCCGAGTGAACCACCTCCCCAGTGCCCGTAGCTACTTGATCCATAATAATAAAACCTCGAAATAGACCAAATACCCAACGAAAAGAAAATGAAGTGTAAACTTTAGAATGTTTCCCAGTGCTTGTCTAGTGACTAATATTCACAAGAATATGGGTAAGTCTCACAAATACTATTTTGAGAAAAACAAAACAAATCCAAAAGGGCCATGAAGAATTTCATTACAGATCAGTTAGAAAGCAGGCAGAGGGAGGGAAAGTTTGGTAGTATTCACCCTCATTTTCTTTCTTATTCCTTTCTCCGCCCCCCCCCCACCCCCACTAAACCCTTCTTCCCACAACTCCCTCTCCTATTTTCACGTCTTGTTAGTTTGTGGCCCAGAGCAGTTAATTCTGTACAAGCACAGGCAGGGGCCATTTTCTTGAACCAGGGCAATTTAGGAGTGGCTACACACTGAGGAATGTCACACATACACCCCTCCCCCCCAGCGGAAGCTTCAAAGCAGGTAAGATTACTCTAGTGGCTACCGCTGGTGGGACATGAGTGGACTCTCAAGGGGGCTGGGATGTGAGGGAACTCCCTGACGTGACAGAAATGCCTATATTGTGATCTGGGTGGAGCTTGTGTAAAAAGTTACTAACCGGCATGCTCTCAATTTATGTGTTTTCTTCTATGTAGATCAATAGGTAATCTCTAGGTTGTGTGTTAAGTGAGTAAAACATGTAGGACTGTTCATTTCCTGTGAATCGGACTCAACTGCTAGGTACACTGTGTGGTTGTAACTTTCACATAATGCTTTTTGAATCAATTCTTGCATGTTGAGCATTTTCATTACTAATTCAGTGATGAAATTCACGGGGGGGGGGGGAGGGGGAGGGGATTCCCCTGATCTACATATAGCTACATTTGTTCTACAAACCAGGGGGAGAATTTTTCCCCTTATACCTTGCCTCAGACACACTTTCTGGAGTTGCGTGGGTGGTAGGGGTTTGTGGTGCATCGTGTCACGTCTACAAGTGTGTAGTTGCACATGGAGGACAAAGGTTAATGTTGGGCATCTTTCTCTATGGCTCTCTACCCTACCTTTAGAGACAGAGCTGCTTGGTCTTGACTAGACTGGCTGGTCATTAAGCCCCGGAGACAGCCTGTCTGAGCCCTCCCTCTACCCACTACAGCCCCACCAAGAGGCCAGCATGACAGACACACACTGCCATGCCCAGCCTTTGTGTGAGTGCTAAAGTTCCAAAACTCAGATCCTCATGCCTTGTGCCTTGCCCACTGAACCAACTCCCTCGTCTCTGGCATCCCTTTCCAAATGGCTTTCCAAACACTTGAGTGAGGCACGTGGAAATGTTTTTGTTGTACACAATAACAGGTAGTATTGTTCTGATAGTTTCAGCCTTGCATGCACTGTACGTTGAGCATACTCACTACTCCCACTGCCCTTTCCTGTCATGTCCACTTCGATTGGATCCTTCCTCTTCTCAAATAGTCCCCTTTCTCCTTTTATATCTTTTCTTTTACAAAACATAGCTTCTGTGTATGAGAAGAAATAAGCCATAGCTGTGCAAAGCTGGCTTGTTTCTTTTAACGTGCTAACCTCTAGCTATATCCACTTTTCTTGTAAATGATATAATTTCAATCTTCATTATAGCTGAAGATAACCTCGCTGTCAATTTATGCCAGTTCTTCTTAATCCATTCCCCTGTTGACAGACACCTAAGCTGGCCATGGTGAGTGTAGCTGCACGAAACATGAGTGTTCAGGGACGCGCCATACGCTCATTTAGATTAAGTTGCCTTCCTAAGAAGTAAATTTTTCATCATTATCTCAGCATTTTGGCTAAGATCAAACGTAAGAAGAAAACTTTGTAGTAGCTTGAGTCTTGTCTGAAACAAAATACTCAGGGTCGATAGGAGAAATGAGAGTTAATGAGGGGTAATTGTGAGCAGAGTACAGTGGTACACAAATAATGACATACATGCAGGAGTGACCAAACACATTATTTTGTACACTAGTGTGGAGGTGTGAATAGGTTTGGCCTCCACAGACTCATGGTTTTGAGTGGGAGTGACACAATTAGAAGATGTGGCCTTGTTGGGGGAGGCGTGGCCTTGTTAAAGGAAGTTTGTCACTGTGGAGGTGGGGCTTTGAAGTCTCAAATGCTCAAGCTATGCCCAGTGAGAAACAATTCCAGGCTCCTCCTGGCTGCCTCCGAATCAAGATGCAGAGCTCTTGGCTCCTCCAGCACCATGTCTGCCCAGACTCTGCCATGCTTCCCACCCTGATGACAATGGACTAAACACCTAGAACATAAGCCAGGCCCAATTAAATGTTTTCTTTTATAAGAGTTGCCTTGGTCATGGTGTCTCTTCGCAGCAAGAAAACCTTAACTAAGACAACCAGCAAAAACAAATATTGCTATAATTAAAGCACCCTTCAGAAGCCATGCCTGCCTGCCACGTTTCTTCCCATTCCTGGATTATTTTGTAGTAATATCCTGCTAGTTCATTCATGTTGCAAATGACAGAATTTCTTTTAAAAAATAATATTCTATTGTATCCGTATCACATTTCCATTGTCCGTTCATTTCATGATGGACGTCAAGGTTGCCCCTGCGTCTTAGCTGCCGAAAATAGTGCTGCAGTGTTCTCCTCCTCTTTCCTCAGGCAGCCCCTGAGTCACCTAATGATGCCCACTTGGTCTGAGATCCATGTCTCCACTCCACCTTCAATAACTGCGAGCCAGCTCACAAGTGATCTGCAGATAGCATAACTCTAGCAATGGTGAAATACCAGCATTTAGTAGTCAAAGCCTCTTCTTTCCATCCACAAAAGAAATTCTGACACTGTCTGATGATAGCTGACCCCCTCATCACCCAGCCCACCCTACATGGCCCTCGAAAAGGAGTATTTTGTCTAATCCAGTACAGTAAGGATAGTTTAATGTAGAGGGGCATTAGGCCAAAAGACTTGTGAAGTCCCATACGAGAAAGGAAGAGCACTGTCAGTCTCAAAACAGATTTAGAAAGAGGAAAACTGAGGAGAAAGAAGATAAGGCTCGGGCCTAAAGGCAATGTTGAATGCAGAGGTGTTTGTTATTGCTCTGAAATGCACTTCCTTTTCTTCATCTGACACCTTTACAGATTCATTAAGCATATTTTGTATCCTCATGACTCTGACATTTAAATTAGTAAAATGTTTATATTTTGTTCATAATAATTGTATATATGTATAAGGCACAATACAGTGTTGTGATATTTGCTTATATTATGTAGTGATTAAATCAAGCTAACTAACAAATCTGCTGCAGCCACACTTTAGATTTTCTTGTAAAAACATTTAAAAATTGGCATTTTTGTCATGTTGAGATATGCCAAATACTATCATCATCGTCACTATTGTGTGCAAGAGATCACTAAAGTGCATTCCTCCTGTCTACCAAAATTTTGTACTATTTGATCAACACAGCCCTTTCTCTATCTCCCTGAGCCCAGCCCCTGATAAGCACCACTAAACCCCTTCTATGATTTCAATGTCTGTAGATTATACATACAAATGTAGTAGTCATTCACCTTTCTATAACTGGTTTGTTTCACTTAATATCATGTCCTCCAGCTTTACGCATGATGTAAATGACACGCTTTTAAAATGAATAGTATTTGGGCTGGAGAGGTGGCTCAGAGGTTAAAAGCACTGGCTGCTCTTCCAAAGGTCCTGAGTTCAATTCCCAGCAATCACATGGTGTCTCACACCATTTATACTGAAATCTGGTGCTCTCTTCCAGCGTGCAGGCATACATACGTGCAGGCAAAACACTATACACAATACACAATAAGTATGTGTGTTTGTGTGTGTGTGTGTGTGTGTGTGTGTGTGGCTGCTTCCTGTAGAGACCAGAATGCAGTGTCAGATACCTTGATAGTTATGACATATCAGATGTGGGTGCTGAGAAGTGAACTCCAGCCATCTGGATAAATAGCAGTCACTCTTAACTGCCTTGTACATCACATTTTCCTATTATTCATGTGACAATGGACATCTAGGTTGCTTCTGAGTCTTGGCTGTTGTCAATAATGCTGTAATAAACACTATTGTATAAATAACTCTTCACTGTACTATTTACTATCTGGATGACTGGATCAATGACAACTGTTTTCAGTGTTTGGATTCATAATCATGAACTTTAAAAACAATCTGCTGAATTGGGCACAGTGGTGCACACCTTTAATACCAGCACTCCCAGACTCAGGGAGGCAAAGGCAGGTGGATCTCTGAGTTTGAGGCCAGCCTGGTCTACAAAGTGAGTCCAGGACAGCCCAGGCTACTTAGAGAAACCCTGTCTCAAAAAACCAAACCAAACCAAACCAACCAACCAACCAACAAACAAAAACAATCTGCTGGATGTAGAGACCCACAGGCAGACATTAGGTGGAGCTTTGGGAATCCTAGGAAGAGGGGAAGGAAGGACTGTAGGAGCCAGAGAGGTCAAGGACACCACAAGAAAACTAACAGAATCAACTAACCTGAGCCAATCGGACCTCACAGAGACTGAACCACCAAGCAGGGAGCCTGCATGGGACTGATCTAAATCCTCTGCACACGCATTCTATTTGTGTAGCTTGGTCTTCTTGTGGGACTCCTAACAGTGAGAGCAGGAGCTGTCTATGATTCTGTTGCCTGCCTTTGGGGCCTTTTGTCCTACTGGGTTACCTTGTCAAGCCTTCATAAGAGAAGAGGAGGGGCTGGAGCGATGGCTCAGTGGTTAAGAGCACTGTCTGCTCTTCCAAAGGTCCTGAGTTCAATTCCCAGCAACCACATGGTGGCTCACAACTATCTATAATGAGAGCTTGTAGACAGTCACACATGCAGGCAGAACATAGTATACATAATAAAATAAATAAATTTTTTAAAAAAATAAGAGAAGAGGTGCCTAGTCTTACTGCAACTTGATACACCAAGGCTGGTTGATATCCATGGAAGGCCTGCCCTTTTCTGAGGAGAAGCAGAGGAGTGGACGGGGACAGAGAGGTAGGAAACCAGGAGGAGAGAGGGGAAAACTGTGGTCTGGCTGTAAAATAAATAAATATAAATAAATAAATAAATAAAAATAAATAAATAAATATAAATAAATAAATAATCTGCTGGCCAAGAAAGAATTTTTTAAAAAATAATTAATTAGTGCCCCAAAGCAGTTTTTATAATATGGCACTTTTCTACCAACTTAAAATTTCTATCTTCGCTTTTGCTAATATGGATTCCACACTTGGGACTGCTTCTACATCTGAGTCTATCCCTGTGGTTCAGGGAACAAGTCTCCACACTTCATTACATGCCTTGATAACTCATGGAGCAAACTCCCTGTAGTGCTTTTAAAAATCCTGTTTCTTAGATATATCAGAATGTTGGCAGTTCCATCTAACACCGTCAAATTCCTAAAATCTACCTCGAGACTTTATTTTGAATGTATTGAATGTTTGGAAGAGAATTCTGTTTTGGCAATTTTGCGCCTTTCAATTCAAAGCTAGGCACTGTCCTTGCAGATTTCCGAGTCTTCTCATCTCTCAAAAAGTTGTGTTGATTTTTTTCATGTACTTCAGCACATTTCTTGTTAATTCTTGAAGTTTTATATTTTTAATTGTGATGATGAAAGGGATATTTCCTATCATATTTCCTATGTATTAGTCTGTATTAGTTTCTAAGAATGTTATTACGAATGCACATGTTTTCCTGCATGTGTTCATATATGTATATGCCCCTGTGTAAACACAGATGTCAGTACATACTTAAATACTCTTTTTCTCTAACAGCTTTTCATTTGATTCCTTCATAATTTCTTAGTATTTTCCAGGTGATGATATTTTGCTCTCTTCCTTTCCAAAACTTATTCTTAGTTCAGGAACCACCTGACAATGTCAAATATTTCAGTAATAGTTGGTCCTTTTAGTGGAATACAGCTAAAACTCCATCATTAAATAAAATCTTTATTCTTAATTTCTTACAAATGGACTTTGATGGGTCAAAAACTCTGATCCCAGCCTCTCCTTCGTGGAGCTTACATAGCAATGGGTAGCACAGTTGACTAGCTGCCTTTCTTACACCTCTTTCAGTAGCAATGAAATTCATTAATACATTTCATGTTAAGCTATCAAATGTTTCTGAAATAAGCCTATGATGGTAGATCAATTATTTTAGTCTAGTGCATGAATTGGCTAATATTCCTGTAGAGCGTTTGCACTATTTTCATAAGCATAGGTGAGCTTCACGCCTTTGTGTAGGACAGCATACTAATTAAGTGATATTCAGAACCCAAACTATACATACTTCAAAAAGTGAATTGAGCTCAATGTGGTGGCACACATCCTTTAATCCCAGCACTTGAGAGGCAGAGGCAGGCGAATCTCTAGGGTCAAGGCCATCCTGGTCTACAGAGCTGGTTCTACGACAGCCAGGGCTACACAGAGAAACCCTGTCTGGCAAAAAAGAAAAAGGTGAATTGAGGAGAATTCTGTGTATTTCTAATACCAAAGGTATTTCTTTTAAAAGAGATACTTAGTCCTCGACCATCTCCAGGCACTTGACATAAATTCATTTATCTAATGCTTTCTGGGTGGAATAGTCCTTTTTAAAGATAACTGGCCATTTTTTTGTGGTCTCTTGGATGTCTCTTGGTGTGCATGTGCTTTCTTTCATTACTTGTGGAATGGTGATTTTTCTCTTGGAACATCACAGTTTGCCATGATGTTACCCCTTCATTACAGATGCCTGGGATTTCTTCTCACTCATGTCTGTAGTGCCACGCCCCTCCCAGTTCATTGCTGTCTCCATTTTCCTTTCTTCTTTGATTATCCTGGGAGCAGGGGAGTCAAATGTTTCTCCTTAGTATAACAAATGGATTTATTATCTGTTCTCTGTAGGTTTGCCAGCTTGGGAATTTTTGCAGTTAATTATATTAGTTCCCGTTTCCCAACCCTCAGTGGGATTCACAGTTACTCCCACTTTCTTCATCCATTCTTCTCGTTTTTCACATGGAATAGTAAGACATCTGCTCCAAATTCGACTTGTGACACACTATAAGGATTTTTTTCTATTGTTATAACAGTGTGGTCAGAGACGCTGCTGGATATATTTACTACTCTGAAACATTTTCTACTTGGTTCAGTGTATATATTTTGTAAATGTTTAATGTGAACATTATGGAAAAAGCACATATTGCTCTTTCTTGGGCCTACATACATTTTATATATAAGTTTTTTTCTGAGAATCTTATATATGAACAATCTATTTACATCATTTCCCATATCCCTCTCAAGCCCTCCAACACCTCCTATGGGCTCCATAGTGATCTGCAATTTCATATCCCTACCAATAGTTTCTCCACAGCCACACTGTCTGTTGTAGTCCACCTTTTTAATTTTAGCACTTCATTTTAATGAAACTCTTTTATATTTTCCAAAGACCAACAGTACTGAGCAGTTTTATGTGCTTGTTGACTATATGTATATCTTCCTTGCTGAAACATCTGTTAAAAATCTTTGTCCATTTTTGCACTACTTTGTCTATTTTTGCTGATTTGTAAATGTGTTTTTATTATACCCATAAGTCCTTCATCATGTCAGATATGGGCACTGCAAATATTTCCTCCCACATTTTTTTTTATTTAGTAGCACTGATGAACAAAATTTCAATTCCAACTCATCAATCCTTTTCTTTTCATGTTGTGCCTCTTATACCTTTTTGTAAAAAGATCTTCACCTGAGTTTTCGTCTATAAGCTCTACAGTTTAAATTTCACACCATGCATCTCTAGGTATTACATGGTGTTGTCTTATGAAGCACTACACTCTTGTCTTTTCCAATTGTTTGTCAATGATCTATATACATAAAGTCAATTTTAGATGTATTTATTTAATCTCATGTGCATGAGCTTTTGCTTGCATGTCTGGTGCCTGCAGAGATCAGGAGACGGTGCTGGATCACTGTGAAGAGTTACACATGGTTGTGAGCCACCATGTGGGCCCTGGGTACTGAAAAAGAGCAACAGGTGCTCTTAACCACTGAACCATCTCTCCTGCCCCACCATCAATTTTTACTTATTGACTGTGTGTGTGTGTGTGTGTGTGTGTGTGTGTGTGTCCTGAATTAACCTATTAATTCTGATTGTTTTGTAGCTTCTTTAAGATATTCTGTGTAGATACTTTCTATTTAAAAATAAAGGTTTTGCGTCTCTCTTTCAAGTTGTGTGTCTCTTCTTATTTTTTTACCTACTTCACTACTAGAAAAATAGCCATGGCCTTCAGTGCAGTCAAACAGAAATGGGCAGAGAGGACAGCCACAGGCCATTCTCAGTCATGAGGGGAAGGTGTCCATTTTCTCAGTGTCAACTATGATTCCACTATAGGAATTTTGTAGGCTAAATTTCCACTCCTAGCTTGAATAGTCAGGAAGTGTTGTGCACAAAACATCTGAACTTGAGAAATACAATAACTTGTGTTTACATTAACACTCTCAAGTTCCTGATTATGATTACTAGATTTGACTTGCTAATGCTGCATTAAGAATTTTGAAGATTTTTGTCTTTTAGTTATGTGTCTATGTTGGGGGAAGATATATGCATTTGAATGCAGGTACCCAGACTATAGAAGAGATTATAAGAGCCCCTGGAGCTGGAGTTACAGACCTTGCTGAACCACCACCCAATGTGAAGGCTGGGAGGCAAACACAGGTCCCCTTGACAGCGAGAGGTGATCATAGCTGCTGAGCCATCTCTCCAGTCTCTGCATTAAGGATTTTTGTGTTTATAATCAAAAGGAATATTGACACTTGACATTTTTCTCATGCATTATCATAACTAGGTAA
This sequence comes from Acomys russatus, assembly GCF_903995435.1. Taxonomy (NCBI): domain Eukaryota; kingdom Metazoa; phylum Chordata; class Mammalia; order Rodentia; family Muridae; genus Acomys; species Acomys russatus. Next base: position 58,823,049 of record NC_067138.1, read on the forward strand.
TGCTTGACTCATTAAATAGGCCCCTCTATTTTCAAATTTACTTAACATTCATTTTATTTCTTCTTAAAATGTTCAGTAGTACTTGACTGATAAATTTTTTATGCCAATTAAAGATTTAGCCACAAACTCCATTTAAAAAAAAAAAAATACAGTGCTACTCAGATTTTTCTATGCCACCTTTCATTGACTTTTGTTAGAAAGTTGTGATTAAAGGTATTAGAAAATATCTAATTTGCTGAATGTATCACTATAAAATGTTCACAACACTCTTTTATTATGTGTTCCTAGGGATTTACCAAGTTTATTACATTCTTCAAAGAACAGATCTTGTGCTTTGTTTATTATCTCTTCACCGTGTGTCTAGTGTCTGTTCTCTTTACTTACTTTGGGTTTAATTTAATCATCTTTATCCATATTCTTATGGTCTAGAGACAGAGCAAGGCAGTGAGCAGATACGTATGTGAACACAAGAAGTTGGATATTACTTTTGCTTGCATCTTGAAGCCAACCTCTAAGCCATAGACATGTATGGCCCCCACACTAGATTGCTTAATCGTTGGAAGTGGGCATTCTTCATCTATGCACAAAGACTGAGTGATTCTGCATACTGTAGCACACTGAGATTCAGAACCAATGAAAGTTTTGAAGGACCAGGCTCACTACATTAAACATGCCTAGCTAGTCAACTAATGCATCATTGTAGCCCAGTCTGGACATGGGTCTGGATATCCGGACATAAGTAAGGTCCTAATGTTTGAGCTTAGTTTCTTCATATTTCCAAAGGCTTTCCAAGAAAGGAGGGAAGGAGGGAAGAAAGGAAGGAAGGAAGGAAGGAAGGAAGGGAGGGAGGGAGGGAGGACAAACCAGCAGAACTGTTCAAGGAGGTCCCAGCATCATTGTCTACACAAACGCAAGGTCTTTAGGTTTCAACAAAATAAGATTGTTGAAGTTGGTAGCTATAGCTATAGTTTTGTAGGATTTAGCACATTGTTCAACAAGTGACGTCAACCAATATGAAGAAATTAAAATCTAAAACCTTATTTGTAATAATGGAAGAAAAAGGATGTGGGCACATTAGGGTTGAAGGACAGCAAAGGGACAAGGCTTCAAAAATGTTGATGGTGTGAGCAAGAGCTAAATAAAACTTTAAAATGAAGACAATTTAGTTTGCTGTCTGCTGGTTCCAAGTCTACAGGACATATGGTTCCCACAGTGTCTTAACCTAGAAACGACACTGGAGCAATTAACTTGGGCTTCTTACCTATATTCTACTTCTTCCACTCATCCCTCCACTGTGGAGTTTATCTCTTCCAATGTCTTACTTTCCCTTGTTGCCTTAAATCTGTGGAGACCTTCCCAGTGTGAAGTCAGTCATGTAATAGGTCTTGGAGGCGCAGCAGATGCCACAAGGAAGACCAGGCTTCAGTATAGAGCGTTCTTTCACCACGTGGGGTAATCACATGGTTATAGAAGGTGTGAAACCCCTAAGGATAGGGGTCGTTTTAAAAAATTAAATCAAGGTAGATCCTGTGCTTTCCATTGTATGCTGAGATACAGAATCTGTGTGTTGTGTTTCTTCTATCCTTTTGAAATTATTTATTGAATGTCTATACACACAAGGTATTGTGCAGGGGATAAAAAAAGGAAGTCATGCATACAAGAAACAGGAAAAAGCAAACAGACAGTTATGAGTGGAAAGGGTGGGAATGGAGACAAAAAAAATGTCAGGAGCTGGACCATCGCCTTATCACTGAAAATACTGCATGTTTTTGGGCCCTTGAGTAAGAGATAAAGGAAGTAGTTATGCTAGACCTAAAGCAGGGAAGGAGGAGTGTGTGTGTGTGTGTGTGTGTGTGTGTGTGTGTGTGTGTGTGTGTGTGCGTGTGTGTGTGTGTGCGTGTGTGTGTAGCAGGTTTTGGAGAAGATGAGGGAGCATAAGGAGAATACCTCAATTTCTGCCCAATAGAAGTGGGAGGATGGAATCACTGATGTTCCAGAAGCTAAGAATGGAAAAATGTAAATTATTTTCTTTACGCATGTGGTTTGCACAACATCCTCCAACATAAGACTCCCACTTGGACCCTAAAGTTGGAAAAAATCTGGGGAATATGGGGAAGGGGGGACAGAACAACAAGGCTTTGGCAGGATGTGGCAGATGGCCAAGCTAACAGACCAACTCTTAAAGGGAGACTCACATAAGAAATTCTGCAAACTCATTATCCATTGGTATTAGAAACTTACATTAGTGAAACCTAATTAATGTTATTGCTTAAAGTACAGAGATGCATTTCTCACATAACTCCTTAGGGAAAGCCAACAGAAGAATGAGGTGGAGAAAGTTGACGAACACTGACAAAAACTCCCAACCTCAAACTAGCTCTAGAATGATTGAGATTTATTTAATTTCACACGGTCAGAACCTATCTCTTTGTAGTCACCTCTGCTGCCATATGTGATTTATAGCACGCTAATCAGACTGAGGATTCAAAGGTGGCATTGATCACTCTAGGCCCACACAAGTCACTTTTGTGACATGGTAGCGTTTCTTAATAATAGTTAAGACTAACCTATACTGTGCATTGAGTCCTACTCAGACCTCCATGCTGCAATGCCTACCTCAGACTTGCACTAACAAAAGTTAAGATGTTGCTTACATATTTGCTGGTCAACAAAGATGGCCAACGCCATTAGTAACTCTTAGTTATTATTTTAGATAAATAAATTCTTTAAAAGAAAAAATAGAGCAAGCCCAACTCAACTTTATTGAGCCTTGATGACATCTTAAACCTGAGTTAGGTGGCAGGTGATGGAGATGACCTCATTTTACCCTCCAGCCTGCAGAATCTTACAGTTCTTTATATTGTTCCTCTAGACAAAATGCTGTAAAAATTTCACATTGCTTTAGAAAGTTCACATATCTGGCCTGCACAGGAAGCCTATCATAATCCTGTCCTTTCTCATTCTCTGTCTTTCTCTCCAGCCACTTCCCCGGTTCACACTCTAGAATCAGGTGCCTGTTGTACATTTTACATTTCCATGACCAACTCTGCTGCGCCCAACTACAAATTTACTTCCATTCCTCCATCCCCAATATTCAAGTGCCTTCCCTCCTTCTCTCATCTTTCCCCACTCCCCGTCCTCCCCACTCTCTGATGCCCTATGCTCTGCTAGGGAATCCCTGCTCCCACAGAACCTGGAACACACGCACTGCACCTGTAACACAGTACGGAAACTGCCTGCTTACCCGCCTCCATTAGTCTGTGGGCTTCTTCATGGTGTCTTGCCCATAATAAATGCACTGTAGATACTCAACGTGTATAGAACGGGTGAGCAAATTAAGACCAGTGCTCTAATAGCATGTGATCGCATGGTGGGGGGTAGGGGGCAACTGAAAGAGGTTGTAATGACTTTGACAAGGATGGGTTCTGAATTATCAGGGCTCTCCTGAGAAATGGAACCAATAGAGGGAAGGAAGGAGAGAGGGAGGGGGAGGAAAGAAGGAGGAGAGGAATTAAGGCTGAGGCGATGAGGGATTGGCTCACATGAGTAGAGACTGAGCAGATCCATGGGTTATGGCCTGTAAATTGGAAGCCCAGCAAAGGTGGTGGTATAGTTTCAGTATTAAGTCAAAGCCTGAGACCCCAAACTTAGAGTGAGTGTTCTAGCTCAAGTACAAATGTCCAAGAATGGGACCACAGATGGGATATGTCCCACTCCATCCAAAGCCCAACTCCCAGCTCAAGTAGGCAGGCAGAAAAAGAATTCTCACTTCTTGAATATCTTTGCTTTCTTCAGGCTCCCCATAGAATTCATGATGGGATAATCTGCCTTAGTCTACAGATTCCTCTCCTCTCCCCTCCTCTCCTCTCCCCTCCTCTCCTCTCCCCTCCCTTCCCCCTCCCCTCCTCTCCCCTCCCCACCTCTCCCCTCCTCTTTTCTTCTCTTCTCTCCTCTCCCCTTCTGTCCCCTCCCCTTCTCTTCTCTTCTCTCCTCTCCTCTCCTCTCCTCTCCTCTCCTCTCCTCTCCTCTTCTCTCTCTCTCTCTCTCTCTCTCTCTCTCTCTCTCTCTCTCTCTCTCAGAAATACCCTTACTGCTACATAGAGAAAGAAGTTTAACCACACAACCCAGCCATCATGTGGTCCAGTCAAGTTAACAAATAAAATTAACCACCATACAGTAAAACGCTTGCCAATGGTAATATGCTGAGGACTTCCCAAAATGAAAAAGGTCTAAGGAAAGTCCCTACAGCAAACTTCTAGGTTATAGTCCTCTTGTGACTATAGAGAAGAAACATGGGTGAAAATGACATTGGTAATAAAACTGGGAACCGAGAGACCCTAGCCCACCAAATCTATTCTCAAAACTTAACAAAAAAATCTTATTTTTTCTAATAATGTTGGCAGCTTCCCATTCTTTTGTGTTCTTTCTCATTCATCTATAAGTGCTCCTAAAGTCCAAAATAAAAATACATTTACTTGTACAAGAAATGAATGAAAATGGAGGAAGGGAAATAGTATGTAGAGGCAAAAATACAAAGAAACACCACTCTGTTATATTGAGAAGACTGGGATATATCCCCAGTATCAGAGTGGGAACCATATCATCAGTAGCTATGGATTATTTTTGCATTTTTTAAAACAGGGTCACTTGTAAGCATAAGGTTATTGTGTAGTTTAAATTCTGATTTCCTGTCTAAATGTTGTGTAAACTCTGCTCCCCAACTGTCCCTGTTATGTCAATAAAGCACCTTACAGTCAATCGATGAACAGGGGAGAGAACAGAGCTGGACTTCCTGCCAGCCAGGGGAGGAGGAGTTAGAAGCAGGGATTCAGGCTAGGGCAGAGGTCCAAGGAAGATCAGGAGGAAGGAGCGAGAGCTGAGGAAAGCTACAAAGTGCAAGTGTCACTGGGATGTTGTTGGGAGTAAGTCAAAATAGCATAGAGGATTAAGAACAGACTTAAACTGCTCAAGGTTGTGATGTAAAGCTTGGATTTAAACAAATATAACAGAGTCTCAATTATTTGTGTGATAGCTGGGTTAAGAAATAAGCTAAGAGAAAGAAACATCGTGTTATAAAAATAACTTCAACACTCACTACTTAGTGCATATGCTTCTGTGACTGTACCATGTGACCAACTTAAGATATGGAGACAGAGATCCCCGTCGGCCACTGGGACCATTTTAGAAAGGACATAATCCAAAACTCCAGGAACACATAGGGCATGTGCACTAGATGTGCACATGGTGATGAAGGTGAGCATGGTGGATGTACAGGGGGAAGGCATGGACAAAAATAATAAAGAAAAGAGGCATTCACCAATCTCACTAGAAGAAATAGAGGGAGGCCACATAACAGAGCCAAAAGACTCCTTTTTAAAGTTTCACTTATTTTTGTAATTTTAAAAAACTTTTTTACAGGTGAGGTGTACATTATGAAGAGGTTGAAAACAAAGACAAGCCGAAAAACACAAATAAGCTATTACGGTTTTGTATGTGTCATTTATTTATGAAAGAAGTCATACTTCCATACATTTCAATAAACTGTTTCTCAAGCAACCGTTTATTATGAACATCTTTCCATATTATTTACTGCCCCTACAACTGATCAGCAGGTTCACACAGAGACACAGGAGTGGACACAGTCTCTCCCTGACTCTCCCCTGCACTACCGCAGAGGAAATCAGAAGTGGCCGCTGTTAACAGCATTTTGTGACTCTTGCCCACTTTTTGTTACCTTCCTACAAAAATTCAGTGAATGAGAGAGCATATAAGTATATATATTTTTCCTTTTAGATAAATGGTAACAATGCAGAGAGTTGTGCCTCACTTCTCTCCCTATAATCAGCAAGAATATATTCCTGTTTTGTTCATCTTAGTGGCTACAAAGTGCCCCGCTGTATGGATACACAATATTGTGTTCATCCAGTCCCTTCTAATGGACACTTAGACTGCTTCCAATCTTTCATAACTTCAGAATTGCTAGATGTTTCTTACAATATAATAAGCACGTATTTGCAAGGAACTTTAAGGGAAAAAATTGATGAAGGGAGACTTTTGAGACCAAAAGATATATATATTCTCAAATTCAATATAAATTGCTACTGCACCCTCTATCAAAGTACTCTCCAATTCACACCTGCCAACAGATAGGAATATTTGTTTCTTTACCTAAGGCTGCCCAGCCAGATACTGTTTCCCATGTCCACCCCGCCGCCCACAGCCCACACACCTTGCACACAGGTGAGGTCACATGTCAGTTCTAGGCAATGGAATGTGGAACAATAAACAGAAATCATGTGTGTCAGTCACATACAGGCCAAGGTGACCTGAAAGGAAACTGAACATCCTCCACCTAGCTTGCAACGTCATCGCCAGCTGGAAACAGAAGAATCCAAGGCCCTGGGAACCTGTGTGCCTGCCTGAGCCACCACACGGAGGAAAGCTATCATCACTGAGGGGAGAAGACATTTCTATTGTATTAAGCCACTGAAGTGTTGGTACTTGTTGTAAGATCTTGCTTACCAAAATAACCTTTTTCTAACATCCTAGATCCAGAGATATGGAGACACACTTTTAGGGAATCTTGCTCATGTAATTCAGTATCGATTTTCAATGTTAGTTGAAAATTGTTAATTATGATGTTCGCTCTTTAAAATATATTCATTTCCTGATTACCAAGAACTGCTCTTCTTTAAGTCAGGAATTGATACTAATTTAGCAAACATGCTTGTAATATATGTGGAAACGACCAACAGATCTTTTCCTTTGACCTCTTTAATTATTTGTTTGTTTTGTTTTGTTCTTTAAGACAGGGTTTCTCTGTGTAGCTGTGGCTGTCCTGGAACTTGCTTTGTAGGTCAGGCTGGCCTAGAACTCACAGATCCACCACATCCAGCTTTTTTTTCGGGGTGGGGGAGGGCTCCCATCTCTTAAAGTTGTATATTGCACTAATATTTCCCAAAGAATAAACAGCCTCATATTTCTAATGTAAACCATGTTTATTTATATGATTTCTTTGTATATGTTATTGAATTCTAGATTTGTAAGTTTTAAGTTCTCATGGAAAAATAAAATAAAATGTATACTATAGCCTCCAATGGACATTTGTCATTTGCAAAAGAGTGACAGAGGATCACACCACCCAGACCAAAAACAAAGATAGTAAAAAGAAAAGAACTAGAAGGCAGGCCTTCCATGGCTGGAGAAAACAAGTTACATTTCAAAGGGGAGCAGAGAAAAAGTGATCAACACACTCAGAAACACTTCTCTTGAAGAGACAGTGCCAGGCCAGAAAGGCTTATGTCACTGGTCAGGGTTAGTGAGATAAGCATTCCCCTTGATGTGTTCTGGAGAAATTTCTAGGCACGCAGAGTAAAGGAAAAGCCTACTATTTCATAAAGAAAGAACAGGTGAGATACAAGGAAAAGGAGCAAGAAAAGGTCCGGTTATGAACAGATTCTACTAATAAGGAAGAGTGACCAGAAAGGGAACGGTATGGGAGTTGGGACTATCTGACCTGGGCATCACCAGACTTGTGTCACACAAGTGTTTCTGAGGCATCTAACTGCATACAAGAGTCACCAAGTCCCTGTCCTCAGAGAATTCACATGCACGGATCATTCTCAACATAGAGACATTCTAACGTAGTCTAATGTAGGAAACTTATCACGCTGGCTAAAGCCCGTAACAAACATCTCTCCTTTCCCAATCAGCCTTTTAGTCTAATCACACAAGAAACAAAACAGTCAACTTTTAATCTTATCAGTAGTGCAAAACTGAACAATACTTTAACTTACTTTAGTTGTTTAATCTATCATTTTGCGAACATAAAAGCCGATGGAACAATTTGGTGGAACTTGTGTGTGAGTTCCTCTGGTTCTCTACAGAGGCTCAGCAACCAGTTTGCTCTGTCTGCAGCCTATGCTGAAGATACCTGACCTCTGCAAGTTCAATGCACTTAGCACCAGCCAGGAATATGTTACTGTTCCTCTGCCTTCTAGCTAAAATTTCCCTAGCTCGCTTGCCCATTTTTCAGATGGAAACTTACTTCCTCAATACAAAAGAGAAAGGTAGAATTAAATGCATAAAATCAATGTATCAGGGTGGGTGTGCTGAAAAGATAGCCCGTGAGCACATCCCCAGTGCCTGTGCTACCTTATTAGGAAAATGGTCTTTATAGGTTTTACTGAGCAGCCCCAGCTACCAAACAGGACCCGGTAATCTAATGACAAGTAGAAAGGCAGAAACGGATTTAAGATAGACCAAAGAGAAAGCATGAAACAGAAAAGATGGCAACTAAGTAACGACAGGGGTAGAGAAGGAGTGAAGCTGCCCCCAAGCAACGGAGCAGGAGCAGCGGGAGCAGCGGGAGCAGTGGGAGCAGTGGGAGCAGCAGGAGCAGCCGGAGCAGCAGTGGGAGCAGCAGCAGGAGCAGCGGGAGCAGCAGCAGGAGGTAGGAAAAGCAAGGAAGAGATGTTTCTCTGGAGCATCCAGAGAGCACCTGGGCCTGCCAGTGTCTGACTTACAGAACAGTGGGATGCGGCTTTGCTGTATTAAACCACTCTACTTACTGGACTTTGCTTCCACAACCAAAAGAAACTATGACAGTAAACAGAGACATTTTGGTGGGGCCCTGGGTCTGTGTCCCCCTCCTACCATTTTAGCCCTATTTACCCCAATTTTTTACTTCCATTACTCTCTCTGAGCCTCCAGATGCACCATTTTCTCTCAGAGATCTCAATAAGAATGAGAACACAAAAATAAAAATGCTTGGAACACTGTACCTATGTGATAACAAACTGATTTATACTTTATTCTTACCTGAAACTTTAAATGAGGCTTAGAGCCTGGACTCTCTACTCAAGCCCACTTACTGCCAACCTTTGTGCAAATCAATGCATGCCTAATTTTGGCAACACCATCACCATATCAATTCTTAATATCAACGTTTATATATAGAAGGGAGCCATCACTAACGCATATCATCTGTCTTTGCCCTGTAGACAACCTTGCTATAGTCACTCCACTAGAGCAGAGATCATCTATTCAGCTCGGTGCATCCGTAGATACAAACAGACCATTCCAAATCAACTGTTTCCCAGGTTATCTGTGGACTCACTTACCATGGTCCTAATTCTCCCTCTCCCTTACTCTACTGAGGTCCTCACTGACCTCTTCCTCCTGCTCCTGGTTTTCCCCAACAGGTGACCCTGACCTCCCACCAGTCCTACTTCCTCTTGCCTGAGAAATCAAGTGACCTTCATGAGGTACAGGCAAAATCTAAGCACACCTGCTCCAAAAAAAAAAACCAGTGTGAGAAAGCCACAATCTCATCCTGGCCATGTTCAGAAAAAGTGTATGTTTCATTTTCCAATAATTAACATTATTAGCCTAAGAAATACCACCATACATATTAAAAATTATGAAAAGGCTGTTCTTCTACAATCTTCAAGTTTTTTGGGATAAGAATGTTTAACTTTTTAAAATATATTTTATTAATTTATTCATATTACATCTCAATTGTTATCCCATCCCTTGTATCCTCCCATTCCTCCCTCCCTCCCATTTTCCCCTTACTCCCCTCCCCTATGACTGTGCATGAGGGGGACTTCCTCCCCCTGAATATGCTCATATGGTATCAAGTCTCTTCTTGGTAGCCTGCTATCCTTCCTCTGAGTGCTGCCAGGCCTCCCTATCCAGGGGACGTGGTCAAATATGGGGCACCCCACTCTCCACTCAACTGTGAAGAACATCCTGTCCATTGGCTAGATCTGGGTAGGGGTTTGATGTTTACTGCACATATTGTCCTTGGCTGGTGCCATAGTTTGAGCAGGACCCCTGGGCCCAGATCCGCCCACCATAATGAAGTATGTTTAACTTTTAAAGAGAATAAATTAAGTTGGCCACAGGGCCATATACCTTTAATCCCAGCACTCCAAGTGCACAAGCAGGTGGGTCTTCTCGAGTTCAAGAGTTCAAGGCCAGCTTGATGTACACAAGGAGTTCACGATCAGCTAAAGCTCCACAGAAAGAGCCTGTCTGAAAGAAAGAAAGAAAGAAAGAAAGAAAGAAAGAAAGAAAGAAAGAAAGAAGAGGAAAGAAAGAAAGAATAAAAAAGCATACCAATAAATACATAGTCACTCTTTTCTGGACTGGAAACGAGTGTTATTAAAATCTTCTTAGTTACAAGACAGTGTGAGAAAAATCCTATTTTCTGAAATTTTTCCTCTTCAGAAATCTTTAAATCAGCCTAAAATAACTCTTCTCAAGCAGAAATTAAAACAATAAAAGAAGCTGGGCCTCACGAGATGGCTTAGCAAGTAAAGGTGCTTGTTTTCAAACCTGCCAACCTAAGTTTCATCCCCAGGAACCATACAATGGGAGGAGAGAACCAACTCCCACAAATTGTCCTCTGGCCTCTAAATGTATGCTATAACAGGAACACCACACAGATGCACATAGAACAAATAATCCAGATAAAAAAGAGAACTGATATAAAAACATAACTGGACGTTCAGATTTACAAATAGTCACAATCTCTATTGCCAACAACATACATACACTAAATGTCTGGAAATATGCTATTTAGTATACTCAGCTTCTCTGCCTTTCTATAGGCAGAAGTTAAATCACCTCGAATATGAAAATAAAATGTATGGTTTTCAGAATTACCACTAAAAGTTTCCAATCAAATCACATTTCAGAAATCTACAGCCACTATGCTCCATGAATGTCGATGAATACTATTGCATGGCATTCCTACATGGTGATTTTTAATTTTTTATATTTATCGTGTGTATCTGTGTGTGCATGTGTGAGCACAAGTGTGCCATGGCACAACTGCGGAGGAGGGTCAAAGGACAACTTGCTGGAGTTGGGCTTTCTCTTTCTCCCATGTAGTTCCAGGGACTGAACCTGGCTTATCAGGACTGGCAGAAAGTGCCCCGACCCCTGGGCCACCTCAAAGACCCAACCCACAACTTTTAATAGGATATCTCCCTCTCTTCCCTCCTCCTCCTCTTCCTCCTCCTCCTTTTCCTCTCCCCGCCCGCCCTCTGGTTGGAATTAGAAAGACACCTGCTGTATCACTTCTTTCTAATAATAAATTTAACTGGGGCTAGAGAGATAGATCAGAAGAGCACTGACTGCTCTTGTAAAGGTCCTGAGTTCAATTCCCAGCAACCACATGGTGGCTCACAACCCATCTATAATGAGATCTGGTGTCCTCTTCTGGCCTGCAGGTGTACACGCAGGCAGAATACTGTGTACGCAATAAATAATAAATACACCTTAAAAATAGTAAGTTTAGCAATACTGGTCTAACTCAGGGTCGGTCCATGGCCTTCATAAAACTGAGTCTCCCCACCACCCAGGCCTCTACACTGGCCAATGAACTTCTATCCTGATAAACGTGTTGGCTCTCCTAGTGAGGAACCCTGAGCTAAAGATCTTAACTCCAAGTCCTCGGGGTTCCTTTTAGCAAACAGATAGCTTAGAAACGATCCACTCAGCCAAATGGAGAATCTGGCCCCTCGCCACTAGAGGGGGTATTTCACTGTCTCCTAATTTGGCCAACCCGAAATTCTAGTCCAGCAAGAAAATAAGCCTCAAGCCTGGCAAGCTAGCCTTAACTTCTGTAATATGTGGCCTTGTCTTCTTTTCTTCTTCTTCAGGCTTCTAGTGGTTGATAATACAAATTTTAATTCCTGCTTTTATTACTCCCCCCGTCATACCTCGTTTCCTTTTGTCAGACTAACAAACTACGCAAATTTTTCTTTACATTTTTTTTTAATTTACCAAGTTCACAGTCTTTCATTTAAGTCATAATAAGTACAAAAATAATAAAAATTAGACAATGACATATTTTAAAGAAGAAACCCTTCTGGGATCTGTCAACAGGTAGCAAACAGTACATACATAGTGTTGTTTCTGGGGCCACTTATTCTTTGCCTTAAAGAAAAGGGTCTGGTCAAGAAACACCAAACACTGACCTACGTCCTCCTGACTGTGCGAGTCTAGATTCTAGGCGCTAAAACAAACTGCTGGGTGGTTACTTATTTCATTAAACTCCTTTTCACTCCGAGAAGACATCTACTGTCCCCACTACAGCGTCCAGTCACCAAGTGAGGAGAAAGTAAATGAGGGGGTCCAAAGGAAGATGGGGAGGGGAGGGGAGAGAGGGAAACAAAGCTGTTGCTCTTAAGACCAGGCATAAGTGGCCAGGTCCCAAAAGCACGGATCCAAGACCAAAGCCAGCAACCAGGGTCAGAAGCGAGAATGAGTGGCAAATGGGGAGAGCCCACCTAAGATACTCAAAGCCAAAAGGTTCCCATGGCGACAGCATTGTTGGTCTGCTCCCTACTGCTTCCTGTAAAGAGCCTAGTCTACAACATGGTCGCTGAGAGAAGACCGCCGCAAGAAATGGCCAGTGAGATTCCGCATCCAAGTTATGAAGTCAGAAGACAGACAAAAGAAGCCTGATAAGGGGACAGCTATCAGAATAAGATCAAATCCTCATGACTTGGACCTGCTTGGGACTCAGGATGCTTTGACTGCAAGCGGCAAGGTCCTAGATCTCACTGACTTACACAAGGAACTGTGTTATCTCACAGAACTGCACGTTCGGAGGAAAGGCACAATGTGGTCAGTAGACGCACAAGGCCAACCTCAGGTTTCTGCCACCCTCTGATCTGCCATCTTTGAGAATGACTCCATCTCAGAGTAGCTCTTCTTGGTAGCCCAGGATGGCTAGAGTCGTTCTAGCCAGGATACTCACACACATCAAAATAAAGAGGAGAAGCTGCCTATGTCTCTCCCCTCATTCAAGGAATTGTTTCCTAAAACTGTTTGTCCATCTCTGCCCTCCACATTGTCCTCCACATCTTATTGTCCAAAATAACTTACAGGCCTCATGACCCTTCATGGGCAAAAGAAATAGGATTCCCCATGTTGGTTTCGAATAAGCACCGGAACTAGGATGAATGTTGGAGTGCCTATCACCATGGCATAAACTGAAATCACAGTGGTGAGCATTCCTGTGACATCACTTTCATCCCACACCAAGTCTACAGCTGTGCTGTTTCCATGATCATGACTAAGATGGCCGATATTATATTTACCTACATCTCATCATGAATGTATTTGTCAGTTCTAAGGCACAGTAACTTTCTTGATCTATCTGCTATTAAAAAAAAAAAAAAGATGTAACAAGGTCTGGAGAGATGAGTTCAGGTCCCAGCACCCATATGGCAGCTCACAACCATTTGTAACTCCAGATACAGGAGTCAAATGCCTCCTCCAACCCCTGTGGACAACTGTACACATGTGGCGCACACACACTAAATATTTTTTAAAACGTAACAGAGCAAGACTGGTAAGCAACTCCCACGGCAACTGCAAAGGGGACAGCTTTCTAGGGCCCCATTTCCAAGATGATTCAGTCCAACATTTGTTTGGATCTGGAGAGATGTGGAAACTGGTACATTTACACACTACAGACTCAGGCTCAGGTACAACACACAGAATACATCTGACAACCTTGTTTCAGAGAAGATTTCTTTAGTAATTTTTCTCCATGCTGAGTTCAGTGGTAAAGGACTGTCATTCCTGCACTCAACAGGCTAAAACAGGAGAGTCTCAAGCTGAAGACTAGCCTAGACTACACAGCAAGGGCCTGTCTCTAACACTAGCCTAGACTACACAGCAAGGGCCTGTCTCTAACACTAACCTAGACTACACAGCAAGGGCCTGTCTCTAACACTAGCCTAGACCACACAGCAAGGGCCTGTCTCTAACACTAGCCTAGACCACACAGCAAGGGCCTGTCTCTAAGAACAGTCGCTCTCTCCATTGAGATGGAGTTCTCTGCGGCAAGCTGAATTTACTGAAAGGCAAACTTAGTCTTTTGTATCTACTTCCACTATTTAATTTATAAGCATAACAAGTATGAATTTCAAAATTATCATAGAGAGAGAGTAGGTGAAGGGAAGGAGAGAGGGAGGGAGGGAAGGAACAAAGGAAGGAAGGAAGGGTAAGTTCTGCAGGAATTCTCAACTGGTCCCCTTTGGGAACGAGAGAAAAATTTGGAAGAATAGCTTCATTTACAAACTGTCCTACTTACAGCGACTGGGCATGTCTTGAGTGCCCAGGCTGGATACGAGCTGAGGGAGAACAGACAGAAGGGAAAAGAATGGCAACCTATTTATTAAGTCTAATTTTAATTTATTAAAAGAGGGCTGGCCCACAGTTGTAAAGCAAAAGGAAAAAAGGAACAGAAACCTAATCTGACAGAAAAGGTGAGGAATGTTTAGGTCAATCAGGACAAATACCGACAATAAGCAGTTAGTCTATAAAATGCCTTCAAATCACAGAGAGGGACGTTTTCCATAAACTCATTTGCAGCTCTTTTTTTGTTTGTTTGTTTTCCTTTGTCCTTCTATTCCTTATCTGTATTTTTTTTTCTGAGTGTCCTGTACTGTACAAGCATGACCTTTTTAATGCAGGAAAAAAGAAAACGATCAAGCCAACATGTCTTTATCTTGCTAGTAGATGTTTTGATGTGATCCGACCAGCCTCTATTGCCTCTTAGCTAAGATCACATTCGTCCAACTCTGTCCAACTGCTGAGCGGCTAAGAGCTTGCTTTAACGTTGTGAGGTCACAAGCAACAGCATGCTGCTGTAGCTAAAAGTTAAAAGATAAGAAAAGTGCCTCGAGACTGAACCAAAAGTGTTGGATCACTCCCACAACGCCCTAATAATAGTACTCAAAAGCCTAAGAGCTTAAGATACTTTTTTTTTTTTTTTTTTGAGTAAACTGTTGTTTTATTAACCAATTTGTATTCGACTAAAGTCAAGTTGACCAAAATAACTTGTAAGCCAGACTGGTACAGGGTAGAGTGTACCTCCACCCTCAGAGGGAAGGCGGAAGATAGCAAACAGGATCAAAAAGTAAGGCTCAATAATAAAGAACAGGCAAGGTGGCCTGGGCGGGTCTGGAAGGGAAAGATGCCTGGGGGCAGAGGTTCGATGTGGAAGGAAGTCTTTTATTAAAGTGCACCAAAAGGAGCCCCAGGGATCCAGTGGATTTAGCTCCAGTGGCTGGAGCACTCTCACCTGCTAGGACAAGGCTGGGCTGAAAAACATAAAATGCTTCTCATTCAAGTCAAAGGTTTCCAGTCCTTCCATCCACTGCCACAATTCCAGTAGAGGAAGAAGAGAGTTCCGGAGCAGTGCAGAGTGGAGATGCCAGCTCTGCTTTCTGGCTGCTTTGGTTCCCCCTGGAAAGTAGAGGAGGTAAAACCCGTTTCAGTCAGAGGAAGCAGGGGTGGCTGACGACGTGATTCTGTGCAAAGAGAAGCAAGCGGGTCTCAGGATCGGAGGACCCCCTCCCCGCTCAGCTTCGAGAGCACTGGTTATCGGTGACCATCAAGAGCCAGGGGCGACCTCGGGTTGGGACAGTCCACGAATGAACCCGCTTAGTATAGTTAGGATTCCTTTTGAGCCCATTACTGCACCACAAGAACTGGCAAGGCTTCTGGGCAGCCTGCAAGCGCTCATCAGATGACTGCCGGGCTGTTGGGGCTGCTAAGAAGGTCGAAGCAGCATGCTAAAAGGCACTGGCACCACTGCAGAGGTGCTCGACGACAGGATTGTATTCATGTGCAGTCACAGCAAAGAAGGTGTGAAAACAGCAAGGGGATGAATCAGTCCTGCTTCACTAAGCAGCAAATGGGAGAGGCCAGACACGTGGTACGAGGCAACTGGAGAGAGCCATTAGGAAAAACACTAAGTTGGACCTATTCCATCCTGTACACTAAGACAACTGAGTCAAGTACTGAAATCTCAACTAGAAATGACAAAAGGATACAAGTCAACATGAATTCGTTCACAAGCTTGGAGTGGAGTGTGGTTTTATAACTGACAAATTCTAGGAGTCACTGACGTGAACACTGACAAATCTAACCACCCGTTTTTCAATCTACATAACAGTAAGATCATAAGCAAAGTTCTAAGACAAAGGAAGGACATGGTACAATCAGCTTACACGGGCAGATATTTATACTGTAACAAAGATTACACAAGGATGTTTAATTCCCTTCACCTCCCAAAACATTGAAAAGGGTCTAAAAGAAACTTCAGAAAGAAAAAAAGAAAAATGGCTTTTAAATATAGGGAAAGGTGTTCACATTTACTCTGTAAGAGAAACAGAAAGTAAAACCACGCTAACAGTTTTCACTTATCAGACTGAAAAACAAAAAACAAAACAAAAAGAAAACCCAACGTTTAAAAATGTACTTTGTTGGCAAGAATATGCATTAATCGGGTATTTGCATATATTTCAAAAGAGGTATAGATTTTACAACTTCTGTGGAGGGCAATTTGGTCTTATTTATCAAACTACTATGATATTCACTCTTTGGTCCAGGACCCACTTCTAGAAATTTTACAAATATATTTGCACAAGTATGAAATTGTCTTCATAGCGTAAGTATTTATTGCGACAACACTTTTAACTACATACCGAAACCTCCCAAATGTCCATCAGAACAGGACCATCTAAAAGTGGTGATACACACTACCAGCCATGTGGGGGCAATCTCTAAGACACGTTACTAAGTGGGAGGTGTTAAGGAACCAACTCCAACATACACTGTTAAGTGAAAAAGGCAGAACAGCATGGAAATGCCCGATTGGTCCAACAAAGGAAAACTGACTTCATATCTGCACGAGCTTTGAGACGTCTTTCAAACCTCTAGAAGAGCCAGGCGTGCTGGCACCCAGCTGCAGCCGTGGGGAGCAGAAGCGGGACTGCCACACCTGGAAACCAGCCTGGGCTCCAGTGTGAGAGCCAGCCGTAAAGGGAAAGTAACCTTTAGAAGAAGGATAGGTAACTCAGCAGGTGAGAGATGGGGACGGGGCGGGGGGGTGGGGGGGTGGAGGATGCTTTTTTACTCCTCATTGTTTCTTTCTTTCTTTTTTTTTTTTTTTTTGTTTGTTTGTTTGTTTGTTTTTTTCGAGACCGAGTTTCTCTGTGTAGCCTTGGCCATCCTGGACTCACTTTGTAGACCAGGCTGGCCTCGAACTCACAGCGATCCGCCTGCCTCTGCCTCCCGAGTGCTGGGATTAAAGGCGTGCGCCACCACGCCCGGCTTGTTTCATTATTTATATTATGTGACTATATCCTCCTTTCAAGACTTAAATCTTAAAATGTCTAAATGTGTAATGTAGCTACCATTCAAAAATCTAGTCACTGTTCTCCAGCCTATGGCCCCTCAGCCTATAGGTGGCACATACATACGTGACTTGAAGGCCCTGAAGAGAAGCATAAAGGGCTGGAAAGCACAGCGAGAGTCAATGGTTGCACGTCTACAACTACATGTGAGAAAGTCACTGATGGCAACAATTAGATAGCAAGGGCAGGGATGGTGAAGACAGAAGGAAGAATGAAGTCTTCCAACAGCATCTCAAATGTCTCTTCAAAACAAAGAGACAACCCAGAGATGAATTTGGGCGGCCGCGGAAGGGGGGTTATCTCACAGTAGTGCAGGGACTGAGAAGACGGCTCAGTCTGTAAAGTGCAAGCCATGGCAGCCCGGGGACTTTAGCTCGGATGCCCACACCCATGTAAGAAGCCACACTACCTGCAGATGTACACATCCATAATTCCTGAGATGGGAACCTTGGTAGAAACAACAGGATTCTCAAGGCTCGTTGCCAGCTAGCCTAGCCCAGTCCATCAACTCCAGGTGCAGTGAGAGACTGTGCCCAAAAAAAAAAAAAAAAAAAAAAAAAAAGAGCCAAAAAACAAAAAACAACAAAACAAAACAAAACAAAAAAAAAAAAACAGTAAAGAAGGATGCATCTCCTTGGCCACCACTCCAGACATGAACACATTCTCACAACCACACAAACATATTACACACAAACACACACACACACACACACACACACACACACCTGTTGCACACACAAAGCAGTGCAACAATTCTTTTGGCTGAATTGATGCTACATTCAATCACAGATGTACGTGACTCAGAGGCATCCCAAAGTCTCTGCAGGCCAGAGACAGCGGCAGCACAGATGTAGAGGAGGCTTTCTCTGTACCTCTCATGCCTGAGCCCTGAGTAAAAGGACCTCAGAAAGCTGAGAAGGCTGCCAGGTGGGTAAGAATAAACAAAAGAGAATATTTTGAATAAGCTTCTTGCAGTCCAGTTTTGTAGGTTTATCAAATGTTTACAGAGCACTTACTATGATAAAGAACTGCTTTGAGGACTCAGCAAATTCACCAAAAGAAATAGTCACCCCAAAGAATACAAGATCCAAGACAACTGGAACAAAAAGACATTTGCAAACGGTTTGAGACAAGCATCTCTCAAATAAAAGCTTGAAAAATTCAAAAGTCAATCTCACAACTACAAAAGTATTGGCGCTATGGTAAATACACTGCAAATGTTATCCGGTTTTTCTATTGTTGTTTTTTTAAGATGAAGATTAACAAGGGAATTTAAAGTAAGAATTATTTACATAAATTAGAAAAATAAGACAGCTTATTCAATTTTACTACACTTAAATAGCAGGAATCTTTAGAATACGGCTTTCTATTCTCCTCACCACAGTTGATAAAACAGGAAAACATAACTGGAATAGAAAACTAATCTAGAACAGATGTCAGGGAAGAATTTTTCCAGTCCTGAACTATAAACATGCAGAATAAATACTGGAAAATGTACTATGGTAAAAAGAAAAATCAGAATCGGTTACTAATTACATGATCTAAGTAGGAAACCAGATACCTAAATATGTGGAACAGGCTTTTTAAAAATAACCCTAATGGATAAATGGTGTCTTTAGTATCCAAACCTGACTTAGACAATACAGAAGCCTGCAATCTGCTAAAATTCAGAACTTTCCAATGCCTACAAGGCTGGGTTATTCATCCATAAGATGGGTCCAACCACAGAGCCAGCAAGGTCACAAGCAGAATCCGCTGTGCTTTTCCTTGTTGTTTGGCCAGCATCTCTTCCACTTGATACTCTCCTGGTGCTCCCCAGGGACCTGCCTTTGTAGGCACTTTCTCTACTCACACTCAACAGGACATGCAAAGACTTACACCGCCAGTTCTTCTTTAGGGAAAAAGCAGGGGACAGCTCTGGCCAGGCTGCCACCCTTGACAAAGGATTATGCCTAGCATGCAGGAAGGAGCAGGAAGGAACGAAGAGCAGCAAACAACAGGATCAGCTCCAAGGAAGTTTGCTAATTTGTATGAAGTCAATTTGTGACTCATCCATATTCAGATAAATGTTCAAAGACAAATTCCAAGGCTAAATTTAAAATGACTTTTGGACTATCCAGGCTTCTGCTCATTTCTAGCTTGGGGACAGGGAAAGGGCTGTGATGTTGGCAGTACACTAACTCTCTCAGACCGTTGGGATCACACTCATTTGATGGTGGGAGTTCATGACCAATGCAAGACAGAGCAGTTTAATAAAATACTACTACCAATGTAAATACCAAAAGCAAAAGTGTTACATAGAAGAGCGAATAAGATTCCTGACCACAACAGTAATGTAAGAGACAAAGGCAAGGCTGACTTGGGGTTCACAGAATTTAATTGTTTCAGAAAAGCATTCACAGTAGCCAAGGGCAGTCCCCGCCTCTGAGAAACAGCTAAGCGCTCTGTACTCTTAGCCTCTCACTTTTGGAGAAATGGAAGAAACCGAACTTCTACGTGTGGGGTAGTATTTTTTTTTTTTTCACAGATGGAATAATGGACAAGAATTGAGCAGCTAGCTAAAATCTAAACTGGCTTATTACACATGAGCAATAACCTTTCCCTTCTAAATGACTGCTACCAGTGACGAGGGGGAACATGACTAAGAAATCAAATAATCTTTTTAAAGTAGACTACAAACCTATCCTGCCCATTAGCATATAGGTGGATAGGAGCCACTAATGAGACTGCAGAATATCATTAGCTCTTATAGCATAAAAGAGCCTTTCCATCTTAGGTTACATCTTAGAAATTTTTCTATTAAAATCAGAAATCTTTCATGCTTTGGTGTTTTGCTTTTCCTTTATTAAATAAGATTTACTACTTTGAGTTACAGGAGCTTCTAACAAATCACAACCCCCAAGCTTTTGCCCACTTCACCTCCCCACATAACGGAGTGGCAGACACGTCTATTCCAACATTTGAAAAGATAAGAAATTCAAGAATTTTTGCATCTGACTGAACATAGATGCCAGAGTCCCCAATTTTCTAAGTACACGAGTATTTTCCCCCCAGAAAGACAGTAACACTTTGCAAGCCTACAGCATCCATAGTTCATCGTTGAAAGCAGCGTAAGAGAAAGTACAAATAGAGAGGAAAGAACTTAGAGCAAGAGTCAAACCAAAAGTCTGCCAGGAAAGCAAAGAAAAGATCACAGCAAAGCTTCCTACGCAACCAGCCAAACTGTCATTTCCTTGTACCACCACGCAGCTGTCTGTGCTTCTGGCGGGCACCTTGACAAGCTGCGTTCAGTCAGGAATATGAAAAGTTCAGGTAGAGCAAACAATGCCAGTGACCTCAAATAGATCCATCCATGCCAAAAAGTGCCCTACCCATATATCTGCCATACAAATGACCATGGCAGCTGTCTACCTGTGCTCAAGTTAGATGGGGTGTCTTTTATGGCTACTTACTATCTGTGAACATCATTGGGTCCCACAGAAATTTCAGGGATGTGTGAGGCAGGTGTCTGAAGTTTGTGGTTTGACAGGGTTGTAAGCTATGGGCAAGAGATTTAAAAGAGCAGGAAAATGAGAATGTTATGAAAGAGTCGAGCAGTCTGCTTGTTCACAAGCTCATTTTGGAGGCTAAATAAGATTTCAGTAAAGGTGAAGGAGGTGGAGAAGGCTATCCATTGAGAGAGAAAGGGAGAGAGGGGGAGAGGGGGGGGAGGGAGGGAGGGGGGGGAGGGAGAGGGAGGGAGGGAGACTGTGTTGATGGCTATGTGATGAAGAGTGAGACTAGCGAGCAGTTCAACTACAGCAGGAAGAGTCTGGAAATAATAGGCCTTTGGGCTCTGGGGAGACAAAATCCAGCTGCTGAAGACTTTTAAGGCCATAGGTGACAAAACCAAAGGTGTATTTTAGGAAGACATCTGACAGTGATAGAATTGATTTGAAAGTTTACAACGGTCCAGGAGTCTAGAGCCAGGTGCCACTGAAATGGCTGGGGTGTGTGTGTGTGTGTGTGTGTGTGTGTGTGTGTGTGTGTGTGTTCTGAAATTAGTAAATATTATATATGCACATTTGTGTGTGTACATGTATGTGTTTAATATAGAACCTCTAGGCTGGTTTTAGAAAACATAGGCTTATATTTCCAAAGTTATTTTCCTTAGATGACAACCTTGGCTTGCAATTTCAGAGTGTGTGTGTGTGTGTGTGTGTGTGTGTGTGTGTGTGTGTGTAATTCATGCAAGTGTGTATATGATGCATGAACATGTATGGGTGCACATACATGTAGAGGTCGGAGAAGGGCATGTGTCTCCCTCTGCAGCTCTCTACCTTATTCTCTTGAGACAGAGTCTCTCACAGAAGCAGAGTTTCAAGCCGGTTTGACTGGACTGTCTAGCGAATAAGCTCCCAAGATCTACTTAACCCCCCAAAGCTGAGCTGCAGGCACAAAGCTATGCGTGGCTTTTACACAGATGCTGGAGATTTGAACACTGGTTCTCAGGCTTGCATAGCAAGTGCTCTTACACCACGGAGCCATCTCCTCAGCTCCTGGATTGTATTTTTTTTTCACCTTTCCTTATTTATAACAGTAACCACTCTTTACACAGTAACAAAATTACATGTCATTCTTCTTACAACAGGTTTTTAAATTCTACTTTGTTTAAACAACTGCTTTATATCAGGCACACAAAATTTCCTCAAATTCCTTATTTTATTTTGCAAAAGAAATGTATCTTTTTTTTTCTTGCAGGCAGATTAGAGCTACAAATCCACAGCAAAATAAAATAGTTATTGTACAAATTTATAATAATTACTGTATAGATAGTTTTTAACAGGCTGGCTATTTAAAAGGCAGAAACTGCTTTCTTTACTTTATGTGTACAAATGAGAACATGTAGGAATGTCATTTTTTCTAAAAAAAAAAAAAAAAAAAAAAAAAAAAAAGGACCAAACCTGGGATGTTTTCATTATGCCACAGATTAAGGTACTTGTCTTGTTTGGTTTCTCAAAATTAGAAATTTAGCTGCATCCAATACTGTATTTCATTTGAAAAATATTGTAATTTTAAAAAAGCATTGCATGGGTCTCATATAATATTATTTCCTATTTATAGTAAATCAGACCTTTTAAAGTGCAGAAAAGAGTGGGTATGAGCATTTAAAAAAAAAAAAAAACAGGAAAATTCTGTTTTGTTCATAGCAAGAACTGACTTTGTTTGGGGACCTTTGATTAAGCAGAGGAGGGTTTGTAAGAGAAGCCTGTCCCTGTTTCCTTGACTTCCATTGGAGTTCCAAAGACTTGCCAGTTATCAATAACCACTGAAAACTCTCCAAAGATGAAGCCAGCTTCCCACTCTTAGGTGCCCCAGCCAGGAACAGCAGCCTAGCTAACCAACTGAGGCCCAGGGAACTGAGACTCTGACCTGACTTATCCTCCAGATGGAAAAGAAAGCACAAGAGAAAAGTAACACAAAATTAGCCAGGTCCCAAGGGCCCACTCACTCAAAGACAAAATCTATTACCTAGAGAGTCCCAGCTAGCTCAGGGTGAAAGTTATTTTTTTAAGGTAAACAATAATGGTTTCCCCTCTCCTAGCACCACCCAGGGAAAAGCATTGTTTTTATGTAAAGAGCCCTAACTGCTAAGGGTTAAAAATAGGAGAGGATTCTTCTTCAATTTAGGGGTGTCTATGAGGTTGAATTTTGTCACCAACACACATGTAAGTGGTATTATCATGGATCTGGTAAACAGTGACAATGTTTAGACTCTCTGCTACAGCAACGGGGTCAATTTCATTCTCAACTCAGGACACTGGAAGCCCCCGATTCATGTGAACAAAGTTAGTGACTTTATAACAAACTGACTAAGCAAGGACCTTTTACATATTAAGTTAGAAAATGGAAAGTAGTCTATAATTCCATGGGAGGATGTCATGTCTCCTAGAAATTGTACCTAATTTTAGGGTTCCTTATTAGAGTGATTCCAGCTCTGCGTGAGATTTTAAAGTGAAGGGGAACGGGAGGGGTGCAAAACACAGATGAAACTTTTACAGCACGGAAATAAAAGTATTTTTAAACTGTCTTAAGGGTGAAGAGTTAGGCAAGAAGTAATACGTGGAAAACTGTCAAGTGCTTCTCTACACACCCACCCACCAGATACCATCGCAGCCGGCTGGGGGAAGTCTCCCTCTTCTCGCCTGACAGCTTCACTCTCTTTGAGGTCTGGAACTGGTGATCACACTGGTCCGTCATGGTATTTTCAGTTAACAAAGCAGTTACTCAATAGGGGGAAACAGGCACAAAGGAGCGGGGCAGCTGCTGCTGCACCCATGATGCAAGTGCAGGCTGAGCCCCGGGCCGCCCACCGCCGCCTCGACTCCTCCGTGACGTCCGGGACGGGTATCCCCGGCTCTCAGGAAGTGGTGGCCGCAGGCAGCTCCGCCCCCTCCCAAGTCTTGGCCGCCCCGGCAGGCCCGGTGGCAGGACCTAGCCCAGAGGCTGGCTGAGCCCGGGCTAGCAGAGGAGGGATCCACCGCGCTCGGCCTTGAGAGCGCGCGCGCGCCCCCAGGCAGCGCGCCCTGCACGTTCCCGCGCCTCCCTTCAGTCCCCCCTACCCTCGGCCCCAGGACGCCTGGCACCAGACAAGAGTCGAGTCGAGTACAAGATGGCGACTCCGCAGTCCGCTCTCCGGGCAGAGTCGGGGCGCCCCTTCATGCGTCGCGCCCGCGCGCGCTCGCGCCCGAGGCCCCACTAAAAATAGCCCGGGCCCGTCTATATTTGGTTCGCCGGATCCCGGCGCGGCCGCGCGCGTCCCGCCCCGCCCCGCTCCGCGCTGAATGGGAGACGGGAGGGGGGGTGACCGAGGGGAACCTACTCCGCTATCTGCGGCGCGCGCCGCCGCCTGGGCCCGGCCAACCGCCCGATTTAGTAACATCGCCTGCGTCAATCACGCGCCTCGCGTGCGTCAGCGCTGCGCGGCTCCAGGTCCTGCTCTTCCCCCCCCCCCCCAACCCCCAGCCTTTGAATGGTTACAATGTAGGAGCGCCCTCTTTCCTTCTGGGCCGGGATGGGATCGCATCCTCAGGCAGGGGGCTCGGTTACTCTGGGTTAGGGCAACTTTCCGAGCATCCTCTCCTGGACTTAGGCACATCAGCCTGCTGAAGTGAAAGTGGAGGCACATGATGCACGTGTTGTTTTGTTTTTTGAGTTTCTGGTCCTAACTCGAACCTTCTTCGATTCTGAAGCATGGGCTATGACAACAGGATACTCTTCCACCAACTTTGGGACGAGTCAAAAGAAAATGCCACTTCTAGCAGATCACTTGAGAACTGTCTGTCTGTCTGCGTTGTTTCATTCAAACATTTCCTTCGTAAAAATTCATTTCTGAGAGAGGTTACTTTCACTTAGCAACAACCTTTGGAACTAAGAGTTCTTAACTCAAACACGTTTTTGTTTTGTTTTCGGCAAGAAAGTGGCACCCTAAGTTCATTTCCAGGAAGAAATTGCTGACCCTCATACAGCCAAGTCTCCCTGGCTTTCTGCGTACTTGGAAGACAAATGTGCCCCCGGGAGACCGTAGGAAATCCCCTAGGGACAGGTTAATGAATCCTGTTGATTGATTTTGAAATATTTCATTTGAAAGATGGGAGGAGAGGCGTCTACAACCCTCAAACAAGTGAAAGTGCGAGTAGAGTTCCAAGTCTGACCCGGTGCTGGGGAGGAGAGGCGATCTGTTTAACAGTCAGACTGGCTCAGCTGTTTAACACGTGTGGTGTGTTTGTTTTATATATAGTTTCTCGTGCAGCGCGCGCGTGGCAGGAAGTGCACTTCTTTGGGTTATAAAGTGTCCAGTAAAGAACCTTACACCAAAAGTGTAAAGAAATAAAATCTTGTCTCTGGAGCCGTTTGCATCCCAGTGAGAAGCAACAGCAACAGGCAGGAGGAGGAGGCAAATTAGCCTAGGAGTAGAGGGCCAGAAAGATGTAAACAGCCTTAGAACCATTGCACCGGGAAAGCACAGCTGCACCTCGGGGAGTCTTCGGGCTGGTGCCAAACTCCTTCAGCAGCGACTGCCAGGTCACTCGGAGAAGCTGGCTGGCGTAGCCTTCCCTTTCGGAAGAGCTGTCCTCTCTCTTACCCCCTCGACCTGGCTCGGTGCCTCGGGGCAGCCTCGGAGGCGAGCCAGCAGCACTGCTCCAACTCTACTCCACCCGGAGCCTGACAGCTGGGCGGTCCCGCCTGACCCGCAGGCTGGCTGCGGCACCCTCCGGTAGACAAGCGCCCTGGCAAGCAGCTCCGGTGCAGAGGGGTTGGCCGCGGGAATCTGAGAACCCTTGGGGCTGGGGTCGGCAACTCCCCACGGTTTCCATTGTGCGACTGTGTGAATGGCTGGGGAACGCGCACGCGTGTACACACACACACACACACACACACACACACACACACACACACACACACACACACACACACACACACCCTCGCACACGCGGAACCGGCTGGGCCAGGGGAGGGAGGAGGAGGGTGACGTAGCGTCCCATGGCGTCACATTGACGTCTCGCATTCCAGGCACTCTATGGAGAGGCCGCTAGGGCTCCTGTGGCATAAATGACGTGCCGAGAGAGCGAGCGAACGCGCAGCCGGGAGAGCCGAGTCTCCTGCCTCCCGCCCCCCACCCCACCAGCTCCTGCTCCTCCTCCGCTCCCCATACACAGACACTCTCACACCCGCTCCTTCACTCGCACACACAGACACACGCGCGCTCACACGCTCCACACACACACTCCACTCTCTCCCGCGCGCTCACACCCCTCTCGCCCGGCGCCCTCGCCGGTGCCGTGCCGTGCCGCAACCGGACGCCCCTCCAGGGCTCACTTTACAACGCTGACAGAGCCAGCAGTGGAGGTGGGATCCACGGCGACATCCAATCCCCGAGTCGCGGCCGGAGACTGGACGCCGGCAGAACCTCGCGGCGGCGCTCTCCCATGAGTTGGGATCGCAGCATCCCCCGCCAGCCGCTCACCGCCTCTGGGAGCCGCTGGGCTTGTGCACAGCAGCCCTTCCAGGACAGCAGCTGTGACTCTCCCTCGCTCCAGATTTCAGGACCGCACTCTAGAAACTCGTTCTAAAGACGGAACCGCCACAGCACCCAAGTACGTATGATTTGCCCAGTTAATATGGGGACTTGCTTAAAAGTTGGCGCGCTGGGAAGCGTCGCTCCTGAAATTGACAACTTTGAGTGTGGGGTGCCTCCCCCCCCCCCACATACACACACTTTCTCCCCACTTAGGCTTTGCTTGCCAAGCGACTGGTGGGTTCTAATCTGAAACTTTTCCCCTATAGCTGGCCCTCGGGGACTCTGGAGCTTGTGAGATTCCTCTCCACACCCAAAGAGGCGAAAAGCCTCTAACAAAGAGGAGGACCTGGATTTGTGCTGTAGCAGCTCCAACGTTGTAATTCAGGGTATTTCGGCTCTAGTTGTCATGGTAATGATGCTCTCGGCGGCGGTGGCGGCGGCAGCGGCGACGGCAGAGAGTTAGAGCCCTGGTGATGAACGGCAGTAATTTCCCTGCCTTTTAAGTAGGATTGAAAATAAGGACTCTGGTGGGTCCGAGTTAATGTGCCTAATGGTGAGACGGAGCTGGTTGTCTGGGAGAAAGCTTAGGAGGGACGATGCCTGGGCAGCAGCGGCCGGAGTTTGCAGAGGCGCTGGAGGAGCTCAGCAAAGAGGGTGTAATTGTAGGAATGCGGCTTATTGTATTGAAATGAGCCCCGGGCTCTACCAGGCACGTCTGCCTGGCGTCGCGGACTTGCTGGTTTACACTTTTCCCCACGGAGGTAATCGGGTGTAATTGCCGACTCTCGCGCCCCGACACGCGTGGGGACGGCGTCCGTCTTCTCTAGGCCTTAGCAGGTGTGGGAAAGGCTTGCGGTTACTTTCCAATGCGCTTTCGGAGAAGTTGCTCCGAGTGTTTTACTCTTAGTAGAAAAGAAAGTTCTCGATGGTGAGGAGAGCTGAGTAAAAAGAGCGCAGCCTGCGGAGACTGGCTTTCAAAGGCACCCCTCGAACCTGTTGGAGGCTTCCGGGAGTCATGTGGGAGCTCATGATCATTGGTCCCTTGATTTCCAAGAACGCTCTTGGAGGTGGCCTTTTGTTTATGTGCCTGGGTTCTCCCGAGGGAAGAGACGCGGGAGTGTGGTCGTCACTACTGCCAAGCTGCTTATCCTTGGGGTGCTGGGAAGAGGTTACAGGGTTCGGTTCAGCCATTCTCTGACTATTCCAATTCTTGGAGGTCCTTTTCCAACAACCGGGAAATATTTTTATAGAACCAAGTTGAAAAAGAAAAGCTGCCCAACGCGCATACTGAACACAATGAATGAAATTAGTTTATTGGAGTTGTTTTAACCAAACAAGATACACATACTGTGAACGCCAAAGACTCCCGGGGCCACCGGTCCCTCCCTCTACAGACCACCTCCCACCCCCACCTCCCGGACCCAGCGCTGGATCACAGAAATTCTCCCCCTCCCCCCCGGGGTTTGTCGTGGGTCCCTCGGTCTTTCTGAGAATCTCTTTCTGTCTTTCCCTTTCTGCCGGTCTCTCCTCTACATCTCTAGCCCCCGCCCAACCTCCGCCCCCGCTCGCCGGGGTTGGAAACTCCGTGGAGGAGCCCGGGTCACAATGGTGTGTTTCACGGTTTCCTCCACACATTTCACCACGGGGAGGGGAACACGGGGGTGTTCCCTTCGTCTGCCCCAGAGAAAGAAAGGGGCTTTGACAGAGGTAGTTATTTCTTCCTAATTTACAACCCCGAGGCTCTGTGCTCCTGGCCTCAGCGGCCACGAGCCGGAGCGACAGAGCGTGTTTCCAAGCGCAGAGGCTTTGCCTAGGTAACCGGCCGATAGGGGGTGGGGGGGGGCGGAGAGAGCGATGGGGTGCTGGGATGGGCAGTAGGATGGGCAGTGTGCCCGCCTCTGAGAGGAACCCCTTCCCTGGTGAGGCGCGACACCCCCCTCGCTCACTCGAGTTTAGAGGCCACCCCTTAGAGAAAGACTACTCCTGAAAGGCGGGGGGGGGGGAGGAATAGGGAACCCAGTAGAATAAGGGGAGGGGTTGCTAGAAGACCCCCCTCCTCCTTTGAAGATGAGGGGGGGGCGAGAAACACATGTTACAGAAGTGGAAAGATCCACTCGTGCCAGTGCCTCAGCGAGCGCAAGGTTTCCGTCGGAGTACCACGGGTTGGGGATGACAAGGGAATCCCCCATTTCCTGGCCATCGAGAATTTCCTAGACCTGGGGAATCCTAGCCCCTTTCTCTCTACAAGCAAATATGGGGCGCGGGAGTGGCAGGAGATGAAACTTACCCCACCTTTGGGCCCAGCGCTCACTAGAGGTCTCTTGGTTAGTTTGGGGGTTGGGCTCCCCCAGGGGGTGGGGCAAGTTCCTAACCTTTGAGCTGTGCCACCCCGGACAAAGGGGGCGCTATAAGCCGTATTTAGGGGCAACTGGAGCCCTCCTCCCTGCCAGTCAAACTGCACTTCCAACTACAAAGTTTCACTAGGCTGTACACCCGGACCTTCGCCCGGAGCCGCTCTGGGCGCCTTCCGGAATGTACCCCCTCTGAGCCGCAGGGTGGCCTGGAACCTTGAAGCCGCCCACCCTCCGGGACACCGCCCGCTGAGTGCGGAGGACCTCCCTTGGCCCACTGCAGCCGCCGCCAAAGCCGTGTGCTGGAGCGCGCGGCTACCAGCACAGGCCTTCTTTCCTCTGTGCCCTTTTGTTTGCTTGACCCCTGGCCCACGAAAACTCGCGACTAATAGAAGGGAAGCTCCATTAGCATTTAGAATGAAAAGCGCAGACTTTCTTAATTCCTCCGGGCATTCATGCATTCGTTCTGGATCTTGCGCATTTCCTATGCGGCGTGTAAAATTTGTGTTTGAGGAGTAGGGGCCGTCGGAGTTGAAAAATGGCTATTTTCTTCTGTATACTCCCTGACACCACTATCACCCCCCAAAATCGGGCCATATTCGTTCCTCAAGTGTTCCCTTTACTTGGTCTCCCAGACTTAGCAAGCTGGAAACCAACAGTGGATGTAGAAAAGATCAGTTTCTGGGTGTCGACAGGCTGCCAGGCTTTTAACATCAGATTGCATGCCACAAAAGGGTCTGTGAGCTCAGTGGGTGCCGGCAACCTTCCCTTAGCATCCGCAGGACAATGTGATGCTTCTTGCCCAGAAACTCCGACATCCCTGAGGACTTTCCCTTAACCTTATGACAATTCTTTATCGTCATCTACATTTCTACAGGTTCCCCCCACCCCCACCTCATTCACCCAACGCTGGGAAAGATGACCCAGCCTAATCTTACCACAATCTCTCTCCCCTCTCTCGATGACCGCAGAGCCCACTGCGGGAGAGCGCAGCCCGACCAGCCCGGGCGCTGAGCCTGGACCCTCAACACAGCCGGGCTGCACTGGGGCTGCTTCCTCGAGCCCGACGTCCCCGCCTGCTACACTCTCAGCCTCCGCTGGAGAGACCCCCAGCCCCACCATTCAGCGTGCAAGATACCCTCCAGGTAGGTCTGAATCCCTTATTGTGCCTGTGCATGGGAAATGTGTGGGGAAACTAACACCCAGCGGGCAGTCTGGTCAACCTGCCCAGTACCAACACAAGGCTGCTGGCCCCGCGTTTCACAGCACAGGTGGCTTCCTGGCACGAAGCTCTGCTGTATACCACACCCTGTTGCTACCAATCGGAAGCAGAGATTTCATGAAGGATCTCTCAAAATTATGTTTCCTAAGAATAAAAGCAAATGCTCCAGGAGATTAGGATAATGTTTTTAATGGATTTATTTTTGTCCTTTTATATCTTATATATTCATTTAAGGGATCATTTGGAGAGATAGGGGACATTTTTATTGATCTGAAGCCTAAATCACTTGTGGTGCAGGAGCTTGCATGATTGAGGCTCAGAGGCAAGGGAAACCCATGTGAGCCACGGACAGAGGAGTAGATGTAGAGGCCTCAGACTTTGTACCACTTCTTCATAAATATGCTAAAGGGGTGTGAAGAGTCAGGCCTGTGTGGCCACCAAAGATACACAGATACACTCACTCTCCTCCTGGAGAATTCAGAAAGACAAAGAGCAATAGGGAGATGACAGCAAGGAAGAATGACAGGTGGTTCGAAAGGATTCTTAGAGATTGGGGGTGGGGATGGGGGGGAATGAAAAGGCCAATCCAGTGTGCTGGCTCTTTGAAATAATCAGCTTCCATTTCCTCCTAAGAACTAGACAGCTTTCACTCCAAGCTAGCTCCTAAGACCTCACTTGAAAAGAAGGCAGGCATGAACTGGCCACCCCTCAACACTGCTTCTCCCGACAGGCCCTCATCATCTTTTTACAAGTCAAGATTCCAACCCATGCACCCATGACTCAATCAGATTTGGAAATGTGGGTAAGAGAACGAGATGTCAAAGGAAACGTGAAGAGTTCACTTTTCTCTTAATCACACCTTCACACCACGCCCTCCAAGAAGCCAAGCACCTGGGTTCCCTTCACGGAAAAACCAGCCACCAGAAATTCCCCATGTTACCACTTTGATTTAGCCATTGAAAAAAGGAAAATTATTAGAAAAAAAAAATCACTCACTAGAGCCAGTAAATCTCAGGCCCTTCTCACCCACCTCAGCCTCTGTGGATGTAGCAAGCATCTCTGACACCAGCTGCTTTGAGGGCCCAGGCTGGGCAAATTGGCAGAGAGACTGCGTCTGCTTTGACATTGCTTTCTTCTTTTCCCCTCACAATGAGAAAATACCTAGCATAACGTGCCTGTTAGAAGAGCTGTTATGTTGTATAAAACAGCTTTAATCTTACTAGGTCAGAATATCATATTAGTCAGAATTGGGAAGTGGATATATATGTCCATGCGTGTGCGCACACACACACACACACACACACACAGCATAGCAGAGAGTGGGGTTGGTGAGTGTGCTGTGTTACAGCTGATCTTTTTCTTTGCAGATGGCATCAACTCCCCCGAGTCCATTTCCTGGGCCTACATGCCCACTTCACCACTTAAGCTGGCTGAAGTCATCAGTGGGGGTCCAGTCTGTGCAGGCTCTAATCCTGCTTGGAGGAGTGGGTGGGAAGCAGCGACCACAACTTGTGTGGGCAGCCTGAGTTGGCACTCATAAAATGTTAGCATGTCACTGCCTCCCTTTGTCCCACACAGGAATCTTTTTTCACTAACTCAAAGGGTTTACAAATCAACGTGTGTGTGTGTGTGTGTGTGTGTGTGTGTGTGTGTGTGTGTGTGTGTGTTTTGCAGGACCAATGACATCCTTCTCCCCAAATTAACTACCAAGACATTTACTTCCCTCTCTATGGCTAGAGAGACCACCCCACAATTAGTTTTTAGGACTTAATCTTTTTATAAAATAATAATAATAATAATAATAATAATAATAATAATGTTATTGTTATTATTACTATTATTATTATTACTATTATCTGGGCTTATGAGGGAAAGCATCCAGTAACTGGATCTGATAGACCAAGCAAGGGAGGGAAGATAGGTGTGGTCATCCCCAAAACGTCAGTTTTCATTGCTCCTGTGGTCCTTTTGTCAGTCAGGGACTCAGCTGTCTTCCCAGCGAGGAAGAGAGTAAGCTAGGGGCATTCAGTCTTTGCCAGCAGGTGGGAGAAGATGCCACTTCCTGTTTCCTGATTCAAGAGCAGTGAACCCAGCTGGCAAAGGAGTGTCAACTGACTTCTGAGCCCTATTCTCTGTCCCTGCAGATATGCCCTGCGTGCAAGCCCAATATAGCCCTTCGCCTCCGGGGTCCACTTACGCCACGCAGACTTATGGCTCGGAATACACTACAGAAATCATGAACCCCGACTATTCCAAGCTGACCATGGACCTCGGTAGCACGGGAATCATGGCCACCGCCACGACGTCCCTGCCCAGCTTCAGTACCTTCATGGAGGGCTACCCCAGCAGCTGCGAACTCAAGCCCTCCTGCCTGTACCAAATGCCACCTTCCGGGCCTCGGCCTTTGATCAAGATGGAAGAGGGCCGCGAGCATGGCTACCACCACCACCATCATCACCATCACCACCATCACCATCAGCAGCAGCAACAGCCGTCCATTCCTCCTCCCTCTGGCCCCGAGGAAGAGGTACTGCCTAGCACCTCCATGTACTTCAAGCAGTCTCCGCCGTCCACTCCAACCACACCAGGCTTTCCCCCGCAGGCGGGGGCGCTATGGGAGGACGAGCTGCCCTCGGCTCCTGGCTGCATCGCTCCCGGAACGCTGCTAGACCCGCAGATGAAGACGGTGCCCCCGATGGCCGCCGCGCGCTTCCCGCTCTTCTTCAAGCCCTCACCGCCACACCCTCCGGCTCCCAGCCCTGCGGGCGGCCACCACCTAGGTTATGACCCTACTGCCGCGGCTGCGCTCAGCCTGCCCCTGGGAGCCGCTGCCGCCGCGGGCAGCCAAGCTGCGGCGCTCGAGGGCCACCCGTACGGGCTCCCGCTGGCCAAGAGGACGACCACGCTGACCTTCTCTCCACTGAACCTCACAGCCTCCCCTACCGCGTCCAGCCTGCTGGGAGAGAGCCCTAGCCTGCCATCGCCACCCAACAGGAGCTCATCATCCGGCGAGGGCACCTGTGCTGTGTGCGGGGACAATGCTGCCTGCCAGCATTACGGGGTACGCACCTGCGAGGGCTGCAAGGGCTTCTTCAAGGTGAGAGCATGCCCCTTCCAGGTGCTTCCTTCGCTCTGCAGTCAGACCCCTTGCTGAGACATCTAAGTGGGTATAAGAACATCCTTGCCCTTGCCAGTGTGAAAGCTATAATCCCACACACTATGCATTCCTAGGCCTAGAACTTCAGACCCATCCTTCCCAGAGTTTTTAAACTTGAAGTTTGCATGCCAGCTGGTCATGCACTTGAGGGGTCTGCATCAACCTCCTGACTTAGCATTGCCTTCTGAGAGTTTTGTTTTGTTGTTTGTTTGTTTGTTTCCTGAACAGGGTTTTCTGTACATTCTCAAAAGGATCTAAACTTCAGCAATGCCCAAACATCATCATGCCTTCACTGTCCACCCAGAGAATGAGAAAATAGCGCCTGCATGGCAGGTCTGCGCAGCCTAGAATTAGACAGGCTTAAGGTTGAAATCTGGCCACTCATTAGCTGTTTTATTCGGTGTGCTTTGAAGATAGATGCTAATTGTTTCTTAGAGGAGAAAAATAGAGATCCAGAGGAGTCATTCAACTGACACAGAACTCACACTCAGAGAGTGAGGTGGAGACAGGAAGTCAACTCATGTCCCTGTGCTCCCAAGAGGCTCCCCTTTCCTAGCTCTGCAGTGGCCGGATAGAGGGAGAGGAGAACTGGCTAGAGGCAGCTTGGGACAGCTTAGTCCAGAGGAGGGTAGAAGATAGAAGCCAGGCCTTGCCAATCCACACTGTCCTCTAGGAACGCCTCCCTCCCTGCATCTGTGCAGGCACACAGTACCCACATGTGTACCCATTCTCTCATAGACAGTGAGTGCGTCATCAGCCTCTCCATATTTATCAGCAAAGAAACTGAAGCCTGGACAAGCACCCTTTGGCTAGGCTTGCACAGGGGCAGCTGGCGTCCCTTGACTCTGGAGTTCACTTGTCTTCCCATCCCTGATGTGTGTGTAGGGGGTCAGCTTCCTTCCTCTTTTGCTGGTCCTCCTTTTGTCATTGAGCCTCGGATGGTTCAAGATACTTCTGTTCCATTCTCTTCACACCTTAACCTACTGCTACTTCAGGCACGCACAGACCCACACAAATGACATAGGTGAAGTGTGACGCTGACTGGGTGATGACTTGGGTGGCAAATAGAATATGTTTAGCAGCATGCTGGAATGGGAGCTGCAAGATTCAAGTAGGAATCCTAACTTGTCACCTACCAGTTTATAACACTGGACATAAGCCTTCTTTCTAGACCTTAGTTTCCTAGCCAGTGGATCAAACCCAAAGTAAGGCCACGTGGTGGCGTACGCCTTTAATCCCAGCACTCCAGAGGCAGAGGCAGGCAGATCTCTGGGAGTTCGAAGCCAGCCTGGTCTACAAAGTGAGTCCAAGACAGCCGGAGCTACACAGAGAAACCCTGTCTGGAAAAACTTATTATCGAATGAAAACTCTAAAGCATTTATGACAATACACATGCTTCTGGTTGGACATACAAAATGACAAGCAACTATTTTTGTTGTGACAATGTCAGTCATTATATTCTCTAGGTAAATGAAAGGATGCTTGGATAAAGACGTTAAATGCTCCACAGATGCACAGGCTTATGATATTGTAAGGGCAGAACTTTCTTTTAATGAGCCATGTCGGTTAGTCCTTGTTTATCCCTCGGTGTTAGGGGCTGAACCTGGGCCTTTGTGCTTGCCAGTCAGGTTCTCAGCCACTGAGCTAATCTCCAACGCTGGGTTAACCTCCACCCTTTTCTTTCTTTCTTTCTTTTCTTTTTTTTTTTTTTTTTTCTCTCCCTCTCCCCGGTTAGTCAAGATTTCCCAAAGCTACTTTCATGTAACTATACTCCTTTAGCAGGTTTGAGTTTTATAACATTTCAGTGGAAATGGTGAAGGTCAGTAAACATCAACAGGAAAAGAGGAAGGAAAGACACTCCAAGAAGAGATGAATGAAAACTCCACAGTAGAGTCGTCCCCAGACCACTGAGAACTTATCACAATCTGAAAGTGTAACATCCCAAGTCTGGAAGGGCGCAGTAACCTCCCTCCCACCCCCAGCTCCCCTTTTCTTCAGCAATTCCCTTGAAAACAGATCTATACTTGAAAGGGTGGGAGCAGGCTGGGGTAGGGCCACCCCACAGATCTGTTAATTAAGGGAACCGGAGCTGGATTTACCCAGTGGCTTTCTACCATTAAATTGAATTCTTTAAAAAAAAAAAATGTGACATGAAGTGCAGTTAATGATGGAACCCAGTGATTGAACTGTAACGATCTCTCTTGTCCTTGCACTGTGCAGACGCACACAAATACAGAGAGGGCTTCAGGCTATTGGGAAAATGTATACCTGCTGCAAAATGCTACAGGCTCTTGGGGATAAAGTCATCCAGGGTGCTGGAAGGTATGGGCATGCTCTATGAATGAGAACTTCCTTCAAAGGCTGCTGTCAGGACAGGCTGCTGAGAATGGAGGTCCTGAAAACTCACGAGTCTTTCCACGGCTTGCTTTCTAAAACGCAGCAGCTACGCCTTAGACTTGACACAGGTTGACTTTGTCATATGCATAACCATTTCCCTAAGTGAAAATGAAAAAAAAATGACAGAGTAAAACTGTAACTTGGGAAAGAAGAAGAGTGGAAAATAAAGACCAAAAGTAAAGCTAGACTTTTGAACCCAGAACAGATCACCAAGCGAAGGTTACCTAAACTTCTTTTAAAGCATAGCCCAGACTCCCTAAATAAATTCCTGTGTTCTGCTCTGGGTGGGGTTGTGTAGATTCAGGTCCTTCTGGAACACTCCATCCTAAGTGTGAAAAATGCAACCATTTGCACAAAGGTTGTCATGCTTTTTCTTTTTAAAGCACTTTTTTTTACATTTTGAGCATAAGAGATGTTTAATTATTGCCCTCAAAATTCTATGTGATTCAGAAAAGTGTGATGTTATGTTTATCTGCAACATTAAGCGTTGATGTGTCATTGATAATGTGGTTCTTTTTGGTGTCATATAATAATAGTCATATATAATAGTCATATATAAAATACTAGGTGCATATAGCTTCATATTTCCTTCCTTCTCTTATTCTTACCTTGGATTTTCTCTCTTGGATATGATAGTGATTTTTTTTTTTTCTATCTAACTTTAAGAATTTACTTTCAAAGTCAGAAGTGGTCAGTTTATTATATGTTTCCTTTAAAGATAAAATGAATTAAGCAGGGCAATCATGTGGATTTTTAAAAATTGAAACATAATTTTCTATATATCTTAGAATCAAAACTATTTATACCAAGACAGACTCTGATTTTACTCTGTACGGCTTCATCTCTATTGAGTAACAAAACCAGTTATTGTGATATCTGGCTTACAATAGTGACACCATACATAGCCCAGCCCAGATAATTCTGATTTTATTTTAATAAGGTCAGTGATAATCAGGGGAGTAGAACAAGTAGAAAATTGTTCCCAAGGGGATATTAAATGTGGAGATAATCTAATCCTCCGAGGTACGATATGTTGACCTGGTAATTTCAGATATGATTTTATCATTCGGAGTTGGGCGCCTCCTGAGACTCGCTTCAGAACAACCCAAGATGATTTTCACTGTCAGCCAGGAACACTAATAAAATTGTTTTTCCTGCAGGCTAGCGTGTTAGGAAATTAAATTTATCTAATTATACAAATTGCACTGTCGCTTTTCACATTGTAATTAAAATACATCTTGTCAGGTCTTGCCTCTTTCCAGAAACTATTAGTTGACTATCTTTGTGTTATATTTTCTCAGAGAACAGTGCAGAAAAATGCAAAATATGTTTGCCTGGCAAATAAAAACTGCCCAGTAGACAAGAGACGTCGAAATCGATGTCAATACTGCAGATTTCAGAAGTGTCTCAGTGTCGGGATGGTTAAAGAAGGTAAGACCATATGCTTTTCATCTGGTTTGCTTGTGTATATCCTCAGACACTGAAGTCTGCTAATATTTACATTGAGGCAGCAAATTTTCCTAGTGTGTCTTTCTTTCAAACATTTCAAACCATGAAGTAGCAAGTCTGCTCGTTCTAACTTCTCAAAAATCAAAATTTTAAAAAGCCATTGTTCTGTTTGAGGGGATTTATCTGAGCTGACTCGTCACTGGACGTTAAGTGTGCGATGGCTCTTTTTTTTTTTTTTTTTTTTTTTTTATTATTTCAACTCTCACTTGGTCACTGCTGAGCGTTTTATTCCAAACCGAACACTGCTTTGAAACGGTGGGTCTCATTCATCAATGCCCCACTCTAATGTGTTTGGATTCTTCTTCGTGGTTTTTGCCTATTCCAAGTGTGATCTTTAAACATTGGGGTTTCTCTCTCTCTCTCTCTCTCTCTCTCTCTCTCTCTCTCTCTCTCTCTCTCTCTCTCTCTGTCTCATCAGTTGTGCGTACAGACAGTCTGAAAGGGAGGAGAGGTCGGCTGCCTTCCAAACCAAAGAGCCCACTACAGCAGGAGCCCTCGCAGCCTTCCCCGCCATCCCCTCCTACCTGCATGATGAATGCCCTCGTCCGAGCTTTAACAGATGCAACGCCCAGAGATCTTGATTATTCCAGAGTAAGTTTTACAAATGCTTTCTTTCGTATGATTCTCCGGTCATAATAGTGACGAGAGCTGATTGAATGACTGTGCCTGGCACTGTGCTTGTCAGTTCTCCGCCTTTTCTATAGCTCAGCTTCACTTAGCCATTAGTACGTTCACTATAGCAGATAACTTTTGCCTTTACTGACTCTCTCTAAATGCCTTACCAGCAGATCCTGACAGGGCTACACCTGTCACACCTACGGTTGCAGGGTTCCTGGTGGGGCTAATGAAAGCTGCTCAAGTGAATTACAATTTGTAGGAATTTAGTTTTGTTTCCTTGGTGCTTGAGAGATTGTGACTACTGTGTTTCTCATATTGTGATCAGACGCTCTGGGTGAGCCTCAAGTCACCCTTATGCAGTTTACCCAATTGTAGCCTCATTGATCAACCTGCTGCTTATTCGGTGGTGGGGTGGGGGTGGGGATTAGATCTTGGAGAGGAACAGGCCCTGGCCTTGGCATCAGGGCCATCAGGAGGACTGGGGTGGAAGGCTGCCTTCTCTGTCTCCTGTCTGTGTCACCTGGCTTGTGTTCTTGGCTTTCTCCTCCCCTGCAGTGGAAACGATGACCACATTTAACACCAGAAAAGGGTTTGAGTATCAGTCACACAAGGATGACAAAACCATTTTGGAAACATAAACTATTACCAAT
Organism: Acomys russatus; assembly: GCF_903995435.1. NCBI lineage: Eukaryota > Metazoa > Chordata > Mammalia > Rodentia > Muridae > Acomys > Acomys russatus. Next base: position 58,861,245 of record NC_067138.1, read on the forward strand.
GTTGTCATTTCAGTCAACATTTTAATTTCACATAGGACATTATTTTTTTTTTTAATCTCATGTATGAAGTCTGCAAATTTCCTTAAATCTGAACTGCACTGAGAAGGGCAATAAGAGAATATTTTTGAGAAAAGTTACAAACATTATGATAATGCCATTTTTATAGAACTTTGAAAAACAGAGTTCCAGTAAAATAGAATCTTAATACAGATGGAAGAGGAAGAAAAAAAATCTTAGTTACTGAATAATTCTTCGTGCTAAACATTGTATCACACTATTTCATTACACCCTTGAAAACAGCTACGAGTTATAAGGGGCATTACTTCCACTTGAAGACAAGCATGCTTAGAAACACAGATGAAGAGAGGTTGGTGTGGGGGTCTCCCATTGGTTGATCTGATTGCCTTCCCCGTGGCTAATTCAGCATTTCCAGCATCTGGGTGAATGTCTGGCAGAGAACAGGAGTATGCCTTTGTTATGTGGCCTCCTTTTGGGTTTTGGTGTTGACAGAAAGGTTGGATGAACCTGCTGAGAGCCTCTTGCCCTCCTCCCTATCCTCCTTTTAGTCAGCAAGGCCCTCTCTACACTTTGTCACAAGACTCCCTGTAAGTAGCGTGGTAAATCCTTAGCACCAAAGGTTGAGGACTCTTGTTCTGATTGTAAGTAGCATCTCTTGATGAAAGTCAAGCCTCCAGTAGTATAATAGCATAACAGAATGATACAGTGACTAATGGCTCAGGCTTTGAAAGCAGGTGAGTCTAGATGAAAATCCCAATGCAAGCATATCCTAGCCAGATGACCTTGAGAAACTGACTTTTTTTTTTTTTAATAGTTTGGTTTCCTCATCTTTCTTATTTGGTAATATTATCTGCTCCCTGGGATTGTTTGTTAAGATTAAATATGGTGGCATGTGTCAAAACATCAACATGGTACCCTGTATGTTGTTACCTTGATCAGACTTTTTACTCTGACCATTTGTCAAATGTGCTAGTACGTATAGGCACGGCATAGTCAGGTACCACATAGCAACATCATTGATAGAAGTATTATTATCCCTATGGCCCGAATAAGAAACTCAAAACAGAGAGAGGCGAAGTGATTGACTGGCCCAAGGTAACAAAACAAAACAAAAATCTGTCAGAGGTCAAATTAGGAGTCACGCATCACTGACTCTGGTTGCAGTGAAGGAGGAAGCTACCAGATTCTTTGGACATGAAGACTCTCTTCCCCAAATCCCCCCTGCCCCCCACTAGTTCATCTGCAATAATATAGCTTATAGGTGCTGCCTTGGCTAAGGCTGTAGCATGCAATCTGACATCATCCCCTGGCATTTGGCATTCCCACCAATGATCAGTCCAGAAAAGTTGAGCCCCCCCCAAATGATATTGTATCCCCAAACTTTCTAATTATCAGTCTCCATGGCCTAATTTCTCATGCGGTGGCATTGTCTCCCCACTACGATGAGTTATTCCAGCTGGGAACTGTCTCTACACTGAAAAAAATCAATCCAGTGTGTTTGCTTGCCTCTGCACCATTCAGTCTGTTAGTCTAGAGTCATCATCCTCATCAACAAACATTTATCCAATTTAATTGTTAGCTTTGCCCCAAATAGCAGATTGCTCATGCCAAAGTCTGGGTCATGTGGATGCTGCCTTTGAGGCCCAGCTCAATTTTGCAAAGCATATTTATTTTAATTGCATTGTTTTTGGAATCAGGTTAAACTTCATCGCTTGGGTTCTCCTGCATTTAGATAGATCTACAAAATTATCAAAAAATTGGACCCAAATCAACTAAATTAGAAGACTTTTTAAAAAATACAGTGAGCTTTCATCAAAAACTTGGAAGAAGGCACAGGAGCGTGCTGATCACATTCGCAGATGACAGAAAGCTGGGAGGGATAGCTAATGTGATGGATGTCAGTATCAACATTCAGAACGATCTCGACAGGTTGGAACAGGAAGGGCTGAAACCATCACGAAGAAAGTTAACAAAAATAAATGTGAAGCTCAGCATTTAGGGTTTTTTTTTTTTTTTTTTTTTTTTTTTTTTTTTTTTTTTTTTTTTAAAAGGGAGAGCCTTGGCTTGTCAGTGGTTCATTCAGGAGTTTATTCCATAGACACTCGGCATATGATCCAAAGAAGGATGGGTATGTGGGGCGGGGGGAGGGGTTGCTAAATTACCTGCTGTGGTAGTAAGAAGAACAGAACCAGAATTCAATTCTATATGGTCCCATGGACTCTGTCCTTTCAGATCACACTTCAAGGACTGAGTCCAATCCAAGACCAGATTTAGGGGGAATGTAGATACACTGTCTCTAGAAACTTGTAATGGGATGGTTGGAGGAAAAGAGAAGAGGAAGAAGAAGAAAGAAGAAGAAGAGGAAGAAGAAGAACGAGAGAGGAAGAGAGGAGGACGGAGAGGCGGAGGAGGAGGGAGGAGGAGGAGGAGGAGGAGGAGGAGGAGAGAAGAAGAGAAGAAGAAGAAAAGAAGAAGAAAAAGAAGGAAGAAGAAAAGAGAAGAGAAGAAGAAGAAGAGAAGAAGAAGAAGAAGAAAGAAGAAGAAGAAGAAGAAGAAGAAGAAGAAGAAGAAGAAGAAGAAGAAGAAGAAATACAGATAAGAAGGGAGGTTTGTAGAAATTAGGTCGCTCTCTTTTCCCTGAGTCAAAAAGAAAAGGAATACGTCTGTTCCCCCTGGCAAATCTAGAGAAAGAAGATGGGAGGGGAGGGGAGGTGTCTTCAAATCTGCTCTGAGGACAAGTTCTCTGGTCCACACCAACTGCAGTCATAGTGAGGTCAGCAAACCAAGGAGTAATCAAGGACAGCACATGACAGGATTCTCCACAAAGGGAAGGGTTTGCTGCATAGCATTAAGTCCCTTCTGACTCTTAAGATTTTATGGTTCTGAGGTTTACTTTTTGGTTCCTTAATGTAAGTACTTACATGCAGGAATATACAAGAATACGTAAGTAGTCATATATATGCACACACACACACACACACACACACACACACACACACACACACACACACACGACTACATAACTTTACTTGATGCTGAGGAGATTTCTAAGTTGGGCAAAGTGCACACCACAAGAACATGAGGACCTGAGTTCAAATCCCTGGCTTTACATACAAATCTAGGCACAGCAGCATGCACTTGAAATTCCAGACTTGGGGAGGTGGCAGCACCCCAGGATCCAGTCTAGCCAGTGATGAGCTTCAGGTTAAGTGTGAGACCCTTTCTCAAAAATAAAGTGGATTAGGAAGAGGATTTGGGGGTGAATGTGATTTTAAAAAAAAAGACCTTGTATGGATGTGGTGGTTTGACTAAGCGTGGCCCCACAGGCTCACATTGTTTGAATGTTTAGTTACCAAAGAGTGGCACTGTTTGAGAAGGATTAGGAGGTGTGGACTTGCTGGAGTGGGTGTGGCCTTGTTGGAGGAAGTGTGTGTGTGTGTGTGTGTGTGTGTGTGTGTGTGTGTGTGTGTGTCGGGGATGGGGGGTGCTTTGAGGTTTTAAAAGCCCATGCCAGGCCCAGGCTCTTTCTCTCTCAGCCTGCAGATTAGGATGTAGCTCTGAGCTAGTGCTCCAGCACCACTGTGCTGCCATGATGAGAATGGAGTAAACCTCTGAAACTCCATGCAAGACCCCAATTAAATGCTTTCCTTGCCAGCCTGGTCTACAAAGTGAATCCGGGACAGCCAAGGCTACACAGAGAAACCCTGTCTCGAAAAACAAAAACAACAACAACAACAAATGCTTTCCTTTATGAGTTGCCTTAGTTATGGTGGGTTTTTTTTTCCCACAACAATAGAGCAATGACTAAGACCATGCATTGACCATATGACATTTTCAAGTAATTAATAGTTTTCAAGTAAATATAAAATTTTAAAGGTGGAGAATCAACAAGGAAGTCACTGGACATTGACCTCTGATCTCCACCCACACACGCACACACACATGTGCATATACCCTTATATAAACATACACAGACATACACTTAGAACACAAAATTAATGAAACAAGCTGGCTCAGCAAGTAAATGCTTTTGCTGCCAGCCTTGATGGCCTAAGGTCAATCCTCAGAACCTATGTGGTAAATGGGGGGAAGCAAACCCCATGCCATGGCACTGGAGTGTCCATACACAGATAGATAGATGATAGATAGATAGATAGATAGATAGATAGATAGATAGATAAGGGGGAAAGAGGAACTTTTCTAAATGAATGAAACAAAGTGCCTATGTGGAGCCAGATGCCATCTTAAGTATTTTATTTTATTTTATTTTATTTTTTTTTTTAAGTATTTTCATGTAAGCCCTCGGCTCTGTGCCACAGAAACTATAGTGTCAGTGTTTTTGTTTTTAAAGATTGGCATTGCCTGAAACTAAGCTTGTATAGTACCTTCCCTTTCAAATTTTATAATTATGAAATCATAGCGCCGAATGACGTTGATATCATCTAAGACAACCCCCATGCTTTCAGAGGAATAAATTAAAGCTCAGAAAGGCTAATTCTGTGGCTGAAGACTGGTGGCAGGGCTGAGGCGAGACACAGCCACTCAAGGAATTGGTTCGTGCCATCATACTATCCCTGGAAGTTAAGGGCAATTTACTTGACGAACTACAATGCTAGTAATGTGCATTTATACTACGTCATCATGTTTATGGGATAATACTATGTGGTAATATCTTTTCCCAAAAGTCAATTCATTTAGAAGTCAATACAAAGAAACACTATTTGCTGTACGTTAGCAGCCACCCAATCCCTCTTGCAGCTACTACTGATATTAACAGTATGTGTTCATAGCTTATTGCATGTTAGACAAGTTGTCCTGTCACGTTTGAGCCTAACAGTTGACTTGGCCAATATAATCTATTAACGGTACTAGCAGTTTCCCCCCAGTGATCAGGTCAATAGAGAAGAAAGAAAAGGTCTGCCAGCCAGTGCCTCTCAATCCCACGAAGCAGGATATGTGCCTTAAAGGTAGAAACTGAGTGAGCCCTTTTCTCCCCAAATGGGGAAAAAAGAAGGGTTTTGTTCCAAGTCACAGAGGGAGTGAATGTTTTAAGAGGCCAGGATGAGCGCTCCTGAGCTCTGTGACGCATTCCTGGCTCGGGAACCTGCACTTCTCCTGTGGGCCAAACTTCTCTCCCTCAAAACTGAGCTCAGATCACTGTACATCAGCGCAGTCAAAACATGTCACATTTGATTTGTTTCTACCCGCGATGCTGCTATTCCCTGCCCCACAGTTGCTTTTAATTTAGCAATACAAGTATATATAGATGCTGGGCTTGGCTTCAGTGCCTGCATAATTACTAATGAGGAAATATACTTAATGTCCTCATTAGTTGGTCATTCCGAGTACTTTACAGCACGCTAGGATGTTTTCTGGTAATCGGTGCACTTAGTGCAGTAACAGACTGCAGCTACGAGAACGATCCCTCACATCAAACCAGGCACCAGCATATGCCACTTCAATGTTAATGAGATAGCCTTTAAGACCCAACATGACCAGCACATGTTAGACTTACAGAGACCACAGCATAAAGGCTACAAATGCTGGTTTCAGGAAGCTTTGGAGAAGAAATTGCCCAGTTGATTCACTGGGTGGCATCAGCCAGTCCCTTCCATCAGGGCCCTCAGTTTGAAAGGTAAAGAGATTGGACTAAGTGCACTACTGTGGTCCATGTAGGGCTCTGTTCCCTATCCCTCTCGTCATCACACCTGCTACAAACGGTTCTTCTCTGTATGTGGACCCTGAGGAGTGTGGTACCCAAACTGCCTCCATGCCAGCACCTCCCTTAGTTCCCAGACTGCCTTCAGGCCTGCATCTCCCTGAGTGTGGTACCCAGAGTGCCTCAATGATAAAGAATGGTAGTGTTTGCTTTAACATGTAGGTCCCCCTGGGTCACACCCAGACCTACTGTACCAGACTTGATATCAGGAGGCCAGAAAGAATCTTTATTTTAACAAGAGCCCTCGCATGGTTCTTTGGCATTGTAAAGTCTGAGAGCCACCAATGCACTTTAATAACAACAATTCAACTTTACTTTGAAGGTCCCAGTTTATCTAGGGATGAGAAAGGATGAGCTATAAAACTTCCAGGAAGCACTAAATTCACTTAACAAACATGTAGGGGGGTGAGGGGAGCACATGGATTGTGGATCTGATAAAACTCTGCCATCATGGTGCTCACATGCCAGTGAAGGAGAAAGAAGGTACTAGAAAAATCACCTCTAGTGACACCATTAGTGGCAGGAAGGACACTTTTTTTTGTTTTGTTTTTTAGTCTTTAGTTTTTCTTAGGGGCACAGACAAAAGAAAGTTGGGAGAAAAACGCATTCATCACCAATCATTACCAATTTTTAAAATGTTGCTTTAAATTTATTTTATTTGTCAGCGTATCTACCTGTGGTGTGTACTTATGTTCAAATATATTTGGGGGCATGTTGTGGGGTGAATGTGCGTGTGTCTTGAGGAAGTCCAGAGGTTGATGTCTGGTGTCTTCCTCCATCACTTTCCACCATCTATATGGAGGCAGGGTCTCTCATGAACCTGGAGCTAGCTACTCTAGCTAGTCAGCTTGCCTCAGGGATCCCTTGCCCATCTTGGGCGAGTTAGGCTTCTGGGTGGGCCATCACGCCCATCTGAGTTTTATATAAGTTCTTCACAATTGCATGGCAAAGGCTTTATGCACTGAGCCATCCCTCCAGCTGTAAAATGGCACTCTTTAAGGTTCAGGAGACCAAGACGATGTATGCATAATTTGACTCATATAATGATCACATATGTTGCCTGTAGAGATATAAAGGCTGAGAGAAAAATTACATACTAAGGGCAGTGGGGTCAGAATCTATTTCCTTGGGATATTTCACATATTTATCAAGAGCCAAGAGTGTGATACATATTCAGCTCCATTCTGCTATTAAAGTATCACATGGCTAATTTTTCAGAGTGCTTTTCTCCACTTGAATAACTTACAAGCCTGGGCCACTGCTGAAACCTGACCCCCACGGTTGCTGCTGACTGCAGCATGCAGACACTTTGGGCGAAAATCTTATCCATTTGCTGTTGTGTTCAGCTCCCAACTCCCTTCTAGGGCCTTTGTAGAGACCTCCATTCTGCCCTGGCTGCTAGTGAAAGTGATGCTACGGGTCTCACTAGTGCTAACGTCAGATTCTGAGGGATCAAGCATCCTGATATGCTGGGATTGCACATTAACAGAAACAGAGAAAAGTTCACTTTAAAAATCCTTCTATATCTGGTCCATGTTTGAATAGGATAATCGATGAACAAATTACTTGGGGTCTTCTTTGGTAACCCAAACCCAAGCCCAGACATACAGTGACTGTAAGGAAGCACAGCTGGGGACCTAACTCTTCCACTCCCAGGAGTAAATGGCTAGGCCAGGCAGAGCACCTGGAAGTCTTAATCTGTTTCTTTAAATTTTGTGTTCAAAAGAACATACATGATTCTTCTGTGCCCATGTCACTGGGTGCTGATCTACCTGTGTGGTTCCAGAATTCTGGAGCTTGGATAAGAATGACTGCAGGAAAAAAAAAAAGAGTGACTGCAGGTGAATCCCATTAACATTCCCAAAGGGCTACAGTCAGGCAAGCTGGGCCTGCTGAGCTTTTTTCTTGCTGAGCTCTGTCAAACTAAAGTTCATGCCCCCAAGCAGGCAGGATCTGTGAGCCCAGCAGGGCTTGGGCCTGCAGAGAACCCTGGTGAAAACTGCATGCTCTGGTGGGTTCTGAACAAACACTGAAAGCAGAACTGTTGCTGATTTATGAGCCCCAATTTGGAGGCAGTCAATGCAGGAAGCAGTTTGCCTGGGCTCCTACACCCTGGGGGACATTTACACCCTTCAGTCTTCACCCTCCATCCAACCCACTATTTAAGACCAAAATCATGCTGGACTGGTGTCAAATTCTAGGCCATAACACCATCTCTGGTGTGACTTCACAATACTTAGAACCGTTGAAGGCAAGAGGATTAGCAATTAGCTAATCCACGAAGCGCCCAGGGTCTACAACAGGTGCAGAGCAGTGACTGTATGGTTTTTCTAGAGATGCACAGCTGATCTCTCTCCTCAATGCTCCTCCAGTGGAGAGTACGTGTTAAAAGAGACGGTGGGCTCACTCAGGGTCTCACGGCCTTTCCAGATGTCTTTGGGAAGCAGGCTGCCTCCTTCTCCTGGATTTGTTCCCATACTCTGTGATACCAAGCAATATCTGGGACCTCGTATAATCCTAGGCAAACTGTGGGATTGTTGGGAACAAAGGCAGCAGGGCTTTGGACTAGACCTGATGTTCGTCAAAGACCTTAGAGGGTTGAGGTGAAAATTAGGAAGCTTCTGCTTAATGCAATATGGTCCTTAACTCAATAAATGTGGAAGGTAAGGGATGGTGACACTGTGGAAACTCTATCAGTAACATCAAATGTCGTCAGTAGCTCACTCTGCATCTCAGGCCCTTCCCATAGAGGGACCATCTCAAAGAGCTTTAAGGATTTTATTCTCCCTACTCCACGGAGGAGAACACTGGGGCTCACTACATCTCACAAGTTAGGAGCCCAAATAAAACTGGGGTTAAAGTCCCTAGGCTCAACATCTGATGTTACTGGTCTAAAGAGTATACTTTTAAAATCTCTGGCTTCTTATTGGGAGCATCCTATTGGGAGGCCACAATGCTACAACAAAACGCACGGAGCCAGGACTGTTCAGACCCAAGGCCCATGTGGACAGTGGTTTGTCCCACAGGATGCCATCTGCAGAGCTTTTAAACGTTCCCGATGGGCAGATCTCACTCCAGACGACTTAAATTGGTCTCTCTGGGGGATGGGGGGTGGCAAACTGAGACATGAATGCTTTATAAAGCTCCCCAGATGACTTTGACAAACCCACACACTGATGGAACTTGAAGGGACTTCTGTCTATTGTATCATAACAATAAATTCATTTTATTTTATGTCCCAGGGCCATTGGGGAGGATCAGATGAGGCTGTGAATGTTGATGGGTTTTAAAGGGGGGGCAGGATTTAAGCGTTGACATCTGGGCAGAGGCAGTCTCAAATGATGGCGCCATCCCCATGCAATCTAAGTGAGGCTGCTTTCTGTGCATTACCTCCTAGTACTGTCCCACCGACCAGGCCACTGCAGGCACAGATGCTGAGCACGTGCAGCAGTTCTACAACCTTCTGACGGCCTCCATTGATGTGTCCAGAAGCTGGGCAGAAAAGATCCCGGGATTCACTGATCTCCCCAAGGAAGATCAGACGTTACTCATAGAATCAGCCTTTTTGGAGCTGTTTGTGCTTAGACTTTCCATCAGGTATGTCCTATCAGTTTATCTTCTTTCAGCCTTCTCATTTGTAACAGTGAGAAGTTTGTTCAAGAAACAAAGATGAAATGGTTTGAAACATTAAAACACTGAGCAATGGGGAATAGAAGGCACAGGGGAGTGGCAGCTAGGACCCTGGGTTCTAGTCTGAGGTCTAACAGGAGTAGACACCTTGGAGTCTACTATACCAACGATGAGGATGGATTTGGTGCTCCCTCGAGTCTGCGGCTCAGGACTGTTCGCATGGTGTGGAAAGTGTTTGTAGAAATGCTGGGTTTGCCTTATGATTTTTTATTTCATAAGTGACCATTGCAACATGCCTGGGTGGGGGGAGGGCTCTGAAAGCTCCACCCCTGAGCCCTAGGATTAAAATATTTGGTCCACCCTCTCTCTCTCTCCGTTATATGACTAGGTCTCACTAGGTAGCTTAGCATAGCCTGAGATTCAAAGCTGATTTTGAGCTTGGAATTTTCTCTGCCCCAACCCCTTCCTAGGACACAAATGTGCACTACCATGCCCAACAGGAAGTGCTTTTTGCAAACAGCTTGAACTCCAGACCTAAGCACCTCTCTGCACATGTCCTTTAAATATATAGATATAATGTTATATTAATATACAAATATAATAAAACTAATATTATATTAGTATATAATAATATAGAAATAAAATAGAATAAATAAATAATAATATACATATTAGTTTCTATTTAACCCAGGGCATATTTAATTCCACCTTCCTTGCTTCATTTCAACCATATTTCAGAGATAGTATCTGTATTTCACCAGGTGTTGTAAGAAAAAACCCATCTCCCTCCCTCTCTTCTCTACCACCTGGCCCTGTTTCATACGGAGACACCAGAAACTCCTGCACAAAATGTAGCTCTGGTGCCTTGTCCCCACCTGCTTTGACCTCGTAGACTATAGAATGAGACTGGAATCTGCATTTTAACTCATACTCCCTCTATTCTGAAACCAATGGTTGGAAGTCTGTGTTCTAACTCTTGAGGTTGAAACATTCTGTCCATCTTGCCCCTGTGGAGGGGTCCAAGAGAGAGAGAGATGAGGTGGTTGTGGCTAGACTGCCAGGTTGTAGCTTAATTCGAGGCCAATCCAGTGTACACGAGAGCTGGTAGTGTTGTGCCTGTCATCCGAGGCAAGTATCAAAGGATTGAGCAGAGGATAAGCTCCATGCAGGTGGACGCCGCACTTCACCAAGCTCTCTGCTGTGCCTGTCTCCCGGAGCTGGTCAGCCTTGGTGCTCGGTAAATACCTGCTGAGTGACGGGATGAATAGAGCTATTCATACAGACCCTGGCTTGCGAATGTAATCGGCCTAGAGAGAAATGTGCAACAACACATTTTAAAGATAAAGAGAAGCCAGCATGAAAGTAAGGATCCCACAAAATTGAGAATGGGCTACACTGAAGCCCCTCTGCATCCTCCCATGTGCTAGGCACTGTGCATGGGATTGCAAAACCTTCATTTTACTGAATTCCCTCCGCAACCTTAGGAAATTCTGATTAAATTCCTGTGTCATAGATAAGAGAAAGGAAATCCAGAGAGATGAAAGGAGTGCCCAAGGTTACACTGCTAAGCCATCATGTCCGATGCAGGTCCCAGGGCTCCTTTATAACAAAGGGGATGGTTATGGACATACTGGCAAACTTAGAAGCAGACTTTTATAGTCCCCTTATTTAAGGTCAAGGAGGTAATATGTTCTGCCACCTTTGACTCTGTGATTGACACTTGGAGAAACTTGTTGCCTTGAGTTTGCATAATTGAATTATAATTTCTAGCCTCGGGCTTCTGGCATTAAAGAAAATAAGGGAACAGCCTTGATTCCAGGCTCCAAAGGGGGAATCTCCTGTTTACTGCAGAGAGAGGCCATTGTATGGCTTTCCTTGGGGAAGATCTCTGGACAACAGTCTATTCGCCCTGGACAGCGGACCAACAAAAAAAATGATTTTTATCCAATTTCAGGAAGATGAACCAGTGTGTTTACTGGGTTTGCTAAGAGGGAGCATATGTGAGGGTTTGCTTAAAGGAATGTGGGTGCCTCCCCAGAAGATATATCACCAAAAAGCCACACCCGGCATGGATAATAGCTGTCCAAAAGTTGCAGAGATGGAGCCCCCGCCACCCCGCACTGCTTCAGTCAACCTTCCCCCTCTCTCACTTCAGCACCTCCCTTGGCTGCATGTCACTGCGTGGGGCAGTGTTATGAGCCCCTGAGTGTGGAAGGCCTGGAGGGAGTCAGTGGTGTCAGGTCAGGTGAGGGTCTTATGACTCTCTCTCCTCACTCCTGTGAGGGAACCTCTGAGCCTGATATTGTGAGGGACAGCTGTGAGTAATCACAGCCACTCTGGTTTCAACACAGTAACAGATATGAGTCAGCAGCAGACCGTGTCCACAGCAGAAGCCGTGCACTGGGGCTGCCTCTAGGCCACTGCTTCCCGACCTTCCTAATACAGTTCTTCACGTGGTGGTGGCCCCCACCCTTAAAATTATTTTCATACCTGTAATTTGGCTACTATAATGAATCATAACGTAAATAGCTAATATGCAGATGGTCTTAGGTGACCCCTGTGACAGGGTCATTTAACACCCATCCCCCCCCCAAGGGGTCATGACCCACAGATTGAGATGCTGCGCTCTAGATAGTCTCCTGGGACTTGCTTCTTCACATTCCATCCCAGACAAGCTGGCAACTGAGTCTAGCTCTAGGAGAGCAGGTGTGTCAGCTCATGTTCCTTAAGGACGTTAGCACAGGCAGCACAGGCTGTCCATTCCCACAAGCGCACCTTTGATCACGGCAGTGCTGACACAGCTTCCAGTGCTGTCCCATTGGTACCCATACATTATGATGATACCACGTTAGCCAGACGGAGAATACCTGCTTAACGTGTCTCTCCCTCCTCTGCCCACCTCCAGGTCAAACACTGCTGAGGATAAGTTTGTGTTCTGCAACGGGCTTGTCCTGCATCGACTTCAGTGCCTTCGTGGATTTGGGGAGTGGCTCGACTCCATTAAAGACTTTTCTTTAAATTTGCAGAGCCTGAACCTTGATATCCAAGCCTTAGCCTGCCTGTCCGCACTGAGCACGATCACAGGTGAGCAAGCGCCAGCTCGCGGAAGTCAGCCGCCGCCGTATTCCTCTTTTCTCTTGCCTGTGTTCCGGTGGCTTCTGAGCTTCTTCATAGCCAACTAGAAAAGTGACAGCCACTTTTCTGAAGTCCACCAAGTTTGGTCTAAGCTAAGCAAAGAAAGCATGAATCTACAACTTACTTCTAGGAGAGAACATTGGTGCTGTGGAGTTACCAGAACCCAGTTCCTCTGGAGCTCCATTGGCAGTTGACCTGGCTACTTCCAGGGTGTTTTTACAAAAGGTTTTCAGAGAGATAGTCTTAGTCAGCCTGCCATTCCTATGAGCCCCTTCCCGGTTCTTGCCTTAGAACTACAGGTATATGGGAGACATCATTACTTATTAATCCTGATTGGGAGAGAGTTGAGAAAATTTTCTATCTGTCAAAAAAAAAAAAAAAAAAAGATTCAAAAGTTCAAAAGCAGATATGTAAAATTTGTTCTATTTCTGGGGCTGAGGAGAGAGCTCGGATAGTAAAGTACTTGCTTTACAAGGATGAGGAGCTGAGTTCTATCCTCAGTACCCAAGGATAATCTCTGGCCTAAACACACACACACACATACACACACACACACACACACATACTCTGTTCAGTTTCTATATTACTCTACTTTCTTGGTACCTGTCCTATCACCCTGTGCCCTGGAGGTGCTACTCTGACTTACCTTCACCCCGCATCCTTGCAGTATGTTATTAGGTTGCATCTTCCTCAATGATACTAGGACCTGGGGAGACCGTGACAGGAGGTACAGGCTCCAGAAGGGGTTAACTGGATCTCAAGCTCATCCTCTCTTCCTTGGGGTCAGACCCAGACCCAACTAGGCTGATTGGCTGAGGGGTCAAGTTCAGGCTTGATGGCTTCAGAAAACATTTCCGAGATAGGTGGTACTGCTCATGTCCTCGGCAAAGCTGGCCTCTCCTTTCTATAACAGCCTTGCTTTACCGAAGCCAGTGGATCTCACCCTGTAGGTCACAATCTTCACAGTACATTATAAATCATAACAGTAGAAAAATTATAGCTGTGAAGTAGCAATGAAAATAACTTTATGGTTGGGGGTCACCACAACATGAGGAACTGTATTTAAGGGTTGCAGCATTAGGAAGGTTGAGAACCACACTGGCCTCAGCACTGTTTACATGCATCTGCTTAGGTCATCTCCTGTGAGCCAACTGTGTGCCCCTAGAGGCCAGGCTGGCCATGTGCCTGACTCCCCTCCTCCTGGTCTTTGGTCCAGGGTGAGATGCTCACTTCTTACTAGGGCTGTCATTGTCTTCCAAGACTGTGAAACAAAAGCAAAGACAACCTCAGAGGGTATGGGTTCCACTGATGGGGCTTTCTAATGTCATAGCAGAACACTTATTTAAAAATCAGTGTTTAAGACCCAAGCACCTTGCTCCCAAGGCTCTAATGAGACGCCCCCCCCCCAACTCCCCTGACACCCCACCCCCGGCAAGGCCACTTGTCCTCTAGCTCTTCAGAGCCATTTGACATCCATTCAGCATTTCTGGGACAGTTAGACATCCAAAACTGCCAAGTATAGAAAGGCATATTTTTGAGCCTGCTTTCTGGCACCTAAGACCAGTTCATTGCTGTATCCCTATGGAAATAGGAGTTGAATGTATGTCCGCCGGCCTAGGTGCTGTCTTATCCACCACTGGGTTTTCAAAGACAATGCCTCACATGCCTGGAGGAGACAGAATGTGTACATTAATCCATAGGCTACCAAGGGTTGAGCATAGTGTGGAGATGTGTGAGCGGAGACCAAGTGTCAAGAGACCTCAGGTGAGGGAGCAGAGAGTGTTTCCAGCTAGTGTGGAGGGAATAATAACTGTACGTGTAAATAAACATTTCCTGCAGCTATTGGAACTATGACTGACCTAAGTTTCACAAAGAAAATGGCGAAAACGTCTAGTGCCTAGTGATGATAGAGGCCACTAGACTGACAGGAAGAGTGTTGCAGGACACAGAGCCTTTCTTCGAGCTCCCACACTCAGTGAGGCAGGTGGGATCGGTGGAGAGCCACAGGAAGTTCCGAGCCGAGGGACAAGATGGCCAGGCCCACATTCTAGAATGATCTACAGTGGTAACAGGCTTATGGCACAAAGCGGGTCAGGGGGGAGAGGAGGAAATAGCAAACCGTGTGGCGTAGGTGCTGCAGCCCACAAGAAGGGCCTGGCCACAAGGCCTGGCTCTTGTTTTGTCTTACTCTGTTGAAACTAATGGACATCAGGGTAGCAGGAGTTCCCAACCTAAAGAGGCCACACAGAGCCGGGGGGCGGGGGGATGAAGAGGAAGGTGACCCTGGTCTCTGCACCCCACCTGTGCTGTGCTGTGGTCAGAGCTGACCAGCCCACTGCCTGCTCAGGTAGAGGTTGCTGGAGGAAGAGGCAGTTTGGCATAGCAGAAAAAAAAAAGTGGGGGTTTCTGGTTCTAGCAAACTCCCTCATTAACCTGGCATTTCCTTAGCAAGGGTGATGGATGGAGTAACACATTTCTCCTCGTCTCTGCACTTCCGGTTCCTCATCCACAACATGGGAAGAAAGAATAGCATCCGTTCCATGGGGTAGCAGTGTAGGGTACAAAAACCTAAGCTGATGACATAGCCTAACTAGATGAGAAACTTTATCCCAAAAGTGGTCCCTTCTGAGACCATAGAGGAGCTCATGGAAGGGAGAAGGGATCTTAGACCATTTGCCAGTCTTGCTTCCAGAAGGCGGCTTCGGAAATTGGAGAGTGGTGGTGGTGTACCCAAACATGAATGCCTCCCACTAATTTAGTTTTCTTCTTCTTCCCCTTCTCTCTCGACCCCGCCTTGTGAAATACTGGGTGGTGAGATGAAACAGGAAATAGTTTCTTTCTAATCACTCTCCCTTCCTCCAGTAGCAGGGAGTTCCCCAACAGTTGTGGTTTTCACATGTCTTCTGGGTCCCTAGTTCATCTGCCCTAACCATTGCCTCTTGCCAAAGCCATCCCCCTGGGGCAATGGGATGGCTTCGCTTCTTCGATGAGGATGGAGGTGCCGTGTGTTGACATCAGTTTGCGATCCTCCAAACAGAAAGTTGGTGTGTAATTACCCAGCTTGCAAATGTCCGTGTCAGACTGCCAGTGTGTGGGAATGTGCAGATGAACAGGGCATGCGCCCTGCTAACAGGAAGTTTGCAGTCTACCAAGATATGGCATAAGGAGGAGCTCTGCGTGTAGTGGTTCGTGTTTAGGCTCTTTTGGTTTGGCTTTTGGTTTTCTGCGACAGTGTCTTAACTCTGTAGCCCTGTAGACCAGTCTGGCCTTCAACTCACAGAGATCTATGTGCCTCTGCCTGAGTGGCACATGGTTTTCGAGTCATGTGCCACTACACCTGGTAGTATTTAGCTTTTTAAAGGGACAGATTCAGTGCTGATGAAGTCTGGGTAATGCTGTGTTTGGGGGATCAGGGAAACCGAAGATCCAGGGCAGGACCATGAAACACCGCAGCACAGCTGTGAGGAAATCATGGCTGGTCAAAACCACCTTCTTCATGTATTTAATTATATACATGGCCTGAGCAGAAAGATGGTAACATTTCAAAGAGTCCGGCCTCTGATTCTGAATGACGGTCTGTTCTGGGGCGAGCATGAAAGCAAAGGCAGAAATGCACTCTGGGAGACAAAGTTCAGTGGGAGGCACATTCTCTGAGCTCTGGGAAAAAGTAACAGTTTTTCAGGGAAACAACTGATGCCTTGAGATATTTACCTTGTGGCCTCATACTATGAACTATCCTTGGAGTAGAAGCATGTATTTTCCATTTAGGGATTGATAGGGAAATATGATCAAAAAGTCCTTTGGAGCCAGGTGGTGGTAGAGGACACTTTGGTGCTCGAATGGAGTTGTTTGCGAATTCCCCAAGGCATTCTTTTCCCGGTTCAAGTCTTCTGTCAGGTAGAACAATGGGTCCTTTCTCATCTATCTATATTTTTTCTTGGTCTTATTGGAACAAGATCTGTAAGACGGAGGAGGAAGAGAGGCAGATCCGGCGCTAAGATAAACACTCGGCTGCCCGCCTTTCCAGAGCTCTTCGGCTCGCTTTGTATACCTGGCCATTCTGATTCCCGCATCCAATACAGCTATCCGCAATGCGGCAAGGGCACGTGTGGGTGACATGTGGCAGAATAACATAGTTTGGAAAAGAAGGGCAGCAGTTTCAGGACTTGGAGCGTAAAGATCTGAGTTCAAGTCTTTGTCTGGCCACAACATAGCTCCATGATTCTGAGTAATCCCTCATCTTTACTGAAACCCAGTGTTTTCAATTCCTCACAGAGGTGAGGTCTTAGAGCACTTGGGACGCTATAACAAAACTTTAAACAATGGAAATTTCTGTCTTGCACTTCTGGAGGCCCCTTCCGAGCACCCCTCCCCCTTAATATTATCATATTGAGGGTTAGAGTTCAGCAGTGAATCAGGGGGCGAGGCCAGCACAGTAAGATGACATCGCAGTAGACAGTAACATATATTTGTAGGTTTCTTATAAAGAATAAACTAGTGTGGAACTTTACAGAGGGGGGGGGGAAACCACCCAAATCTTCACTGTTATTATTCTAAATGTTGTCTTCCAGCAAGAACAAACTGTTCTCAGAATCTATGAACGTTTTTAGCTCCCATACAGCTGCTTCTATATGGCACAATCAGGCTTTCCTCTGTCTGTGCTTGTTGTATGGGCTTTATAAAAGCAGAGCAGTGATGCTAGTATCCGTGAGTGGCTTTCTCCAGCCCCCGAGGATGCATTGGTACGTGCGTGCTTTCCCTTTCAGACTAGGCAGAGGTCTCAGAGACTGTAAAGAAGCTCTACCTACGTCCCCTGCCCTCCATGTACTGATTGTGAACATTTTTCTGCGTCATGGTTTTTCTGTGGTGGCATATGGTTTCATTGTTCAGTTTAAGTCAACTTGATAATATTTACTGAACCTGGGGAGATAGGTAAATGGTCTGAGCACAAGCATGAGGACTCGAGGTCAGTCACCAGCACCCATGTAAAAGATGGGCTTGGGGACGGGGCAGGGCGGGGTGTAACCAGCATGGGAGTGAGGGGGCCGATATGGAGGATACAGAGAGAGGGCAATCCCTTGAGCTCATTGGCAGCCAGCCTACATGAATCAGTGAACTCTGGATTCCCTGAGAGTCCCCTTCTCAAAAATTAAGATGCAGAGTAATTTAGAAAGCCTCCACATGGCGCCAGGCAGTGGTGGCACACACCTTTAATCCCAGCACTTGAGTTCAAGGCCAGCCTGGTCTACAAATCGAGTCCTGGAGAGCCAAGGCTACACAGAGAAACCTTGTCTTCAAAAACAAAAACAAACAAACAAACAAAAGCCTCCAAATGCATATGTACACATGCACTCACACACATACGAGCACATATGAACACACACAAATGTCCTACTAAGGCTCATTCTACGCACTTGGGATTTACTTCGGGGCCCAAATAAAAGTCTAAGGCAAGGAGAATCACACTAATCTTTAAATTTCCCTTTGTGTCTAGTGCAAGACCAACATGCGTTGAACAAATAGGTTGTAAATATCAGCAAGCCTCTCAAATTAGGAAAAAAAATCAAAATTATTTTCAGCCCATTATTGGTTATTTTTTTGGTTTTTTGTTTTGTTTTTGTTTGTTTGTTTTTGAGACAGGGTGGCCTTGGCTGGCCTTGAACTCACAGTAATCCACCTGCCTCTGCCGCCCAAGTGCTGGGATTAAAGGCCTGCGCCACCACGCCCTGCCAGCCCACTATTGTTATTAGAAAATATTCTAACTTCCTGAGATTTCAATTTAGATAAATTTGGTTGTCTATGGAGTCTTTGCAGTATAGCAGTTGCATAGACC
Organism: Acomys russatus; assembly: GCF_903995435.1. Lineage (NCBI taxonomy): Eukaryota > Metazoa > Chordata > Mammalia > Rodentia > Muridae > Acomys > Acomys russatus. Next base: position 58,879,580 of record NC_067138.1, read on the forward strand.
TTTGTCTCTTAAAGAGTCCATGCTCTTGGAGACACAGACACCTTCTCAAAGACAGAAAAGCACTTGGACACCTCCACCTGAGTTGTGGCTTCCTGACCACCTGTGAGGGTTCAGGGACTGCCCACCAGTCAGTAAGGGCCATGACACTCAGCAAGCTGCAACAGCATGAGCTGTGTGAGAAAGAGGTGGGGCTCAGAGCAGGAAGTTCTGTTTGATGTTTCAGTAACACCGCCGTTTCTTTTCTTCCTCCTCCGTGATCTGCAAAATTATCTCTAAGTTGACCAGTGCCCCAAGACCTGCTCAAAAAGCTGGCGGGGCGGGGGGGGGGGGCAGGTGGAGTGGGGAGGGATGTGGAGTGGGGAGGGATGGGCTTCTGCTAAACACGACCCATACCTCTCTCCATCCACTGCTCTCTGCCCTGAGGAGAACCTGGTGTGCTTCCTTGGCCTGCAGCAATCCCAGCACATCTTGGCTGTAGGCCAAGAGGCAGAAGCGGGGAACTGTAAAACAGCAAAATGTAGCTCAATATGAGAAACTGGCATAAAACTGTTTGAAACTGGGATAAGGCCCTTCAGGAGCGCGTTCTCATAGGGAGCACTATGTGAAATTAAAGTGAGATGCCTTGGGAGATGAGGTTCACAGAGACTCGAGAGATGCCGCCCAGCGGCTCCAAGGGGGCAAGGACTGACGAGGGCTGAGCGTTTCCACCCGGCACACAGAGCACGGGACACGGTGTTAAGTGGCGAGTGCTGGTTGTGTGGGCCTGGAGCAGGGCCTATGCCTCTGCATTTCTCACAAGCTCTTAGGCTATATGGCTGCTGCTGGGATGTGAGCCACTTCTTTGAGGAACAAGGGAACTTATTGGTAACTGGGACTCTTTGGCATTAATGATAGCTAATATTTCTTAGACAGTACCTGGCACTGTGCCAACAGTTTTCCGTGTGCTGTTTTAATGTTGCTAAGTACATTTGGGAGTACCTGGGATGATTCACAGCAAGGAAGCCAGTCAGAAGAAATTTTAAAAAAAGATAGGCAGCAGATATTAGATCTTGTCCAGAGGAAATTGTAATTGAGAGAACACAGATGCAAGGAACGGCGTAGAGAAAGTAACTAAAGTTACTGGGCTAACCACCCCCAACCCTCCCCACTCTGGGAGATTATTACCAGTTTGGGGGAAGGAAAACTCTGGGGAAGGAAGTTCATTAGCAGATGAAGCCAGAGCCATGGCTGACATGGAAGGTGATGAACTGAGTTTTAAAAACATAAAAAAAAAAAAAGAGTATTTGCAAGTATTTCTTAAGTGCCTGCTGTATGCTTGGTATTATTCCAAGTACTCTACCTGTAAAGATCATTTTAATTCTCATAGCAAGACAAGAGGCAACTGCCATTATTAGTCCTCTTCCACTCCAGCTAATAGCTGACAGAGCTGAGACGTACAAAGCTTCTGCCTGGGAAGTCTGGGAGTTCATAAAGTTCTTTACTACTGTGAATGTCTTAACAGCCCCCAGCTCATGACTTTAATCTGAGCAGCTTTCACACTCAGTGTTCATTTAATCATTTCTCAAGCGACTTTGGTCTCCCATCTTGTAGATTCATCTATGGGATGTGTGTTAAGTGTCACCGATGTGCTAGGATTGCTGCAGAGGCCACAGTGAGCAAATAGAGGCCATCTTTTTTTTTTTTTTTTTTTTCTTTTCCTCCAGGGAGCTTAAATCTAGGGAGAGAGGCGGCAGTTCTCACATAGATATCAGATTTCAAACTTGCTTGTCCTGAGAAGGGAGAGGATCCTGTGTTTTAAGAAAATCTGACCTAGACCAGGAGCCAAGAAGGAACCTTCCTGGGTGGAATATTGGATCTGAGATGAGCCGGTCTTAACTAGCTGAAGGGTGGTGGGGGTGGGGGAGACTAGGAACATAGATTTAAGTGCCTCTTTATCTCACAGTCAATTCTACCAGCTCCCTCTCCTCCCCTCTTCTCTCCTCCCTCCTTCCTCCCTCCTCTCCTCCAGCCTTTTCTTTCCCTTCAACTCCCCCCTCCCCCCAGCACCCCTCCCCATCCCCTTGATGCTCACCAAAGCCACCTGTGATCGCTAACCTGCTAACAGGAACCCAAACTTGTTAGATACCAATCGCCCTACATGGTGGAGTGTGCTGTTTTCCTCACTGCTCTGACCCCACTGTCTATAGTACTGTTTGCCACAGAATAGGTACTCAATAAATATCTATTGGAAGAAGTAATTAAGCACTAGTTAATTAGGTCCATAAAAAGCAGGAGGGTTGCTAAAGGAAGGCCAGTTCATCTCAGGAGGAGGAGAAACTTTCTAACAATTAGAGGCAGTCAAAGGCAGGTAGCCAGCTGGCTGTGAGAGAACTTCTCAGATTTGGTTTGAAAGAAACTGGCCACTTGCTAATTTCAGCCCTAGGCAAGTCACTTAACTCTTTGAGTCTTCTCACATATTAATTAAAATAACAATTGTCCTGCCTCATTCTGAGCTAAGATAATCTAAGTAAAAAGAGTATAATCTAAGGGCTATTAAATGAGTTTTATCAGCAGGTTACAATGCCTGACCTGCCAGTCTAGCTGGGACCTAACTCTGGTTTTGTAGCATCTTAGACTAGAGATTCCCTTAGGTAGGAATTTAAACAAAGCGGATCAAATCCCTCCCAATGTATATACACACAGTATGTGTGACGTGTGTCTAATACTTAACCATGACCATAAATTCTGTTTTGATGTCTTGGAAACATAATTCCTGAGTTAAAATACTGGAAGGCAGGATGAATATTGTATAAATCCAATGCAAAAGGCTTGTTTGGTTAAATCGTTAGAGCGTGGGACGGATGGACAATTTTTTGGTTGTTGTTGTTATTGCTGAGGTTTCAACCCAGCGCGTCCCATGTGCTAGGTGAGAGTATTCTACCACGCAGCCACACCTCTCCTGCCTAGAAAAATCTTAATCTACATACAATTCCCGAGGAAATAAGACAACCCAAATACCTAACTCCCTCTCTCCCTCTGTGTTATGAACTGCTCTGTAGCTGTTGGACAATCTGCAAGTCCGGGAGGGATGGGGGAGTGGGGGGACATGGGGGGTTGCAGCACAGGGACGGGGCAGGGGCGGGAGATCTCTTCAACTAAGTGTCAGTAGTTAGAATTTTAAGGAATTTTACTCTGCTGAGAAGGTCCCAGATAGTTGGTGACTCCCTGGTGATCTGAAACACTCCCTGGCTGCTGGCAGGAGTATCCACAGAGACTGGATTTTATCTTAGCTCCCTACAGAAAAATAAAGAAGCCACAGATCCTGGGAGTGTTCTCAACAACAAAGGGAGAGTGAGGTGCCTTTGGCTCCTAACAGGAGTGTCTATGAATTCCTCAAGGAATTCCAGCCCAGTTGATCCAGTTGGCAGGAGGTATCGATCTCCACTTCAATTCCCTGAATAAATAATGGTTGCCATAGTTATTGAGCAGCAGAGACTGGCTGGAGAGCAGAGAAAACTCCACGCTCCCTTCTGTGAGTTTGGCCATGAGAAAGTCTGGCTCTGAGGTCCCACAATCAATCGAACCCCCTCCTCTCTCTGCCCCTCCTTCCCCCCTCTGTCCCCTTCCCCCCTCTGTCCCCCTTCCCCTCCTCTGCCCCCCATCACACCCAACAAATTGCTCAGTTTTTTTATCCTGATAATGAGTGTGGAATCTTGGATGCTGTGTGAGACAAGAGGCCCTGGAAAGATGGAAAGTCTCAACTAATGGACTGGCATTTGGTTGTGAGAGACGCTCACCTCCCTAGCTTGAAAATCAGATTTAATGTATCCCAATGCTAATAGAATTAAATATTATACATATGACGAGGCTTCACGAAGGACCTTCTCCCATCTTGTTCTAATTTAATATTATTTTCCAGATAGCACTAACTTGGAAATTTTAAAAGAAGGATAAAAGAGCCAATTATTTCTCAAATATTTTCACATTTTGTTTACTTTCATCTTTCATATGAAGAAAAAAAACTACACTTATTTGTGTGTGTGTGCGCGCACGTGCTCCACAAATGCACATGCTCATTCCACAGTGCGTTTGTGGACATCAAGAAGACAGCTCAGGAGAGGCTGTGTCTCTCCTTCTGCCACACGGAGACCAGGGTCTGAACTCAGACCATCAGGGTTGGCAGAGAATACGTTACCTGCTCAGCCGTCTCACCAGCCCCAGATTTGTATTGTTATTTTTGCTATCGATGAGAACATAGTCTGGGTACTATTTAATATTCTCTTCTTTATTTAATGTTATCCATATTTTCCATATTGAATCTTCATACTTACCTCTGATAGCCTCAGGATCCTCCACTGCATGGACATGCTATTATTTACTCAACAGTCCCCATGGTCTTCAACCCTGCTCCTCTCCCCAGTGGTTCCTTGGTTTGGGCTCTCGGGTGTGGGTTAGTAATAGAGAAACGCTGTGCTAAATATTTCTATACATACGGGTTGTTGCCCTTGTTTTCAGTTGCCTTTCTTCTTTGGAAAGATTCCCAGGAATTAGGTAGCTTGGCTGGAGACTATGAGTATTTCATACCTCCTGGCACTCACTGCCAAGCTTGCCACCTGGTTCTATGCTTTGTGGAAACCAAATAAGCCTTTGGGCGGCTCACTACTGCAATCAGGGTTCCTCAAGGCTCACGCTCGGCAGGCCTTTCCTCTGAGCTTGAAGCACAGGGGCTCTACGTTTGGTAAAGATGGGAGGTTTGCACCTGGCTAGGCAGCTAATAGTTTCCTAGGGCAAAGGCAAGAGCTGAAGAGCTTGGGGGATGCTGGGGCTCCGTTTTCTGTTTGGTCTTGCAGCTGCCTCCCACTCACCACGCCTCAGTCATTGTCTCAGATGCTGGCAAACCTGGTGTGTATCTGTAATATCGTCTGAGTTGGAGGACATTTATATAATGACCACACTTTTCCATCAGCTCACCGTGCAATGTTTAAGATGAACAGGAAAAATAGGGCTGACTGACACCTGTGTATCTTCCACCTTGTAACTCCCATTTTCCTAGGAAGACCTTGACTCTCAAAGAGATTGGGTCCCAAGGTAAAGGGCAGAGCCAGAACTGGATTTAATTCCAAACACAGGTATTCTTTTTCTATAGAACACTTCACTAGACCAGAAACCTGCCAGTCACAATCCACTGAGACGCTTAATACACTTAAATACATCTTAACCCATCAGCTCTGGAAGCGGCCTTAGTGTAAGGCCTTAGTGAGGACAGCACTTATCCAAGTCATGTGCACTAGCCATGCAGTGACAACGCACATCTCCTGGTTTGCAGGCCTCTTTTATTTGAAACAAAAAAGAAAGAAAAAAAATGTCCTGGTAGTTGGTTTTGTTTTGGTTTTGGCTTGGTTTTGGTTTTTCGAGTTTCGAGTCAGTATTTTTTCTATGTAGCCTTTGCTGTCCTGGACTCGCTTTGTAGACCAGGCTGGCCTCGAACTCACAGAGATCTGCTTGCCTCTGCCTCCCGAGTGCTGGGATTGCAGGTGTGTGCCACCACACCCAACTTTCTTTAGCTTTTGCTTCAGGAAAATAACTTGTTTCACAAGACCTATGACTAAAACAACTAAATCTAGGAGAAATTAGGAACCAGTGCTTGATGACTGAGAAATACCTTCTGCCCCTCAAAAAGAGGAGTCTTCTTTAAGCACGGGTTGAGGAAGACACCAAGGTCAATGTGTGCAAACACACACACACACACACACACACACACACACACACACACGGTTTTTAGGTATAAATGTACCAACTGAAATAAACCAAGACAAAGGGGATCCCACTCTTCCCTTAGAAAAGAGCTTTGCATAGGCTCTGAGAGCAAAGTCGCTTGGATGGGATGTCAGACTCCTGTGTCGTCTTAGTGAGACCCAACCACGCTTTCAGACAGAGAGCAGACTCAGCCTGGAAGATGGGCTCCAAACGCTAATAGGAGAGAGACCTTGATTAGGACTGTTAGTGAACTTTTGACCTGCCCCTCCCAACTTACCCTTCTCCATCGTCCTTCTACAGAGCGACATGGGTTAAAAGAACCAAAGAGAGTGGAAGAGCTATGCAACAAGATCACGAGCAGCTTGAAGGAACACCAGAGGAAGGGGCAGGCTCTGGAGCCCGCCGAGCCCAAGGTCGTGCGAGCGCTGGTGGAACTGAGGAAGGTCTGCACCCAGGGCCTCCAGCGCATCTTCTACCTAAAGCTAGAGGACTTGGTGTCCCCACCCTCTGTCATTGACAAGCTCTTCCATGACACCCTGCCTTTCTGAGCAGGGAAAACTGAGCAGAGAGCCACTCGCTCTGCCGGCACCTGATCGTTAAGTGAGCAGAAGGCTGCGGTCTGAACACCCGCCACTCTGTCCTTCTTCCTTCAGGGGAAAAGCAGCTCGCATAGAAAGCAAGACTTTTTTTTTTTCCTGGCAACTTTCCTTACAACCTAAAGCCAGAAACCTTGCAGAGTATTGTGTTGGGGTTGTGTTTTATATTTAGGCTTTGGCGGGGTGGGGTAGGAGGGGGTAAAGAGTTCATGAGGGTTTTCTAAGAAATTGCTGACAAAGCACTTTTGGATGAAGCTATCCCAGCAGGGGGAAAGGATAATGTAACTGTTGAAACAAAACAAAACAAAACTCTTTCTGGGGAATATGATGATTATGGTTGTTTTGTATTTAAAAATAAGAGCGGCCAAAGGCTGTTCACCAGGGTAGGCTGTGTCTTAAGACTGATTCCTTTAGGGTATACTTCCTGTGTAGGGGGTACATACAAGGCAGAAAATTCCCTTTTCACTTATTTCTTCTTCTTTAAAAAAAAAAAAAAAAAGGCAAAAGATGGCAGATTATCTAAAATCGGACTTAGCAAAATGATAATGGTTGTTTGCTTCCATTTACAAGTGCAATTTTTTAAAGTGCTGTCTTACTAAGTCTTGTTTGTGGCCTCCCCCTTGTTTTATATGAAATTAAGAAGGCAGACCTGTTAGCGAATGGCGCGCTCATTTCCTAGCAAAGGCTTGATCCACCTGCCCTGGAGAAGCCTGCGGAGGTGTGGCCCTTCTAAGAGGGTCAGGCCATTCTTGCTGGGACTCCACCCCTGATGGCTAGCCTGCTGTGCTGAAGGGGGATCCGGTTATAAAACGGATTGCGTACAACTGTGTTCGCTGTGTTTTATCAACCTGGACAGAGTTCTTTAAACCTGCTTCAGTTGTGGCGACTTCCTGATTCATGCCTTCAGAAGCCCAAGGAGTGAATCAATCAACTATTTGCTTCCCCTCATGGAAAACATGCAAGTAAATAGGAACTGGCTCATACAGGGTAAGCACCAGAGATGATAAGGATTTATATATATATATACATATATATATAATTTAATTTTTGTTATTGGTTAGAGACAATTTTGGAAAGCAAGCAGATCATCTTTTATCTTTTTTTTTTTTTAAAGCATAATATTAACGTGAGTACTAGAAAAGATTAGTGGGTTGCGGTTCAACATTCCGTGTTTGTGCCCCCCTTTTATATGTTTCTACTGTTGATGCCATATTATTATGAAATACTTTGTTGCATAGTGTCCTTATTTGTATGAACATTTGTATGCACGTTATATTGTAATAGCTTTGCCTGTATTTATTGCAAGACCACCAGCTCCTGGAGGCTGAGTTACAAAATAATCAAATGGGGTGTTCGTGGTGACTTGGATACACCAATTAGAAATTAAATAAGCATATATATATATAAACATATCAGGTTACATATATATTTATAATGTGTCTTTTTATTAATCATTTGTACAATGAACGTCACTTCCCACGCCGTTATTTTATCCTTCATTTGCAGTGAACTTTAAGGCAGCACTGTTTAGCACTTTGATATGAAATTTTTGCTTATGTTTTGCTAAATTCAAATAATGTTTGAAGATTTTTAGGTCTAAAAGTCTTTATATTATATACTCTGTATCAAGTCAAGATACCTTTGGCTGTTTTGCTAAGACTCAAACTTTGAATGTCAAACTGATGTCACAGTAGCTTTTGTTAGCTTTAAATCATTTTTGCTTTAGTCTTTTAAAAAAAATAACAAAACTATACTGTTTATATTGTCATTAAACTATACAATCAAACAAATGCCAAATGAATTGCCTAATTGCTGCGAAGTATAACCCAGATAGCAGATCATATCCTTTCCTCTTTTTGAAAATCATTCGGATATTTGATCATATGTTTTGTTTGTGTGAGATGTTATGAAAGATGTAACTCTTTTATCGAGATGACAGGCCTGTGACATTAAGATTTTGAACCTGAGACTCCGAAGGGGCCTGGCTTCCTCATCTGATCAGATCTCCTGAAAGTCACAATAAAGAAAACTGGAGCCCTTTGCAGGGCAAACAGCTAACAACAGAATTAAGATTAGGACTTAATTCACCTTTCCTTAGCCTTCCCCCACAACTTACTGCATCTATAGGAAAAATAGGCTTTTAAACCTAGTCACTCATACTAACATTTTACCTGCAGACAGCCTTGAATAAAGCAGTACTTTGGCATTAATTTGTTGAGCTTATACGCAAACATAATAAGCATTATTAAATATCAGGAAAGCTAACGTTTCACACAAGATCGCTTCAGACCAAATTCAAATTGAATTTGAATAAATTAGAAGTACTGAGCGTACATAACCTTCTTGGGCACCTTGAGTATTCAAAAGTTAATCCTTGTTTCTGTCCTGTCTGAAAAGCAAAGCAAAAGAGCAAGTGCTCTAGGGAAATGCCATTCCTCTTCCTGTCTTCACACCCACCAGATTGAAGGGAAAGGACTGTCTGGGCGTCGTAGCTGCTGGTTTGGAGAAATGACGGAGCTGTTTTAATTCCAGGGCCAGACACTTTGCAGCCAGGGTTCTTCCATCGTCCCTAGTTATCACAACTATGAGAGCCTCTCAAGTCATCTAGCTGTTCAGTTTTTGTTTGTTTGTTTGTTTTAATGTTGACACACGAGTGTACACGAGTGGATGGCACACGAGCTCGAAAGAGGACAAGCATTAAAGCAGGTGACCCTCCCCTAGAGGGAGAGCTCTCTCAGTGTGAACCCACCCGCAGCAGCGGGAAATCAGGAATCCACTCACTGTTATTGGAGAGTGCCTTGCTTTTGTTTCAAATGGCCGAGTTTCCCAAGCCTTTCTCCTCTATCAGCAGTGTTTTCTAGTGTGTGTTAACCCGTGGTTTGAAAGACATGCTCTTGTACATTAACAATGTAAATTTAAATGATTAAATTAAATTACATTTTACCAATGGCTACCTGTGTGTGTTGAATGAGCATGCTTCCTTTAACAGCTTTCTCTTAATCAGTATAGTGATATTTACTGTGAAGTCTTTAAACGCATCCACAGATGGATTTTTTTTTTTTTTTTTAAGGCTTAGTGATGCTGCAAAGTTAGTGGATATTCTCAATTGGGAATAGATTAAATCTCTTTGATTGGGAAGAAGGATGCTCAAATTCAACAACCATTTATTGACAGTTTCCTGGGGGCAAGGCATGCTGGGTGGGCACAGCACATACACACAGACACACGCACAAACACACGCGCGCACACACACACACACACACACACACACTATGTGAAACTCCAATTCTCTTCCAGATAATGTGGATGGAACTAACCATTTGTTGCCTAGTATTAGAGGCAAAGAGAACCATTTTGGCATCAGGATGATACTGTTTGTGAACCCAAAATGATGAGAATCGAGGCCATGGTTCTCCAAGACTGCACAGTGTGCTCTGCTCCACCCTCCTCTCTCCTCCTGGCCCATTCTACTGCTGCTGCCTGAATCCGAAACACAATCCTATCAGGCTCATCCCAAAACCTCAGAGAATCTCAGTACAATATGACTTTCTGTGATTTGATACCTTGAAAGTAGAAGTGTTGGGATTGTCCTAAGGACATTTGCCAGTCCACATTAAGCATTGTCTGTGGCGTCTAAACCCAGTGTGAGGCTTATGAGCCAGGCTAGTGTCCCTGCTTGTCACATTAGCTCAACTATAAAATATGCTTAGTAAGAAATGAAGGAGAGCCGGGCGTGGTGGCACATGCCTTTAATCCCAGCAGCACTTGGGAAACAGAGGCAAGCGGATCTCTGTGAGTTCAGGGCCAGCCTGGTCTACAAAGCAAGTCCAGGACAGCCAAGGCTACACAGAGAAACCCTGTCTTGAAAAGAAAGAAAGAAAGAAAGATAGAAAGAAAGAAAGAAAGAAAGAAAGAGAAATGGAGAGAAACAGCAGCTCTCCATCTATATATGAATTAAAGTAGATGATAAGCCAAAAGCAATACCAACAACAACAATAGTTAATAAAACCCTTTGGAGGATCATAGAGACAAAGGCCTGGTTTGAATAGGAAGGGAGAGAAGACCAGGGATAAATAAAGCAAACTTGTCTGTAGCTAGAATTTTTTAAATATATTTTATTAATTTATTCATATTACATCTCAATGGTTATCCCATCCCTTGTATCCTCCCATTCCTCCCTCCCTCCCATTTTCCCCTTACTCCCCTCCCCTATGACTGTGGCTGAGGGGGACCTCCTCCCCCTGGACATGTGTGGCTGGAATTCTATGAATGTACAAGGATGAACACAGGAAGTTCGTTGTTCACTTTTTCCCATTATGAAAAATACACATTACACAAAAAGTGCCACAACTTTATCTATACAGTTCAATAATATTAAATACACACGCCCTGAGCAAGAAGTCTCAAGGATTTCCTCATCCTGCAGGGCTGACACTAAGCCCAGTAAACAGCTCCTCACTTCCCACTCTGAACCCCTGGGAGCCTTTCCTGCTTCTGGAAACTTGACCACAGGATTTGTCCCTTACTGTCCTGCTGATTTCACTTAACATGATGCAGAGTGTCAGAATGTACTCCTTTGCGAAGTACTCCATTGTAATACATAGCCCACATTTGCTTAGCCAGCCCTCTATCGACGCATACTTGGACTACACTCGCCGTCTGGCTATGGTGCCTAACAGTGCTGCAAACAAGAGGTGTTCAAAGGTCCTCACGCCTTGCTCTCTCTTCTCTGGCTAATTGTTGCTTCTGGGTTTACAGAGGATTTACACGCTTTCCAAGGATGGTCTTGATTATCTGTGTATTTTGTTATTGTCTACATTGTGTTTGGGGTGGGTGGTTGTGTTTTGCTTTGCTTTCACTTTGCCTTAGCTAATGATTTCTGGGGATCCTCCCCGAGTGCCTCCTTTCAAGAGAGCTCTGAAATTTTCCTCCCAATCATGGATGTTTACAAACCGTTGTTTACAGCTAGGCAAACAACTAAAAACAGAAAACCCTAAAATCCAAGAGGCCTTTTGTACGGACTCAGATGTTTGTCTTTGAAAGGCATCAGTCAACTGAAATTTCCCCAAGTGTCAAAGACGAATCCTGAACTTCTGTTGCTCAACACCCTCACAGCGGATAGAATTCTTCAGGAAACATTTCCTAGAACCTTCTGCAGGATTGTCCCCAAGTAGTTCTGTGACACTGATGGGGCCTCCATGACTCCTGTCGCTGATCGATGCCCTCCCAACCGGATGTATTGCTCCCATCTCTCTATAACCCGTCATGGAATCATCAGCCTCCTCTGTCACCTGCTGTCATGTGCCCGCTCCTCCTACCTCCAGAGGTATTTGATTTTCAGAGGATAAAAGAGAGACCTAACATTGATTAAGCTCCTGCTGTTTACACCAGATACTCTAGCAAGTCCATTTATCTATGGTGCCATCTAATGCTTAGTATTTCTCAGGCCCTGTGGTTTTTCTCAGTCTGAAAAGGAGGAAGGAGGCTGGGAGAGATTAAAGCTACAATACAGGTCCACGTAGATAGCACATGGGATTTGAAGACAGGTTGGTACCTCCCTACCACCCCTTACTGCCTTCTGGAATCCATCTGTAACCACCTGCTCCTGCCTTGAACTGAAGCCACTCAATCTCAGTTCAACAAAGGGTAGCTGCACCCCAGCACCACAGCCATAACCCAATACACCAGTGCTCCCCGACATTTCTGATGCTGTGACCCTTGAATACAGTTCCTCACGTTGTGGTGACCCCCCCCCTCAACCATAAACTTATTTCCATCACTACTTCATAACTGGAATTTTGCTACTGTAATGAATCGTAATGTACATAATTTTTGGAAATGGAGGCTTGCCAGAGGAGCCTCGACTGACAGGTCAGGAGCAGCTGCAATACACACTTGTCCTTCCTTCCTAACTAACTCTTCAAACTGCTGGACTCCCTACAGGCCTTGCCTATGCTGCCCCCACAGTTCTCCAGCCCAGTCCCTTGCTAACCTCAGGCCCACTGGGCTATGTAAGGACCAGGTGCTGCCTTCTTAAACTCCCGTCAGATGTTGCTCTTGAAACACCTGTGTTCAGGCGTGGTGGTGCATGCCTTTAATCCCAGCACTCAGGAGGCAGAGGCAGGCGGATCGCTGTAAGTTCAAGGCCAGCCTGGTCTACAAAGTGAGTCCAGGACAACCAAGGCTACACAGAGAAACCTTGTCTCAAAAAAACCAAAAAAGAAAAAGAAAAAAAAAATGTCATTAGCCAGGCAGTGGTGGTGCACACCTTTAATCCCAGCACTCGGGAGGGAAGTTATGCCTGGTACTGGAAACCTAGCTAGCTACCTGAGGCTACTGACATCATGGATCTTGGATGAGAACCTACAACTGCCACTCTACTAAACAAACACAATCCCTAACTACACACACAGATGAGTGTGATGAGCCTCATGCCTCACCAAGAAAACATCTCTCTGTAGCAGATAGAGACCATTATAGCAAACCACAACCAAGCAAGGTGCAGAGTCGTGGAGCCCAGTCCCAACAGATACATCCACAATACCACTCTCACATCTAAGGCTCCGGAGTCATTGTGGACCTAATGATTATAAGAACCAGAGGATCAGGAAGTTTGTTGTGAGATTGTATCCCCAAGGATTTCAGAAACTACACCCATAAACTCTCACCAACATGACTGCCCAAACATGGTTTGAACAAGGACAGCAACAACAGATACACCAAAGTGAACGGAGAAAGTCCTTAACCCTATGCAAAGAACTACAGGGGACCAAGAAGGGCGGGGGCGGGCTTCCCTAGAGAAGAGTGCGTCAGCTAGTTATCCAATCACAAATGGTCATCCCTGAAAACATACATGCAAGTAACATTATACAGACCAAGCAGGTTATATTTAGGAAATATATATGAGCTGGGTGTGGTGGCACACGCCTTTAATCCCAGCGCTTGAGAGGCAGAGGCAGGCTGATCTCTTTGAGTTCAAAGCCAGCTTGGTCTACAAAGTGATTCCAGGGCAGCAGGGCAACACAGAAAAACCCTGTCTTGAAGAAAACAAAAAGAAGCTATGAATTTGAAAGAAAGAAAGGAGAGGGATAGATAGACAGACAGACAGACCAGACAGGCTGTATTAAGAACCCTAGCGGCTCATACCTTTGGTTCTAGCACTTGAAAGGCACACACAGGTGGATCTCTGGAAGATCCAGACCAACCAGGATTACACAGTGAAACTCTGAGTGAGGAAAAGGAAAGACATACTGTGTGTGTGTGTGTGTATATGTACGTATATATATGTATATATGTGTATATATGTATTTATATGTATATATATATGACGTTTTCAAAGAACAATAAAAAACAAAAAAAGTATTGTACTCAGGTATGCAGTATTGTGCCAGTGGTGACTTTGCACATGTTTGCTGTATCTTCTGTTTGTATCAGAGGCCATGTATTGTGACTGATCCACACCATCTGTGAACACAGATGCGCGCGCGCGCATACACAGTGTTTGCATACTTGACACATTACCTACAAACTATTCTCAGAATATATTTGTAAGGCTGTTTTGATTGTCAACTTGTCTACATCTGGAATTAACTAAAACCCCAAAATGCCTGGGCACATGTGTGAGGGATTTTTGCTTAATTAAATTATTTGAAATTGGGTGATCAGATCTGTGAGGTGGGAAGACACGCCTTTAATCTGGACTACACCTGCTGGAAGCCTATATGAAGGACATGAAAGAAGGAAGCTTTTCCTCCTTGCCCACTTGCCCTTGCCCTCTCTAGCAAATCCATCTTTTCATTGGCATCAGGCCCTACTGCTTAGGGATTCTTCTCAACTGAAGGCCAGCTGAGACATCCAGCCCTGCGAGCTGAGAAACTACTGGGTTCTTGGACTTTCTGTTTACACCCAGATATGTTGGATTTGCTGGACCACAGCCAGTAGGTCATTCTAATAAGTTATACATCTATATACATATATATAGGGATATGTATGTATAGAGATTCATTCTATAAGTTCTGTTACTCTAGAGAATCTTGACTAACACAATATTTCTATCATTAAACAATTCATAACTGTCAAAATGTGCAAAAGTGTGCCCATATATCAGTATGTATACACACATGTATATCATACTAATAGGGCTGATTTCATCTTTCCTTATCAATACATGTATATTTAGTAGATTTCCTTTTTATTGCTTGTGGGCATGGTGTGTGTGTGTGTGTGTGTGTGTGTGTGTGTGTGTGTGTGTGTGTCTGTGTGTGTGTGTGCACATATGTGCATGAGGGTGTATGTACCTGTGCACTGACATTCAAAGGCCAGAACTTGATGTTGGTTGTCTTCCTCTACCTCACTTGATTTTATTTATTTATTTATTTACTTACTTACTTACTTACTTACTTACTTACCTACTATTTATTAAGACAGGCTATCTCACTAAATCCCAAGCTCATCAATTCAACTAGACTGGCTGGCTGGCAAGACCCAAGGAATCTTCCTGACTTTGCTTACCACATCCCTTCTCCCTACCTCCCCACCACAAATATTGAGGTCACATGGCCCTTTTATGATGCGTGCTAGGGATCTAAATTTAGGGATCTTAATAGAGGCACAGCAAGCACTTTAATGGCCAAGTCATCGCACCAGACCTCTATAATTTTTACTATTTTAATCACTTACTGATTTTTAATGTTTTTATTTTAAATTTTTCTGCACTCCTTTACTTACAGGGAGCATGCATGCCATGAGACTCATATGGAGGCCAGAGAACAGCTTTCAGGAATCACCTCTCTCCTTCTACCACATGGGCCCAGGGGACTGAGCTCAGGTCATTAGGCTTGGCAGAAAGTGCCTCTATGCACTGAGCCATCTTGTGAGCCTAGCCTTTCTTATTTTGAAAGGATGGTTGTCCTTATGTATATTTTTGTTTCTCATGTTTCCAAGATCCTATGGGAGATTAAAATAAAATAAAATTGGAAACACATAATTGATTAAAAAGTCAAGTATTTCACATATACAAAATGAAGTTTATTTAAAAGCCAAAAGTAACTAAGATATTTTATACATACAAAAAGAACGATATAACAAACATCTCTGAACTTAACCACCAACACAAGAACATTTATAATCCCCCAGTGTTCAGTTAAATTGCCCTTCCTCCCTCAAATTCTGAATATGGAGTACTATTGGCTACGATATGTCTTCTGAAGCAATATATGGCTTAAATATCATGGGTATGTAACTAGTCTTCTGAAACTAGTTCTTTCTTGGGTCAAAACTATATATCTGTGTATGATGTGCAGAGCTTTAGTTAGTTAATTTTGACTATTCCTTAGTAGCTGACTTGATATGCTATAATTTCACTATTCATTTTGCTTCAGCCAATGCATTGTTTCCAGCTTCTTGTGCTAAACTCGTATTGTGAACATTTTTATACACTTCTGCTCATGAGCACAGTCAGAAATGCCTCCAGGTTTTTAAAGTACAGTCCTGGCACCAGCAGCCTCTGCCCTCTCTGAGGCAATTACTTGTAGAAATGTGGGGTTTTGACCCTCATCCCAGACCAATAGGCTCAGCAACTTTGCCCAGAGAGGACCCTACTAGGTTCCACTGTCCCCAACACCTGACTTCGTCACTATCTCGTACAATTATTAATCTGTGATTACAAAAAAAACTTACAGTATTTTGTGTCTGTTCTTTTTAAAGAATAAACTTAATCTGCTCCAAACAATGCAGACCCTTAGCTTTCAGAACCTGCTAACCAGTCCCACATTTCTCGTTTTTCTACTCTCAACTTCTGAGAGGGTGCAGTTTTCTGTCATCCTAAAGACTAGAAATGTCGGTGCTATATTCACATGCCATGGCATCTTCTAGATGGCATTTGAGACAGTACAACTGTCGCCTGGCCCAGAGACGGCTCTGTGTGTGGAAAAAATCAACTTGGAGGAGAGTCAAGGACACTATCATGATAGGTGGCATCTAGGGACAGTTTATAAATAAATGGAAGGCTGGTATTGGAATCTGTCTGATTTGTATTGTAACCCATATGTTAGCTAAGGCCCTTTTCTCCCCAGGATCTAGAAGAGATTATTTTAAGCTCTGTTCCACAAATAGGAAGGTCCAAAGACCTCCTCAAGATAGCTACAAATTCTGCCAGTTTCATACCAGCTCTGGCTTCAGGCTCCCGCTTCTGTTCCATCCGCGCTGCTCATGGCTCCTCTTGCTCTTTTGCTGGTGTTGCATCTGTTCCTTGTGCAGCTCTAG
This sequence comes from Acomys russatus, assembly GCF_903995435.1. Taxonomy (NCBI): domain Eukaryota; kingdom Metazoa; phylum Chordata; class Mammalia; order Rodentia; family Muridae; genus Acomys; species Acomys russatus. The sequence continues at coordinate 58,896,175 of NC_067138.1, forward strand.
AAGAAGAACTTAGATCTCTCACATAATTCCCACTCACAAGTTATTGATAAAACTTTATCAAATTCTAGAAACCTACATTATGTGACAATTGGTGCTTTTTTTTTTTTTTTTTTTTTTTTTTTTGGCCTTTTCTTCTCCATCCTTCTATTCATCCTTCCATCAGGAAGGATGCCACCTCAGACCGTAGAGACAAAAGTTTCTCCTACAGACCATAAAGAAGTAATCAGGAAGGGATGGAGTCCCTGAGGGCTCTGTGAGGTGGAGCTAGCCTGTCAGCCCTGGATAACTGACCAACAGACTCTTTCGGGGAGAGAAAAGTGACTCAGAGTTAAACCATGGTAATGGAGCTGAACTGTATCCCAAGCGGAACACATAGGATGCAAGGTGGGGGGGAGGGGAATGCTTGTGTAAAAGACAGGCTGAAAAGATTCAGGAGTGATTAGGGTGATGGCTCAGCGTGAGTCACTCATGTTTTGAAGATACTAAAAATAAGCCACCAAGATTTCTGTTCTAGTTTGCTTTCTGGTGCTGCGATAAAACACTGACCAAAAAGCAACAGGAGGAGAAAAGGATTTGTCTGGCCTATATGTCCGGGTCATGGTCTATTGTTGAAGGAAGGCAAGGACCATGGAGGACTGCCACTTGCAGGCTCACTCTCAGGCTTTTGCTTAGCTAGCTTTCTTATACGCCCCTCCTACACTAGTTAACAACCCATCTGCCACAGACAAGCCCACCACCCAGTCTGATCAAGGCGATTCTTTGACGGAGTCTCTCTCAGATGATTCTGAGCTGTATCAAGTTGAGAGCTGAAGCCCAAAGAGGACACCGTCTAAGACCACATGAAATTGTTCTTCGTTCAGTGTTGAGCAAGACCTTGTGTTTCCTCTTCCTCATAACTTGTAGACCTGGTGCAGAACTTCAACATTTTCTACTGTTTAATGGTTTTTCTATCTTCTTATGTTCTTGTTTGGCCCTAGACATTCTGTTTGGCGTTTCCCAATTCCTGAGAGAGAAAGCCTGATTAGGCCACGTTGAAGTTGCTGGACACTAGGTAGTAGGATCCCATAGGTAACTGGTCCACTTAGCTGTGGTTTAAGAGGGACATGCATTGACCCTTTGGAAAATCTGTGTGTGTGTGTGTGTGTGTGTGTGTGTCTGTGTGTGTGTGTGTGTGTGTTCATGTATGTGTGCACATATGTATATGGATAGAGGCCAGAGGTCAACGTTGGGTATCTTCCTCACTTCCTTTCCACCTTATTTTTTGAGCTTACCAAATCATCTAAGCTAACTACCCAGAAAGTTCCAGGGATCTGCTGCCTTTCTCTGTGTCCCTGACCCTGGAGATCATGCCACCATTCCCTTCCCAGGTGTTTTTTTTGTTTGTTTGTTTGTTTTGTTTTTAAAGATGGATGCTGGTGATCCAAACTCACATCCTTGTGTTTGCACAGCAAGCACTTTACCTACTGATCCATCTTCCCAATCCAAAAATATCTCGACTTGGAAGGCCACACACTCCAGAGGAACTGCAGACACTTGGGTGATGACTACTGTGTGTGTGACACAGGTGGAAGCTTAGCTTGGCGTCTGGGCGTTCATGGGGTTCAGTAGAGTCATTTTTTTCCTGCTCTCTCCAGTACCAAACACAACACCTGGTTTGGGGGTGGGGGAAGACTTAGAAAACTCTCACCGCGGGAATTCAGACTAGACATTCACCAATGGGGGTTGGAAGTGGAAAAAATGTGAACATTCCCCAAGGAAGAGAGCATGCCATGGTTTTCAAAGTTGGTGTCCAGAGCCAAAGTGTCTAGTTTCATCTTTTTCTGAACTCCAGTGCAAAAGAGTGAGCGAGCAAGGGAGAGAAAATCAACACAACCCAAGGAAGGTTTGTTTTTGCCTTCCCTTTAGAAAGCAGCTGTCAGTTTAACTTATCTCAAAATACTGCCAGGGATGAGCATGGTTGAAAATGCGTTTTATCTGTAATTAGAGAGATTACATTAAACACTATTATTTGCAGACACACATTGAATTAACCCTAATCGAGGCTAGCAAATAGTAGAGCCTGCCTATTTTTCGCCTCAAAATTTTTAGAAAATTGTGACAGTTGACACACGGGGACAATGCTGACGGGATTTCTTTCTGTCAAATGCCAGACAGTAATTGTAATTGCCTTTTTAAAAAAATGTTTTAAGCAGTTCCGTTGGTAAATCAGAAGTTGCCACAAATCAGGCAGATAGTTTTGAAACATGGGGGCTGTTGACTGTGCATTCCAATATGAGTTTAATGAATTGATTTTCTAAGGAATGTAACTTTGCATCTGTTTTCAGGTGTAATTAATTCACTCTGATTAATGTGATTAGCATGGATATTGGTGGATTACACAGGATGCCCCTTATTTGTTCACTTGTTTTTAATCTGCCACGATGTCCTTTGGGAAATTATATAAGTGATTTGGGGGGCTCTGTCTTACTGGTGCCTCTGATCACATTGAATTTCTGCAAAAGAAGAATCCTGGTGGGAATTCACTGATTATTCGCAGACAGTGCAGCAATGTACTTTTGTTTGAGGGACTTATTGAAGTTTACACAGTCCCTGCCTTTAAGGAGCTTATAATCCAGAGGGGAAGATGGGGCAAACATTCCAGTGTGAGTCACTCACAAGGAAGAATGACCTGCCCTCAAGTTCTTTCTCACCACAGTCCTCCCAGCTCTCCGGACAGCACTGCTGCTGGGGGTGTGCCAATGGCAGCCCTCACTGCCATTGCTTCCTACTCTCCAATGCTGTCTTTCCCCAAGAACTCCAGGCCTGGGAAGGGGGTACCAGATGCTCCCAGTTAGCTTCATTTGTCTATTGCAAAAGTAGTCCCAAGCTAAATCCACATCTACCCTTTGCCTCCAAACTCACTCACTGCAAATGGCTCTTGTGTCCACCCGTGCAAGCTAAGTCCACCACTGTGAGCCTCGGGACAAAGGTACATTCATCCGGTGCATGCGATTCTTAAATAGCGATGCTCATCTTACAATGGTAAAGGGGACCATCTAGGAAGCTTGTTGAGAGATATTTTCTTGGTACTCCTGCCCAAGGATTCTGATTCGGTTGACCGAAGAGGGGGTCCGTGAATTTGCATTTCTAACAAGCTCACAGGCAACACCAATGCTACCGAGCCAGCAGCCACATTCTGAGAACCATTCGCCTTACAAAACAAAGAGGCGCCACCTCATAGCCATTTAAGTGGTCACGGGTAGAGAATGAAGGCCAAGCCGGCCAATAAGCATGGTAGAGATTGTGAGCCAGGTGCTCACCCATCTACGGCACATGGAAGCCCTGCCCATTTAAAGCACTGTACTAGGCCCCAGAATACAGTGGGTGAGGCTATGGCACAGATGACCTAGCTTTCCTTGTCTGCCTCGCCTATAGAGAGGGGATAATAATGCCACTGTGCAATAACTTTATGAGCCATAGTGGAGGACTATATTAAATACCTAATTCAGTCCCTGGCACATTGATTCTCAATAGGGATACTTAATAAATTATATTAGTTCGTATTTAGCTTTGGAACTATCCACTCTAAAGTGACCTGTAAGTGGTAAGTGTTACACATTTGCTTGTTTGCATACTGGAGATGGACCGTGGGCTCTGCCTTCGGCTCTAGTGGCTGTTATTGCCTTTTTTGTGTGTGTGAGCTTACCCAGTTATGGAAAAATGTTAAGTGAGAAGAAATGTCAAGTAACCAAAGACATGATGAAACACTGAGGGTTGTAGAGCCCAGAGTTTTGTTTGCTCTTTAAAATTACTGGGCTTGGGGTTTTTAATAAACTTGACACTTCCCACGAAAGGCCCTTCCCCCAAATTATACTGTTTTACTATCTACGATTCTTCTGGCCCAGGACTTCCAGATAAGATGGCAACTTCTCATGAGTAGATGATTATAGCTAGACAAATAAAGGGAGAGGAAATATTTTTATCAGCTCAGCAACAGCTTCTTCAGTACCCCGGATCAGCACGTCAGCAAACGTTTGCTGCTGTCAGACCCATCAAGTGTCTCCTCCATTAAGTTGGTCTCTTTGCAAGCTAATTAAAAGATCCTCACAAGGAAATCTACAAACTGTTGGTAGGGATTTGTGGAAGGGTTTCCCAGTGCCTGCTGCCAGGGCACTCGGACAGATATCATAAACTGTAAACAGTGTTTTCACTATTGCATAGCCACGCCCCTGATACTTGATGGGGGACGGGGCGGAGGATCACAGCAACTGCAGCTGGGTGGAGTTTACCTGGACTGTCCTGGCTCACAAAATCAAGAAAATTCCCCACACAAGGGGAACTGGAGACCCTAAGAGGGGGGAAAAAGGCCTGGTAAAATCAGCAGCAAGGATAGCCCAGACCAGGACAGTGGAGACCGAGTAGCAGATCCACCAAGGAGACCACACCTTTCCCCCTTCCCCTTCCCCTATGTGGACATGTATGTCCAATCTTCACCCCCCCCTTCTCTCCCTCCCTCCTTTGCTCCCTGTGCCCCACCCGCACCTTGCATGACAAGAGCTGCTCCCAATGAACCTATTTATATACTTTAACTTATCTTGCATGAAAAGCAGTCCAACGTCCTCATTTTTTAATTATAGGAAAAGGGAGGAGAGTTAGCTTACAAGCTGATCTGCTAGTGGATCTGACCCACCTCTAGGTTGCTTAGCAACCTCTGACATCATCACTGGCCACCACCTCCAGATGTTGTACTAGAGGCACCAGATATAAAAGGACCAACTGACTACCTCTCCCTCTCTCTTGCACTTTCTCTAAGGGGCGCCCCTCCTCTCTCTCTCCCACTGTCTGTCTGTCTCTGACTCTCTTTACCCTCTTGACCCACTCAGGTCCTAACTCCTTTCCACCTCCCTATTCCCCAAATAAGCTCTCCATATCAGATCTGTGGCATGCCACTCTATTTATTTTTAAGTCCTAACACAGTGGACAGGGGTTACTACAGAGGCTCACCACTGGTCAAACTGCTGAGAACACATATTCTGTAGAATGTTCAGCCATAAATGAGATATCTCTATTACACCTTCTACCAAAAGTTCAGGGAACATTATGGCAGAGTGGGTGGAAAGATTCTTAAGAGCCAGAGATCAGGGAGGAATGTGATGAACAGTTCCTTCTGGTAACAGGACCATTGCTCTTGTGAATTCACAGCAGCTGTGTTTGCTTGTACAAGATCAAGCCAATCAAAATTCCAGCCTCGCAGGGGGCAGGACTCTTAGCCCCTGCCACTAACTGAAGGACTATTAACAGTTGGAGGCTGCTAAGGGAGTCAGTTTTCATTAGGGGTGTGGCCTCTGGTGAGTTGACCATGATCCAGGGGATGGCTTTACACACATGAGTACATGAGCACCACAAATATGAGTCAGTGAGTTGTAAGAGGAAGGAAGGAAGGAAGGAAGGAAGGAAGGAAGGAAGGAATTGAAGTGGGGAGTAGGAAATTAACATGACCAAAAAAAAAAAAAAAACATTATATGCACATATGAAATTCTCAAAGAATAAGTAAAAATACATTAAAATGTTTAGCTCAGATAGTAAGAGGATGGAACAAACCTCATCCTCCTTACTAGATTCTTATTATCAATTACACTTCAAGTGTCTCTTCAAGAGAAGGTGAAAGTGGCCAGGCATGGTGGTACACACCTGTAATCCCAGCGCTTGAGAGATAGAGGCAGGAGAATTCAAAGTTATTCTCCACTACATGAAGAATTTATTGCCGTTATGGGTTACATAAGCCATTCACTGTGCACCTACATAAAACCTGTAGGAGGAGAAAGGGAGAGAAGTAGAAAAGAAGTGAGAGAAGAATATAAGGAGGAAGCGAAGGAAACAGACAGAGGGGCAGGGAGTGTAGACAGGAAGACTCCTGCTGTTGAAGAGTAGGTGAATACAGCCATGGCTAACTATGAAGCCTTTGACAGTGGTATTAATTTGAACTTAACAGAATTAAATTCACAGGAAAAAAAATGGAGAGAAAAAACCCATATACAGTATTATTTGTATTCTTTATTAGGGAGTGTAGGTTTATTCGTGTGTGTATGCATGGAACAATATACACCTAATGGATAACATAATTTTTCTCTGTGGAGTAATTACGAACACTAGCTATGAATACTCTACACCTTTTAGATTTTACTCTGCGGTTATTCATGATTTGTGTGATGAACGTTTAGGAAACACAAAGTCATGATGAGCCCCCAGGTCCTAGAAGGTACAGGTAAGTGATAGGAGTGCTTTGGGTGACATTTTTCAAGCCCTGTTGCCTATTGGTATCACCTTGGGAGCTTAAATATCTACATGACTAAGATCAGCATCTCTGGGGCTGAAAGCCAGGCTTTGTTTTGTTTGTTTATTTGTTTGTTTGTTTTTAAGGCTCCCAGGAATTATCAGTGTGAGAACCACTGCATCCTGAGGCCCTCCCGCATCTCCTTGCTCTCTTGAAAGGCTCTCCCGGTCAGGCTTGCATGGGGACTCCTCTTGTTCCCACAACCTAGCTGAACACTAAGAGACACGGCAGTGTTCCTTGGCTCTAAATGGCAATAAGTTTTATTCAGATTTAAAAGCCATTTCCAAATGGATGGTGGCTAGAAATGACTTTGGCCACTGGATGGTTAGAGGAAGAAAGGGTGGGACGGGAGTTGGAATACCCAGGTCCTCTGAGATCTGTCATCTTCTAGCCCTGTGACCTCCAGAAAACTACTTTTTTCTGAGCCTTTGTTTTCTCCGTAGCTCTGCCTCTCTGGCCTACTGTTAGGATGAGGGGAACCAAAGTACTTGAAAGGAGTTTTTAAGATGAGGTACTGTAGAAGTATTATTTTATGTTTCAATCAATGATGTAAACACGTGTTCAGGAAAAGACAAAGCTTGATTTAGTCTCTCACAGGGGCCACTCTACGAACAGGGAGACCTAAGTTCAAAGGGAATTAAATAAAGGGTGAGTCCACAAGCTGGAACTAAAAGCAACTTGACAGGCCAAACATGAACTGCTCCTTTCTCAGAAATCCAGAGAAGAGTCTCTGAGAAAGATCTTCCCTATGCTTTTCTGATGGCTTCCAGGAATTTATCCCAAAGTAGTGATGTCCCAGAATAAATAGGTTTTCTTCTCATAATTAAGCCAGAGGTTCTGGGAATGGGCTGAACACAAGGCTGAATTCATTACCAAGATTGCTTGCAATTTAATTCAGGTCTTAAGGAGGTGGGTCCAATGTGTCACTGGGAAAGAAGCCTTCCATCCAGACAACAGCCTACATATGTCCTTAGATTGACTTTGAAATGGGACATTTCTCCTCATCTTGATTTAATTTATTCTCTGAAATAATAGGCTTTAGAAGGAACTTAACGACCACACCGCCTAGGGGAGGAGCTCACATTAGGTGGGACCATCTGAGACAGCGTTCAACAGGAACAATGACTGGAGGATGTCAAGTGCCCTTCAGAGGTAGAGACCATGAATTTTTCATCTTGTCCTCTCTGGGACACCGTATTCAGAACTCAGTGAAGCACTGTGCTGGATGCTCCTCCTGAAGGCACACAGTTCCTCTGCCTGAGAGGAAGTTGATAAATATTTGTGGAATGCACAGCACAGCCCTGCCTCAGGTCTACTGTCACACAGAGGCATTTTCCTTCTGTATGTCTTAGCTCATGAATGGTTGATTTCCTCCCCGCATTCTCAGAGTTAAGATACGTCTACCCTGAAGACAAACCAATGCACCATAGAATTACAACTTCATAGATTCTGAAGAATACCCACTCCGTTTTCCCAGATGAGTGAGAAGGGCAAACTGAACAAGGAGAGAGAGGCGGGGAGAAGCTATCAGGCTTGGTGCCTGGTTTGGACACAAAGTTGGATGGTGGTGCTATTCTCGGACAAATGAAGGACTTGTGTCTTTGAGGGGAGTCATAATGAAATGAGCTAAAATAAGTAAGTAAGTAAATAAATAAATGAATAAATAAGAGACTACATTGGACCTGCCTGCACCCAAATAGAGACATTGAAATATGCAGTCAAATACGCAAATATGAAACTCAGAGAACTGTCTGGATAGACATATTGTTGAGAACCACATTAGAAAAGCAGTTCACGGAGAATGGTAAAGGGAGCTTTAGCGAGAAAGAGGCGGCCAAGGCATTTATGGAAAATCAAGAAAAACGGTGAAAAATGAGCATAGTTGGCAAGAAAGAAGAAAAGGTGGAATTATAGGAGAACGTGAAATCAAGGGGCTGTTTTAGAGCTAAGGAACACACGCTGAATGCCAAATGCACCTTTGAACACCTCTGTCGCTAAGGACCTCCACTTCTGAACGCAGACACATTTAAGAAGCAGTGAAAACTGATGCGGTTTTGCCTTTCAAATCTAGCCCAGGTTCCTCTCTTGGGTGACTCTAAAGTTCTCATTAAGAAATGGAATTTGAGAAAGTATTTCTCAATTTATCCACGTTGGCACAGTACAACCTAGAATAGTCCCTCCGTTGTCAACTCGGTATTCATATTTTCACTTCTTTAGTTATGGTAAGTTCCCAAATAAACAGAAATGCAAAGTCACATCGTGTAGGACACGATCAGACTAAAGAGTTTTGCCACTCATCTGGCACAATGCTATCAGGTCAATTCTTTCCATGGCAAGACTAGTGGGGTTTGTTTTGGTTTGGTTTGGTTTGGTTTTTCAAGACAGGTTTTCTCTGTGTAGCCTTGGCTGTCTTAGACTCACTTTGTAGATCAGGCTGGCCTCTAATTCACAGCGCTCTGCCTGCCTCTGCCTCCCGAGTGCTGGGATTAAAGGCGTGTGCCATCACCACCCAGCTAAGACTAATATTTCTATCAAATGAATTCCTCAGTTCAGAAATCAGGCTATAGGGAAAAGTATGGGGCCATAGCAAATAAGGCGTTCTGTATGAGCAAGCTGCTTCTCTTTCTGTAGTGGAGATGGCCCAATATTATTCAGCCTCACCTGGGTGGCGTGAAAAATGGTGCCGGTTTTCACTCGGTGCTGGTGTTTTGTGTTGGCAGTTGGAGACAGCTTTAGAGGAATTCAAACTATGTTTAGAGAGAGGAAGCCCACGGTGTTAGAGAGCCTCCACCTTGAAGCCATTGCTGCTTTATTTATGGATGTGGTGAACGAGAAGGGTAAATAGGGAAGAGACTGACTGGCAACCAAAGCCCAAGTCATCTTGTCTGCCTCATCTTTTGGCGAGTTACTCACCTAAGGCATAAATGCCATATTCTGTGTCCATTTAGAAAAGCCCATCCTTATAACACTTCCCAGGCACCACTGCCTCCAGTTTTCTTTCTCCTAACTTTATGACCAGTCAACCAAACTCTTCATGAAAGGAGACACCTGTAGCCATGACAATCTGTCTGTCTTAGTCAGGGCTTCTACTGTTGTGACTGAAAACCATGACCAGAAGCAATCTAGGGACAGAAATAATTTATTTCAGTGTACAGTTCTCAGGTCACATTCCATCACTAAGGGAAGCCGGGGACCAAGCTCAAGGCGGAAACCTGGAGACAGGAACTGATGCAGAACCCACGGCGGCTGCGCAGGAAGCATAGTGACTTGCTCCCCATGGATTGGTCAGTTAGCTTTATTTTCCATTTTCCCCCCAGTTTGCTTTCTCATACACCCCCCCCATACTACCTATCCACAGATAATTTTGCCCACAATAGGCTCTCTTGCTATTCCCCTGTGAGGCCAACAATGACCCTGAGTCAGATTGAGAAAACCCCATCCCTAGTCTAACCAAGACAGCTCAGCTAAGCCAGTACACTGGCTTTATGGATCAGTATTTTTTATTATTTTAGCATATATATACATATACATTATACATATAATACACGCACACACACACACACAAACATAAATATATGTAATCTTCATTCATATCGGGCCAGCAAGAAGATGGCCCAGAAGGGAAAGGGCGCTTGTCACCAAGCCTGACAACCTGAGTTGGATCCTCATGATGGAGGAACAGAACCGGCTCCTTCAAGTTGGCCTCTGACATCCACACATGTGCTGTGATGCATGCATGCTCACACATACATGTACACAGGTGCAGCATAAGTAAATAAAGAAGTGTAAAAATTTTAAATTGTTATTCTTCGCCATCTAAGACTTAGTTCACAAGGTTTAACGCTTTAACCATCAAGTTCTTTGTTTAAAATTCTACTTGTTACTAGGGAAAACTGTTTGCTATATATATATATGGTCTTCCCTGTTCCAGTCTGAAGAAAGTACTTCTGTTCTGGGTGGGTCCGAGCTGGGTCTGAGAATGATAAGTGGAGTGATGAGGAGATGCGGAACGATCCTGGAGAGACACAGGAGTGTGGAGGAGAGTCAGGCAGGCAGAAGGGGGGCTTTTCTGAAGAGAGAGGAAAACTACTGCCCACAACAGAAAACGAGAGAAAGAAAACATATATTCAAATGGACTTTTATTACAGGTGGAAATGTGACTTTTGTCATATAAACACACTCTCATTAACCCCTTGGAGGTTTTCAGCAAAAAATATCCTCTTCTGATGCACATATGGAAAAAATAGTTGGTAGACTTCTACCAGGCAAATGCCTATGTTAGCTGCAGCTTCAGTAGCAGGCTTGCAGTGAGAGCCTGGACTGACCCGGGAAGCATGCTACACACCCCGGAGGCACTGGCCGATGCAACAATGCTATACACTGTTACAGAGCAGCAGCGAGTGGTCTCTGCCATAACAAAAGACAGGAGCAAACAGATTATTCTTTGTTTCAGGGAGATAAAGGCCCAAATCAATCAGTCCATTACTCAAAATCAGCATTCATGATGTAACCAAAATGCAGACATCTAAGCCAATAAATAAACAAAAATAAATAAATAAATAAAGTGAATTGCTGTAATGTAGATTGTCTTGAGAAGGTTTTGGCAGCCAGAGGGATGGAGCCACAGACTCTTGCATTTTTGGAAGAAATGTTTCTTTTCCCTGTATCTAAAAGTCACACTAAAACCTTCGTGGCATAAAACAACAATTTACTGTATTCACCTACTGTTAGTTGGGTCTTATGGCCTGTGTGCACACCTGGGAAGGTGTGAGGAAGAGAAAGGCAGAAGGGCCTTGGAAGAGAGACTCACCTTTCCCTGGCACAGTTTTTAATAAGACCAAGCTCATCAACTCACCGACTAACAGATATTTAATAGCTCTATGCATGGACCATATGACTAAGACAGTGATCCTGGCTGTTCCACCTTGATGCCGCTCCACTTTCCTCAGCCATTTGCAGGCTGCACCACCTTTGGCAAACTATCAAGGGAACATGGAAGAAATTTAGCATAGTATCTCATTATATATCTCAGATCCATTATCTTGGCATTAAAGATCAATAATCTACAACAGTGGTTCTCAATCTTCCTAATGCTGCGACCTTTAACATAGTCCTCATGTTATGGTGACCCCAAACCATAAAAGTATTGTTGTTGCTACTTCATAGTTGTTGTTACTACTGTTGTGAACCATAATGCAAATATCTGAGATGTGGGGTACTGCTGATCTAGAAAATACTGATCCTGCGTCATCCAACATATAATTGTCTTGTTGGAACCTAAAAGTGAGGTCATACCACTTAAGAGTATCTACTGAAGAAGTAAAATTTCCAATGTCATTTACCACAAAACGTGACTTGCACGGGCAGATGGTAGAATGAATGGCCAACAATACATAGCAAGAAATGGTCTAGAAATGACCAGACAAATATTTGCAAGAAAATCCCAGATCTTCCAAAAGAAACAAGAGAATCGTGCTTGAGATTAATGGTGAGCCGGGTGGAGGTGGCACATGCATTTAACCATAGCACTGAGGAGGCAGAGGCAGGAGGATCTTTGTGAGTTCAAGGCCAGCCTGGTCTGCAGAATGAGTTCCAGGACAGCCAGAGCTGTCAGAGAGAGAGGCAGAGACAGAGACAGAGACAGTTTAATGGTGAGGGTCCTGGGATGCTGGAAGTCAAACTCAAGAAGAGAACAGGTAGAACGGATTGAAACTGTCTGAGGGAGAATCTTCCCATGACAAGGAACTCACATCTAAGGAACAGAGGAGTTGACATTTGAACTGCCTTACTTCCTCACAGTTTGTGAGTAACACTCCAAGAAGAAGACAATTCCCATGGCTATGTCTACCTAAAAGTCACACTAAAACCTCCATGGCATAAAACAACAGTCTACTGTATTCACAATCTGTGCACCAGAAGTTTGGGCCTCACAGTAGGGATGGCTGAGCCTCAGCTGTGGAGGCATGAAGGCTGTGGTGGGGTGGAAGGACTCAGTGGGTTGGATCATGTGAGGTGGAGGGGGTCCGTGGTTGATACTGATTTTGGTGAGAAGCTCAGTTGGGCTGTTGGCTGGAAGAAAGACAAGTGGCCTCTTGATAAGATGTCCTGCATGAACTAATTTGAGTTTCTTTGTAGCTGTGTCATAGCCATGTTCTAAAAGTATTTCCTAACAGCCAAGCAGAACAGTTATCACTTTTCATCTGACCTTGAACGTCACATAACATCCTCCAAAGTCATGGCCCACCCAGACATTGTGAAAGACAACACAGATTCCGCTTCATGGACTTTTCCACTTAACCATTTGCCACCTTAGGCAACATTATCAAGAGGGCATGGTCATCTGTGGAAAATTCAGTTTGCTTCAGATGAATGATATTACGACTGAACCTCTCTGCCTCTTATCTGGACCTTGGGGAACTCTTTTCATGTCCCTCAACAGCTGAAACAGAAATCCTGCTCTGTTTGGGGAGCCCATTGGATAGCATTTCTTTGGCAATTGAATTGCGGTAGATTAGTGTTGTACACCTATGTTCCTGTCACTCAAGAGGCTGAGGCATGGGGATCATAAGTTCTAGGTCAGATTGGGCTAAAGAGGAAGGCCCTGCCTCAACAACAACAACAACGACAAAATTAGACTAGGGAAGTTAGTAATTATCTGGAAGGAAAAAAAAAAATTTCCAAACACATAGATTGGAAACAGGGACAAATTAACAATGGAGGCAGGATGGAGAACGGAGAGAAGTAAAAAAACCAATGAAGTCCACAAAAGAAAAAGAGTTTCCATGGTGTATAACCAATCCTACTTAAGAACAAAGAGACAATGAATTTTCCCCATGGAATGAGACTATTGACTGAGATGAAATATTTGTTGTGACTATGTACAAACATGGAGCATTCTGCCATACTTGGCAGTGACGCCTCAAATGGGGGCAGCATGGCACATATTCCCCCAGAGACGCTATATCTCAAAAATCACATGATGATTTGCCTTAATGCCTGTTATAAATTTTTATAATGGGTTTACCACATTTGTTGTTTACTCTAGTAAGCTGGTTTTTAAATGTTCTATCTCTTATTTATATACTAAGTATCTATCATCTTCATTTGTTTTGCCTCTGAACCTAGATTCTTCTGGAGTTTGTCAAACAATTTAGTCATCACCTCCTGGAACAGTCTAGCACCAGGTGGCAGCAAAATCTGAGGGCTGAGATAAAATTCTTGGCAGGGAAATAAGCACCTAATGCGTGAGACTCTACTTCAGCCTTCAGGATGGTCAACAGGGAACTGGAAACCTATTACTTCCTTACTTCCTTTGTTTATGTTTAGCAAGTGTTCTCTGCCCGCCCCCTTCTCTCACACTCTTTGTGGTTCCTCAGCGTCCACCTCATTTAAGTGACGGATTCCAAGCTGTTCTCCTCTCACCCTGCCCTACCCTTTTCACGCGTGTAGACACAGAGACAAAGCCAAGTAGCCCAGAGTACTCTGCTGAAAACTAGGTTCACAAGACCAAGTACTAAGATAGCTAGGCTCAGAGGCGGAGCAGCAGAAACGAAGCGGCAATCATGTTCTGTAAGTGCCTCTTTAAACTGTTCTTTAAGCCTCTACCTCCCTTTCAAACCCCCAAGCCTCGGTAGGAGAAAGAGAAGGCTAAAAGTGGAAGGGAACATAGGTCTCTCTAAACTTAGTTCTGGCTGGTTAAGGTCCTCAGGTTCTCTGAGGCAATCTCAGTCACCAGTACACCCAGCAGCAGCCTTCTTCCTTCTCCTATGTCTATTCCAATGCCCCCACCCCACCCCTCCCCCGAGTATCCCTGGAAACATACTCTGAAGTGTTCTTTTTTTTCTCTCTCTCTCCACCACAGAGGCCCTGGAACGTTTCTTGCTCTGGCATTTCTTTCCTCTCAGAGTCCTCAGAATTAAACGATCTGCCGCGCGGGTGATAACCACGCCCCTCTCCGAGCCTCTTGAGGCTGTTATCAGCTGTGGCCAAACTAAAAGCAGTTTCATATCCCGCCCTTGGGGTTAAAACACAAACCTGTTTACATAATGCGAGTCAGTTTTTAAAGAAACCAAAACTTCCACTACAAAGTTCAATCACCGGTTCCACAAAGCTGGGGAGCCTAACCAAACTCAGGCAGCAAGCAGCAAGTAAAGGAGAGATGTAAAGCAAGAACCAGTGAGGGAACTAACAGTGACAAGCCCGACAAAAGTCAATGAGGTCAAGCGCTCGGGTTGTTTTGAATTGGCTTAAAGACAGAGAAACAACTACACTCATGTCGTCATCCAGTGCACCCAAGACTTGAACTTCTAAATCCCACACAACTCTCCATTCTACCCAGGATGGCCAATGGGCAGAGTGCTAAGAACATTGGCTGGTTTTACCCTGCATTTGTTGGGTGGTTGTCTGTGAGTCTGAGGTGGCTCCTGGGTCAGATGGGAGTGCAGATGCTAATGGAGCCTTGCCTGCAGACATGGCGGTGATTAGAATGGCAGGTCCAATTTGCTCTTATTTGAGAAATTCTGCCTTCATTCACTTCAGATCCTATCTGGACAGAGCCTAGTACTTAAGCTGTCAACCTGGCTAGAGATGCATACTTTTTAAATACAAAATCATTTTAAAGTCCATCAAATGGATTTTTTTTTAAAGTTGGTGAATAAATCAAAATTGCCACACAACTTCATTTTCAGGTGCACCCTTAATCATGACATGGCTCCAAATAGTATTTTCCAATAATTGTATTTTGCAAACGTCTTTAAAATTGGGTATAGAAGCATTTAGATGGTTTCGATCCTTTTTCCTGGTTGCTTTAAAAGGTCCAGGATTCAGTTTTTGGAACATGCATCAAACTCTGAAATTAGACGCCACCATTTGAAGAATCCCTAAAAGGTTTGGAGGAGAGTCTATTGTAATCTGTCTTTATTCCCAAAGCTTTCTGCACAGCAGCGCATTTCATCACGCAGCTGTAAAAATGGATTTTCATGCCATACTCTTAAAGCAACAATAGTCTTTGTTCCGAGCAGTATTTCAGAAGACCCGTGGGCATCAACAGGTAGGAGAACTCCAGGTTTTAGAAAGAGAAGATCCGTTGTGGTCAGTAAACTGAGTCTTAGGGGTAGCCGTCATGACTGGCTTTACAAATCAAGAGGTGACTGTCTTCACCAAGAAGACAGTTATGAACACCTAACCCCAGGATGTAGTCAGCGTAGCCCTTGAGAAGGGTTTGGAGTCTCCAAAGAGGCCTCAAGGTAGCCTGGCATGACTCCAGAGTCTATACCTCAGGAACCTGATTTACTAACATAGGAAGACACCCCCCCCCCCATAGACACACACACTCTCACTGTGACACACACTAGCAAGCTCTGATACCCCAAACAAGAAGCTAATCTGTTATACATACAGCTGGCACTTGGTCCTCTGATAAAGACATTTTCCATTTATGGACAGAGCTACACAGAAAGCCAATTATTACCAAAAGTCTGCTGCACATAAGCAGAAACTCAGAACAAGGAGACACAGCGCATAATTCAAGTCTTTAATAGCTCTGTCTCTGATGTGTCCCTATGTGCTTGTCTCCAGAAGGAACAAGTCAGATTAAAGCCTTCTTTTGTTTCCTTATCTGGGCTTGATATAATGGAGGTTTTCTAGTTCTGATGTTTTAGATTCAATTTCAACTTGATTTCCATTTTCTTCTGGTGGAAATGGAAGTGTAATAGGAACCACACAAGCACAGAGAATTGTCTCAAGATATGAGAAGCAAGCAGCGCCCGTAACTACTTCACATGACTTCAAAAGTCCCTAAACCCAGAGAAATTATTTCAACAGTGTTCAATATGCAGCCAGCCAGCCCGGACACATTGAAGATCCCACCAGAGAAGAAGAGGCGCTTGAACCCTAGAAACAAAGAAATGCTCTAACATTCCAAACAGGGAAACAAATCAAACTGGAAGGACAGGAAAAGGAGTCTAGGGTAAAGCTCCAAAGTTCACTGGATACACAGTTCCTGAGTTTGCTCCCAGTGTCTGGCCACTCTAGGCCACTGTGTGCTTTCTAGCCTGGGTTATACACAGGTGCTGCTCACAGGACATAAGGATTAGCTTGCATTTAAACCAGAAAATCAATTTGATTGTGTGTGTGTCCATATATATATATATATATATATATATATATATATATATTTTTTTTTTTTTTTTTTTTTACATTATTCTGTGTTCCCAGTAGATTCCAAAGCAGCAATCTTTGCTAAGGAAACTCCTGCCTCAGTTCTTCGCAGCACCCCAGTCTCGGAAGGCACCCTTTTAGTGCCATGAGACTGCCTTGATTTAGATACCCCACACCACTTTCTTTGTTTTTGTTTTGTTTTTCTAAGACAAGGTGTCAAGTAGCCCAGGTTGGCCTGAACTTTTTATGTAGCTGACGCTGGCTTGAAACTCCCAATCCTCCCACCTCACCTCTCAAGTGCTAGGATCCTAAGAGTGCACCATCACAGCTAACTTGGGGGTTTCTTTCTAAAGCTTATGTTTTGTTTTTCACAGGCAGAAAGCCGCTGTCCATTTGGAGCCCAAACGGATGTTTGATTTGTTTCATTTCTCAAAGCAAAATATCTATAAAAGCAAACAAGCAGAACAAGATGAACTTACATCAATTACAGAAAAGTAAAGCAAAGATTAAGCAGATACACACGAGCAAGGCAAGTGGTTTCATTGCTGCGTTGTGGGTCTGTCTTGTAAATTAGCCCCAAAATCATCTTTTAAGGTTTTGGGTTTTGTTTTTTTAATTGAAGGAAATATCTTTTGACATCTTCAAACTCTTGAAAACTTTATTTATTTATTTTATTTTGAGTTTTTCAAGACAGGGTTTCTCTGTGTATCCTTGGCTGTCCTGGACTCTATATAGACCAAGCTGGCCTCAATCTCAGAGATCTGCCTACCTCTGCCTCCTGAGTGCTGGGATTGCAGGTGTGTGCCACCGTGCCTGGCTTGAAAACTTTCTTGCTCCCGTGTTCACATTGTAAATTTAAAATGATAGAAAAGATTGAATGTAGCAATGCAAACAGGCGTCTCTATGCATTCCTTTCTTGTAGTCCAGCATCATATTCTGAACAATATAAGCAAAGGTTAGTAGCAGGACAAATTGCATTTCATATGTATGATTTTAAAAATCAAGATAAAAAAAGAAAGAAAACAAAACAAAAAAAACCAAAACAGACAAAAAATAAAAATCAAGATAACAAATTTCATCTTCTAATGTCCTCATAACCTATAGATATTAGTTATTCTATTTAAATTTAAACAAACTTTTAATTAAAAATCTTTTATTTCTCCATTTCTCTCCCATCCCTTTATGTCCGCCCACATCATTGTTGTCCAACCACTCCCTCAAATTCATGGGCTCCTTTTCTGTAATTCCTATTGTTATATGCATGCATGCAAATAAATATACAAGGGCAACTCTCTGAATCCATTTAGTGCTGCTCATATGTATATTTCTTTAGGGCTGACCACTTGGATTGGGTCATGGGGGAGGGGGGCTCACCTGTGGGGACAACTAATTCTCTCTCTTTCAGCAGTCATTGATGAGCTGTAGCTCTCCATCTAAAGGTGAGGCTCTGTGAGATTTCCCTATCCATGTTGGCAGGTCATCTGGCATTTTCATCATTCAGGTCTTATTAAGCAGCCATGTTGTTTAGATTTCATGAGCGTAACTCCCCTGTTGTAGCTAGAAGACATCTTGCAGCCGACTTGCCAGGTCTTTGGCTTTTGCAATCCTCCTGCCCCCTCCTCTGAGCTGTTACCTGAACCTTGACAGGGGTTGCATTGTAGATTTATCTGTTGGAGTTGGGCACCGGGTGTGGTTTTCTGTGTCTGTCTCTGTCTGTGGCAAAAAGAGGCTTCTTTGGTCTTCTGACTGGTCTACAGAGCAAGTTTCAGGACAGCTAGGCCTACAAGAGAGACCCTGTTTCAAAACAAACAAAGAAGCTTCTTTAATGAGAAGTGGGAGCTGCACTAACCTTTGGGATGTAGTTAGGAATTATACTGGTTAAACAGAATTTTTCCAGCACAGGAAAAATATTTAGGGATTTTTAAGTTTGTATCTTAAACTATTTTGAAAAAATACATATTTTAAATGCAAAGATATTAAGTTACTGATAGATTTATGTTATATTCAATTATTTTGTTATACATTACTTTCACCAAATTTTAAAGGTTGGGAGACAGCGCTAGTGCCACAAACTAAGAGTTGTAACATTACTTTTCTATATACTCCATCTGTGTCAGTTTCCTCTGGGGATGTTTCAGCTTGTCATTGCAAAAAGTTAATTAAATGGGAAATAAAGATAAGAGTTGGTATCTACTTGTAATCTACTTCATTCCAGAATGGATAGAAAGTGATTCACTAAACTACCTATAATTCAACAAGGCTTTATAAAAGCTGGAAAGGATAAATAAAGGGAGGAGAGGATGCATACTTTGAATACTTTAATGTCCTGTGTACTTACCAAAGTTGGCTTTGACTTATGGATTGCCAACCCAGAGAAAGAAACAATCAACTCTATGATTGGTAAGTTTTTCAAAGTCACTTCAGAGGAATACAACATTCCAGGCTCTTTGTGATGCATAGTTTTTATTGTCACCTTGACACAATGTGGAACTACCTAGGATAGCCAGGGCTACACAAAGAAACCCTGTCTCTAGATTAATTAAGTAATAATTAATAAACAGCAAGCCACCTAGGAGGGACTGTCAGGATCAAATTGGTCTGTTGGCATGTCTGTGGAGGACTGTCTTACGTTCGCTGAGGTGGGAAGACCAGCTGTTGTTAGGTACTTGTCTGTTGCTATGATAGAACACCCGACAAAAAGAAACAGGGGAGAAAAGGCTTATTCTGTCCACCATGGCAGGGAAGGCATGCGTCAGGAGCATGAGGCCTGCCGGGTAGGCAGAAAGCAGACAGAGAACAGGAAGAGAATCCTCAAAACCCACCTTGGTGATGCTCTTCCTCCTGCAAGGCTCTCCATCATCCTATAAAGTTGCTGCCCCCCCATACCCCCCCCCACAGTCCTCATATCTGTCTAGAAGGCCTTCTTGAAAGTCAACTGCAATAAAATTCATATGTCATCCACCAATGGTAGCTATCAAAGTAGTACTTTGGTTTTTTTTTTTTTTTTTTTTTTTTTTTTTTTTTTTTTTTTAAGTGTTCTACATGTGTGCAAATCTTCATCTGTTCTTACAAATCCATTCTTTGCAGTCAGGGCAAGGATCTTCCATCACCCCTGTTCTTCCGTGCAGAGACTAAGCTTCACACAGACCATGTGCTTATCAAATGGATGTCACGGTTTGAACTTTTTAACTTTTAACTTTTATCTTTATTTTATATGTATGACCATTTTGCTCACAGGTATGTCTATGTACCACATGTCCACAGTGGTCAAATGAGAGTATTGGATGCCCCAGAACTGGAGTGACACACAGCTATGGGTTGTCTTGTGGATGCTGGGAATCAAACCATGGTCCTTTGGAAGAGCAGGTAGTGAGTGCTCTTAACTGCTGAACTGTCTCACCAGCCCCATGGCTTGAATTTAAAATGTCTCCAATAGGAAAAGTGTTTGAACATCTGTTTCCCAGATGGTGGCTCTATTTATGGAGGTGATGGGACCTGGATAGTACAGATGAGTCACCAGGCGTGTGCCTTTGAGAGTTTTAGGCCAGTTTTTTTCTGATTCCAAGACCCACTTCCTAGTTAGTAGCCATGATGTGAATCAGACACTCTGAAGGCTCCTGCTGCCATGGACTGAGCTGCTCCTGTTACCATGCCTCCTTAACCATGATGGGTGACTGATCTCTCTAAAACTGTGAGCCAAAGTCAGCTTCTTTAGGTTGCTTCTGTTAAATATTTTGTCATGGCAACAAGTAGTTAACCTCTTGGGAGATACTTCTTCCATTTGTTTTCTGAATGAGATGTGGCCTCTTTCTCTCCTTCAACCCCCATGCCATTCCATTTGTACATCTCTTCTGTCAATAATAATGTCATAAATTTTATATAGTGCAAAAGCAGTTTCCTGTGCTCAAGTTTTTATTTATTTATTTATGTATTTATTTATTTATTTGTTTATTCTCACTACAATTTTATTGGGAGAAAAAAAATCCTTTCCTTACTTTGGTTATTCTGTGACAACACCATATTCTCTAAAATTAAAATAAAATAAAAGCAAAAGTCATTAATAGATTACTCCACTAATCACCATCATGAAGAACAATTGAGGATGAGGCTGTCATTGTTAAGGGCCATATTTTCTAGTATGTTCTGGGAGAACTTTTGTAGATGATATGCCTTCATTTTACCCTTGGTGCTTTTAGTTTTTAAGTTACACACACACACACACACACACACACACACACACACACACACACACACACCACAGTCACAATCTATAATCAAATATGTATTTTCTTTCTCAATGAATACTTTTACTAATGGCAAAAGACAAAAGGGCAGTTATTCTATAAATGGACTGACTTTTTTCCCTGAAACTTGGGCTTCTTATACCAAAGATTTCTCTGGGAAAAGATCAATAGAATTCACTGGACGATTCCAGGATATGTTGGCAAGAGCTCCTCGTGAATGGGTGCCTGATGACATCATCAGTGAGGAAAAGACCTTAGTAGACATCTCTCAGTAGGGAGGGTGGGCTTTCCTCACCTTGGTTCATAGTGAGGCGTCAGTTTCTGGGGATAGAACGGAGGGGGGCCACTACCAGCATTCTCCCCAGTGTGAGGACTGAAAGAGCCCTATGCTGTTAGGTAGTGGTAGACGATTCCAGAAGGTACTGTTCACATGGAACACGTGATGTGTTTGATGTTTTCTTCTTCTACTTCTTCTTCTACTTTCTTCTTCTACTCAGTGAATGTCATAGGGGTGTTTGTCTTAATCTATTTTCTGTTGCTAACAACACTGCAGACTAAGTTATAAAGAAAAGAGGTTTACTTTGACAGTTCATGCCAGCAGAATCCCAAGGAAGCCTAAAACATCACATGGCAAGACACAGGGAATAGGTGTGCCTTCGTGTGTGGAGTGTGAATACGTGCACATGCACGTGTGCGTGCTTTTCGGGCCTCTCCCTCATCTTACGGCACCACATGAAGAGTGCACCTTAATGACCTTGTGTGAGTCTAACCTCTTCCAAAGGTCTTATCTCCAAACACTACAGTGCATGTCTCAGAGTGGGTATCAAATTTCATCACGAGTTCTCTGAGGGAATGAACCACTTTGATGCTTTTGTGGATTTTGAGATAGAGTCTCTCGCTATGCCACTCTTCCATTCTGAGTGCTTGCTCCTCCCTTCAGTAAGCCTGGCATATTGACTAAACTCACTGATTCTGGTTCTGTACTGCTTTCCATCATAGAGCCTGGTTTTTGTTTGTTTGTTTGTTTGTTTGTTTTTGGTTTTGTTTTGTTTTTTGTAGAGCTCAATGATGCAACACTTGTTAATTGTGTTGTATTTAGTAACAGCTTTTCATGCAGGCTGTGAGCTACTGGAGAGAGGGTAGCAACAGGATCTTTGTTAACTCTGTCATTATGTTAGAGTTCCAGTGGCTGGCAAGCCAGCAGCGTCAAACTGCCTGAAGGAAGGAAGGAAGCACTTACCAGATGTCTAGAAAGCTCAAACTATCAATTGTGTCCTTTAATAAATGTTAAGTACAGGGGCTTGGGAAATATTGCCACATTTAAAACCATTTACTTGGGCTCAGCACATGGCTTTTCTCAAATGTTCACCTACATTAGCAAAAATGACCTATCAATTTATTTCCATGGAACTGAGTACAGACTTCGCTTTCGTTAGTAATGATCTGTCAAGAAATATTAGTGTATCTTTGGCTATAGCAAATATAAACATCACTCAAAACCTTTTGCAAAGCACTCAAGCCTGTGTGTGAGGAGAAAGAGTCCCTAATGGGTATGACATGGGACTGGGAACTTGCTGAGCTCCATGAGAGGGGAGGTGGGGCTTTTTTCAGATTTTCTTGATTTCCAATTCCTTAAATGTATCCCACTAGTTGGGGGATTAAGAGGTTCACTGGGGAGAGTGTCCTTTGTCAAAAGACTGAGGAGTGACTCGATAATCCTGTGAAAGAGAGTTCCAGCAGCTTCTCCAGGCAGAATGAAGAAATATTTGGGGTCTCAAAAGTATCTTTGCCCTTTGTTATGCTCACTTGGTTCCTCAATAACAATCCTGTTGCCCTGGGAAGAAATGGCAGGTTTCATGAGCTTAATTTTCACACTGCTTGCACAACCTTTTGTCTCTCTCTCTTTGCATTTCTATTAGTTTTTACCTCCTGCATTCTGACTTCTGTTGGTAGGTACACCCACGTTAAAGACGGTGATCTTGGAGGGCTGAGCCTGTCATTATTTGGTGGCTGTGCTCCTTACCCTGATGGCTTTCCTTGTTATGACGTCCACTCCATCTGACATGAACGTTGCCTCTCCATCTTTCTTTTCATGGCCTCATTGCATAGAGTAAGCTCAACCAAGTCTCTCTAAATATTCATTTGTCAAGTACCAACTCCCAGCTCTCTAGAATATGACTAGGTTGGAAATAGGCTCTTTAAAGAGGCAATTAAATTAAAATGGCATCACTAGGCTAGGCTGGGTCCTAACTGATTGTGGATAGTGAGCTTATAAGAAGGGAAAAGTTGGACAGACATGAACATAGAAGGCATTATGAAGGAGGTTTAGTGAGAAGCTAACCACCTGAGTGCTTGGCACAATCTTTTCCACACAGCCTGCAGGAATAGATGGATGGTGCTGGAGCACCCTTATCTTGGATGTCCAACCTCAAGAGTGTGATTAGATAAAATTGTGCTGTTAAGCCACCCAGACTGTGGGACTTTGCTATGGCAGCCCTAGGAAACTAGAACAATGTAGAATTTCTTTTTCTTATCCCAGTTACTTTTGACATATCTATCTTTATACATAAAATGAGTTTCTTGTAGACAATGCATAGTTGAGTTATATTGTTTATCTATTTTATATTATACTTATAAAAGATAATATAGCCATACAATTATGCTTAAAGTAATTTATGTATTTAATTGAACATCTATTATGTTCCTTTTCCCTTTCTGTCTTTTCTGACACATTAATTATCCTCTTTTTAATGTTTTTGTGGTTGCCCTAGAGTATAATATATGTGACTATATCACATAATATACATGTGTGTGTAAATGTATATTATAACTAACCTAATTAAATCCACTTCCAAATAACCTTATACCACAGTGAAGATACCTTCTTTTTAATTAAAAAAAAATTATATATATGAGTGTTTTGCCTGAATGTTTATTTGTGCATCACATAGATGCCTATGAAGGCCAGAGGATACCCAGGAACTGGAGTTACAGATGGTTGTGAACGACCACATAGGTACTGAGACTCAAACCCAGGTCCTCTGAAAAAGCAGCCAAATGTTCTTACCCACCGATCTAGCTTTCCAGCTCTTGACGATACCTTCTAACAGAGTATTTTTCCTCTCGCTTAAAACACTACAAATTTTATATATTGCATTATATGCTACTCCGTATCCTATAGGTGTGCGGGCACTGTTACCAGTATTGTTCTCATTGCAGGGTTTCAGGGTCCTTGAGGAACTTCTCTTCACTTGCATGACTGTACGTTTTTCATGTAACATTAATTGACCACAATCGTAACTAAGATTATTATTATAATGACTCAAGGAGCGTTATAATTGGCTAAAGTTTAAGCAACATTTATTATAATTTAAAAAATAAGCATGTTTGTTATGTTATAATGGGAAATGTAATGAGAAGCAGAAGGTGAGCCAGGATGAGAAAGTTTACTTTATTCCATGATGTTAATTCTGACACCATCAAAATTACCCTAGAAAAATCTAAAACTGCCCATGAAACTCTTCCAGTGTAGTGCGAGGCATACTGCCTTATACTTCAAATCCTAGACACACTACATTTTGAGAACAGCTGATCTAGGTAAACTGAAGTCTGAACAGTAGCTGAGATGGAGGGGGTTTTATAGGAAGAGCTGAGATTGTAAGATAGTCTGCAAATAAAACGATGACCAAGTGCTTGCAGCTAGAATGGGACATCATAAACAGAAAATCCTTGAGTCCCCATTTGCCTACAGTGTGTACTTTCGACAGTGTGATAAGAAAGAAAACCTCTAGAACCTTCCTAACATTGAGCAGATTGCTTGATGATGGTAATAACAGCGTGCATGCATGCATGCATCTGTCTGTGTAGTGGTGTGCTGTCTAAAGACAGTACCGCGGATCAGAGAAGATAGTTACTGAGGTGAGCGAACATTCAATCCAAGTGGCACTTCCAGATGGTAGAAACAACAGAATTGTGTGTGTGTATAATAGTTAGAAGCCTGTGGATTGAGAATGTTAGATGTTTGCCTCAGGTGCTTAGAACAATCGGAGGAAAGGAACCTCACAGAAGAGGAAGCAGAAAGAGTGTAAGAGCCAGAGGGGATGGAGGCCATCAGGCAGACAAGGCCCTTTAAATCAACTGAACAAAGCTCATCTGAACTCGCAGACACTGAAGTAGCAAGCATGGGGCCTGGACAGGTGTGCACTCAGTTCTCTAAGTATATACTATAGCTTTCAGCTTAGTACTTTCATGGGACTCCCGAATGTGTGAACGAGAGGGTCTCTGATTCTTGTGTCTTTTCTTGGGGCTCTTTTCCTTCTGTTGGCTTGCCCTGTCCAACTTGAATGTAATGGGTTTGTTTGTTTGTTTGTTTGTTTGTTTGTTTGTTTGTTTAATCTTATATTTTACTAAAAATAAAATAAAATAAAAACATTTTTAAAAAAAAATAAAATGGCACTCCCCAACTTAGTGTTTGTCTTGGTGTGATAAAACATTATGACCAAAATCAGCTTGGGGAGAAAAGGGCTTACTTCACTCATAGTTCCATATAAAAAGTTCGTCATTAAAAGCAGCGAGGGCAGGAACTCCAGCAGGACAGACACCTGGAGGCAGAAGCTGATGCAGAGGCCACAGAGGGGTGCTGCTTAATGACTTTTCCCCCATAGCTTGCTCAGCCTGCCTTCTTATGGTACCCAGAACCATAGATGGCATCACTCACAGTGGGATGAGCCCTCCCCACATCAAGCACTAACTGAGAAAAATGCCCTACGGGATTGCCTGCGCCCTGACCGTCTGGAGGCATTTTCTCAATTGAGGCTCCCTTCTCTCAAATTATTTTACCTTGTGTCAAGCTGACATACAACTATGCAGCCTGCTGCATAAACTGTAACCCAAAATTTTACTTCTAATCTCTCAGTTTCAAATACCCAGATATATTTTATTGTTCAGTTTCAATCCGGATTTTTCTTGATCAGGTGCCCAAGTTCATGTTCACATAAAATGGTCACCAGAGGCTCACAAGCTTTGGCATTTAGATCTGGAGGAGCAGAGCAACTCCCGGGGAAGGAGTAGCCTGGAAAGATAGCCAGTTAGACCCAAATTCTTATGGCAAATTCAAAGCTGGCCTCATGTCTTCCTCGTACTTGTTCTAAGATACCTGAAAAATGTTTCTTATTCCATTGTAGCGAACGTACATTATTTTCTCAGTATGTTCAGGGACTGTTTTAGGCTCTCTATAAATAATACAGGTCTTTCTTCAAGAAACTCAGTAGAAGACTTCAACATAGAACCGGAGACACTAAATCAGTTAGAAGAAAAAATGGGGAAGAACCTGGAACACATTGGCACAGGAGACAACTTCCTGAACAGTACACCAACAGCCCAGGCCTTAAGGTCAACAATTAATAAATGGGACCTCATGAGGCTGAGAAGCTTCTGTAAGGCAGGAGACACTGTCAAGAGAACAAAGCGACAGCCTACAGACTGGGAAAAGATCTTCACCAACCCTACATCTGACAAAGGTCTAATATCCAAAATATATAAAGAACTCAAGAAACTAAACACCACCAAACCAAATAACCCAATTGAGAAATGGGGCTCAGAACTAAACAGAGAATTCTCAACAGAGGAATATTGAATGGCTGAGAAACACTTAAAGAAATGCTCAACCTCCTTAGTCATCAGGGAAATGCAAATCAAAACAACTCTGAGATTCCATCTTACACCCATCAGAATAGCTAAGATAAAAAATTCAAGCGACACCACATGCTGGCGAGGATGTAGAGAGAGAGGAACACTCCTTCATTGCTGGTGGGAATGCAAACTAGTACAGCCACTTTGGAAATCTATCTGGTGCTATCTCAGAAAACTGGGAAGAAGGCTTCCTCAAGACCCGGCTAATCCACTCCTTGGAATATACCCAGAAGATGCTCCAGCACACAACAAGAAAATTGGCTCAACCATGTTCATAGCAGCCTTATTCATAATAGCCAGAATATGGAAACAGCCTAAGTGTCCCTCAGTAGAAGAATGGATAAAGAAACTGTGGTACATTTACACTATAGAATACTACTCAGCTATTAAAAACTAAGAATTCCTGAAATTTGTGGACAAATGGGTTGAACTAGAAATGATCATAATGAATGAGTTAACCCAGAAACAGAAAGAATCAAATGGTATATACTCACTTATATCTGGACACTAGCCCAAGGGATATGTCCCATGAAAGTCTTCACTTACCGGGAAAGTGGGACAGAGGGGAGGACATCCTATTGGGACTCTAGGTGAGAGAAGTATGGGAGAATGGGGAAATAGAAGGATCCAGAGGGTCCTAGAAACATACAAGAAGAACATTATGACAGGCAGATCTGGGCCCAGGGGTCCTGCTCAAACTATGGCACCAGCCAAGGACAATACAGGCCGTAAACTTCAAGCCCCTACCCAGATCTAGCCAATATACAGGACATTCTCCACAGTTGAGTGGAGAGTGGGGTCTGACTTTCACACGAACTCTGGTGATCCATATTTGACCATGTCCCCTGGATGGAGAGGCCTGGTGGCACTCAGAGGAAGGATAGCAGGCTACCAAGAAGAGACTTGATACCCTATGAGCATACACAGGGGGAGGAAGTCCCCCTCAGTCACAGTCATAGGGGAGGGGAGTAAGGGGAAAATGGGAGGGAGGAATGGGAGGATACAAGGGATGGGATAACAATTGAGATGTAAAATGAATAAATTAATAAAATATATTTAAAAACTAAAAGTAAATCTACCACATGACAAAGAAAGAATAATTTCTTAAGGAGAAATAGGGGAAGTAGGTAGAAATAACATTTAAAAAAAAAAAGACTAATAGTTATGTGGAGGAATTTTAATCAGAACATGGCTGCTGTGGCAAGAGATCACATCCAAAGACCTAGGTCTGTGTGATCCTTTAATCCGGGAGACAGGGGCAAGCAGGTCTGAGTTCAAGGCCAGCCTGGTATAAGACATACTTCAGGTAAAGAAAAGCTTAGGTCCAGGCCTGCTGGTACACACCTTTAACCTCAAACAATGAAGGTAAAGCTAGTTTGTAGAAGGAAGCACCCATGTTGGAACGTGATGTCTAATTGAGTGGCAGAAAAAGTGCCAAATCAGAAAAGATTTGACAGGATAGGATATACCCAACTCTCATAGAAGAGTGAGGAAAGGGGCAATGCAGAGAGAGAGAGGAGGCAGTTTTACCAGGACAGTATTAGAGGGACAAGCCAGGGACCAGTAAAGGCAGAATGAGATCGAGAATGAGAAGGAGACAGAAGATTAGAAAAGTTTGCTGGAGTTAGTGTGAGACCAAGCAGTGCAATTCAGAGGCCAAGAGAAAGCTAAAGTAAATAAATCAGCTGGGAGAGGAGTTCAAGCCAGAACAGCTGAGTTGAACCAGCCAGCTTTGCGCTCAGAAATAACAAGAGAGGGTGAGCTTACTAAGCAATAAATCTCAGTGGCTGAAAACATTCTAGGCCTGGATTAGATTGTACAGAGGCTAGAAGCTTCCAGTACTAGGCCTAGGTTAGCAGACAGAGGCAATAAGCCTCCAAGACAACAATTAAAAGTTCATTTTACATAGTTACAAATCAACTGGGGTTTTGAAAAAGTTGTTTGCCAGGAATGGTGGCACATGTCTTTAGCCCAGCATTTGGGAGGCAGAAGCAGGGGGATCTCTGTAAGTTTGAGGCCAGCTTTATCTACATGTCATATGGTGGTCTAGCCAGGGATATGAGACACTATCTCAAAAAATAATTAATTAAAGATTTTATCTACAGTTTCTTCAATAGAGAATGAAAATATGATACATATTCACAATGGGACAATAGTTGGCTGTAGAGAAAAGTGAAATCATAGAAAAGATTATGTGCTTTTCAATGAGGATGGCCTTCATGGGTTCGTGTATTTAAGTGCTTTTCTGCAGTTGGTAGAACGGTTTGGGAAGGATTAGAAGGTGTGGCCTTGTTGGAGGAGATATATAATATAGGGTGGCCTTGGAGTTCGTGCCATTCTCACTTAGCTCCCCTCCATCTCTCTGTGCCTCATGGTTGCTCTTTCAGTACGTGAGCTCTCAGCTACTGTTCCAGTGTCATCCCTGTCCGCTGCCTTGCTCCCCACCATGATGGTCATGGACTTTCTTAGTCAGTGTTCTATTGCTGTGAAGGGATACCATGACCATGGTAACTCTTAATATTAAAAAAAACAAAAAAACAAAAAAAAAAACATTTTCTTGGGGCTTGCTTATAGTTTCAGAGGTGGGGAGCACAGCAGCACCCAAATGGACATGGTACCTAAGAGTTCTACTTGGGGATCCCTAGGTAGCAGGAAGAGAGAGCCACTGGGCCACATCTCCTAATTCTTTCAAATAGTGCCACTCCCTGATGACTAAGCATTCAAATATTTGAGGCTATGGGGGCCATTCTTTTTTTTTTTTTTTTTTCTATTGAAAGAGGTTTTATTTTCTTTTACCTACTTAATCTTCAGATTAAGCAGAAGTGTCTCTGGCTATGGTACAAAGTTTTACAGACAATGGATTTACATACTTGAAAACAGGACTGCTGTTTACTTCATAAAACATAACAGTTGTTACTACATGGACTTACCATCCAATTGTGTAAACAAACCCTCAGTTAGACGCGTTTTTAAAATAAGTTGCCTTGGTCATGGTGTTTCATCACAGCAGAAGAAAAGTAACTAAGACTGATTATACAGAGTGAGGTAAGCCAGACCCCCCAAAAAAATGCCACACGCACTTTCTCATTTATGGTTCCTACCTTCAGATCTTTAGATGTGAGTATATAGCGTGAAATTACCACAGAAACTAGCAAGTATAAGGAGGGGTTGGAGAGGGAAATCACATGTGATATGGAGATGGAAATGGAAAAACGGGGTGGAGGGCTCCAAGTGGGGAAGCGGGGAGAGGGTTCAATAGGGAAGAAAGAGGGACAAATGACACCAAGATTGTTTGATAAAGTCTTAAGGAATCTTACCAGTTTATATTTACCTAAAATTATAAACAACAACAACAACAACACACACACACACACACACACACACACACACATGGAGGCATGCCACTATGGCTGACCATGCTCCCCACTGGAAACGTAGACTAACAAAACTCCCCAGTACGAAGCATAAGAAAAGCTTCCTCAGAATGCTTGCTTCCCAAGCAAGACAGCCCGTGGCCGCTGCCCTTGGTTGCCTCTCAGAGGTTGAAGGTCACTCTTTGTTGCTGGAGACAGTGTGCAGTTAGGACAAGAGAACCTGGAAAATGCAAGTTGGTTCTAACATGGAACCAACTCCTTCTTGCAACTGGTGACTCCAGTACCAGAAAACACCAAGCAAGCTGCCAAGGAAGAGAAACAGTTTATAGCTTACTCAGAGGTGACACCTGTGAACTACCACAATGACCAGCATGGCAGGATATCCGGACAGGTGCAGGGACTGGCACTCAGGTTGGTGATAACCAACAGCTGTCTAAATGGAGTTACAGCAGGAGGAGGGAAACTGTGCCTGGAGCTAGCGAGGTCATGGAGCTTAGAAGAGACTCTCTTGCTACCCACATGGCTAGGTCAGCATGGTTCCTAACCACAGTCTAACTCTTATCCTTTCCGTGTAGCCATCATCCCTCATCAAAGAAGTTTCTCTTTTCTTTATGGCAAATGAAGACTATTACAGAAAACCACAACTAGACCCAATACAGAGATCAAAAGATCTTGGGGAGCCCAGCCCCAATGGATACATCTACACCATAGCTCTTGCATCTGTGTTTTAGCAAATATTAAAGAAGAAAGAGAAGGAAGAGTATAAACAAGCCAGAATACCAGGAAGTCATCTGTGAAACAGTCTCTTCTAGATATGACCGTATAAATGAGGTTTTGTGAGTTCATATGAACTTTGCTCAGTTGAGTTACAGTGTCTTGCTTTATTTTGGTTTGGTTTTTGTAGTTTTGGTTTTTTTTTTTTTTTTTTTTTGGTTTCTCGAGACAGGGTTTCTCTGTGCAGCGCTGGCTATCCTGGACTCACTTTGTAGACCAGGCTGGCCTCGAACTCACAGCAATCCTCCTGCCTCTGCCTCCCGAGTGCTGGGATTAAAGGCGTGCGCCACCGTTCCCAGCTGCCTTGTTTTCTTGATGCCCTCTATCCTCTTTGACCACTTTGGCCATCAACTCAGTTGAGATGTAATCCAAAAGCAGTACTGGAAGCATCATTTGGTGACAGGAGATGGCCAGCTAGAACCCTGTCTCTCCCACTACTTGAAGATTTCATTTAGGTTTCCCTCACGTATAAATAAATTTTAGGATTCTCTTCTATTCTATTGTTTCAATTACTACTACTCAAATGGTCCTTCCTTTTAGCTTCTCTCCCCATCTTTCTTCCCTCATTCCCGTCTTTCCTTCCCCTCCTGACTTGATCCTCCCATTCCAGCCCTCTACATCCATCCATAATTATCTATTCTATTTCTCCTTCCTAACGAGATCTATATGTACCCTCTAGTCTGTGGTTGTATGGATTGTAGCTTGGTTATCATTGACTAAAGAGATAACATCTACATATAAGCTAATATCGGCATATATAAGCTAATATATGCTATTTGTCTTTCTAAATCTGGGATAGCTAGAAAGGATGAACTCAGGATGGTTCTTTTCTAGTTTCATCCATTTACCTACAAATTTTATGATGCCATTTTTAAACAGTTGAGTAATACTCTATTGTGCGCCACATTTTCTTTATCCATTTTCCTATTGATAGACATCTAGGTTGTTTCCAATTTCTGGCTGTTATAAATAGAGCAGTCCCACCATTTCGACGATGCCATAGGACAGTGAGCCTCTTTGGGAACAGAGCCAGAGGGGAGCGGGTGGGCCTGTCGGAGCGTTAGCATTTGAGCTTCAGCTTTTTTAATCCAGGGTGGCCAAATACATTGTGATTCCTGTCCGCTGGACTATAAAGTTATGTAGGTAATCTTGGAAGCAATGGGAACAAGACAGAATTAGAGCAAGCTTTTGGCTATTATGGACCACTCCGGAGTGTGTGGGATGCTCGAAGCCCTAGTGGCTTTGTTTTCACTGAATTTGAGGGTCCCTGAGCTGCTGCTGCTGCTGCTGCCGCCGCCGCCACTGCCGCCGCCGCCGCCGCCGCCGCCGCCGCCGCCGCCGCCGCTGCTGTCTGCGAGCTAGATGGAAGAACACTATGTGGCTGCCCTTTAAGGGTGGAACTGTCGAATGGTGAAAAAAGAAGTAAAATCGTGGCTCACCCCAGTCTTGGGGTTGTTACTCTCAAAATGATGACCGTAGGAGGAGTCCTCCTCTTTGGTGCAGATCTCCAAGAAGAAGCATCTGTCGCAGCCGGAACAGAAAGGTTTCTGTGTCATGAGAGAAATCACAAGGCGTCTCAGTCCTTCGCTAGGTCTCGTAGCTGATCTAGGTCAAATGAAAGAAATTAGAAGACTGGTTTTCAAAAGAAGTGGTGTACAGGAAATGACTTCATTTGACACGAGTATGTACAGGAAATTTTAAGTTTTGTTTGAGACCTCATAAGTTTGGTGCATTGCATTTTAAAGATGTTTTAGCTGTTCAAATTTGTTTTGTCTCTTTTTTTTCAGTAACAACTTTTTTTATTTATTCTTGTTACATCTCAATGTTTATCCCATCCCTTGTATCCTCCCATTCCTCCCTCCCCCCCCCCTCATTTTCCCATTATTCCCCTCCCCTATGACTGTTCCTGAGGGGGATTACCTCCCCCTGTATATTCTCATAGGGTATCAAGTCTCTTCTTGGCAACCTGCTGTCCTTCCTCTGAGTGCCACCAGGTCTCCCCCTCCAGGGGACAAACTAGTACAGCCACTTTGGAAATCTATCTGGTGCTATCTCAGAAAAATGGGAATAGGGCTTCCTCAAGACCCAGCTACTCCACTCCTTGGAATATACCCAGAAGATGCTCCAGCACACAACAAGAACATTTGCTCAACCATGTTCATAGCAGCCTTATTCATAATAGCCAGAGCATGGAAACAGCCTAAGTGTCCCTCAGTAGAAGAGTGGATAAAGAAACTGTGGTACATATACACTATGGAATACTACTCAGCTATTAAAAACAAGGAATTCCCGAAATTTGTGGATAAATGGATTGAGCTAGAAATGTTTTGTCTCTTGAAATGATTTAATTCTCTATGGTTTTGAATGGATCATATGAGGCATGTAATGTCAAGAATTGTTACTTTACAGTTTTCCCCTTAAGCAAGATTGAATTTGCTTTGAACTTTAATTTTTCATGGACCGAAATAAAACTAGATCTTGCCCAGTTAAAATGTGATGCGCTAATGATACGGAAGCAACTGGTAGAAATTGAATGAAACCGTAGTTTCTCTAGAATCTGGGATACAATGGTGTGGAGCTGTGGGTGAAATGATAAGCAGTCTTTAGAAGCTGCTGTGAGGTCAGGCATGGTGGCACATGCCTTTAATCCCAGCACTTGTGAGGCAGAGGCAGGCGGATTGCTGTGTGTTCCAGGCCAGCCTGGTCTACAAAGTGAGTCCAGGACAGCCAGAGATACACAGAGAAACCCTGTCTTGAAAACAAACAAAACAAAACAAAACAAAAAAAAAACAAAAAACCTGCTGAGAACAGAAGGCAACAGGTAAAGGGTACGAACTGCACTCTGAAGACTTTCTAAAAAGAGTTCCCTCCTGGTTGCTGTATACAGATGCATGGCTATTCGTAACATTCTTTATTTGGAAGTGTAAGACTAAGATACCCGTGTCCTATCAGTTTAAGGGTCCATTGTAGAGCTGAACTTTTGAGTTACTGTGCAAGATATATATTATTTTTCATGCTGTCACTTGTAATATGTTTGTGAGAATCCTTGGGACCAAAGTTTTGGTTCAAATTGTTGTTTAACTTGAAAGCCTGTTTTTCCTTGCACACACAAAGCTATGAACTTGGTATCAAGTCCAGGTATAGCAATCCTATTGGAAGCCATACTCAAATTTTATTGCAAGGTGCTTTTGAATTAATAAAATACTAGCATAATTGTGTAGTAGCCAATTGAGCGAGCTCACTGATGTCATTGTTCTTATCTCTGGAAAAGCAGTTAGTTATGCGGTTCATTCTTTGTAAGAAACACAAGTGAGGGGCGCTGAATTAGTGGAAGAATGTTTTCCCACTTTGAGTGCTATCTATGAGAGTTAGTCAGCCATTTTTAGTAGTTGAAGCCAGCTCAGTATCATGACACACGGTGACTAATGTTTCAAAGTAAGCGCTAACCATAGTATATTGTAACTATTTAAGTTGCCCAATAAACAGTGGCTTTGCTCTTCAGCATGAAAACATTCAACCAAGCTTAAAATTGATTTCATTTTATAACTTGAGGTGTTTCATGGGATTCCAAACTGATCCATCATGATGTAAAATCCATAGTATGGTCATGCATATCCTTTCTTTTAGAAATCTGGAGGAGTTGTAGTTTCAGATTTTTTTTTTTTTTTTGTGCAATTAGATGAAATCATAATGCAACAATGAAATGAATGAATGAATGAATGAATGAATCAGCAACGAATATGGTTGAGCAAGTGTATCTGTGGTAGGATGAAATGTCCTTTGGATATATGTCTAAGGATGATATAGCTGGATATTTAGGTACAATAATTTCCATCTTCCTAAGGAACTGCCACACTGATTTCCATAGTGGCTGTACAAGTTTGCAGTCCCATCAGCAGTGGAAGAGTGCACCTCTTACTTCACATCCTTGTCAGTATAAACTGTCACTTTTTTTTAATTAATCTTAACCACTTTGATAGGTATAAGATGAAATCTCAAAGTAGTTTTGATTTGCATTTCCCTGAAGGCTAAGGATATTGAACATTTTTTTCTTTTTTAGCCATTTGAATTTCCTCTATAAAGAATTCCCTGTTTAGGTCTATACCCCATTTTCTAATTAGGTTGTTTTCTTGAGATCTAGTTTTTTTTTTTTTTTTTTTGAGTTCTTTATATGTTTTGGATATTATCCCTTTATCAGATGTGTAGCTGTTAAACAAATATTTTCCCACTATGTAGGCTACCGTCATTCCGTAGCGTCACAGGTTCTTGATCCCCCATGTATCAGTTGTTCATCTTATGGTGTTCTAATGGCGTTGTGCTCAGAATAGCTTTTTGTTACCAATGAAATCAAGGCTCTTCCCTACTTTGTATTCTGTCAGATTTAGTGTATCTGTCCTTATCTTGAGGTGCTTGATCCATTTGGAGCTGAGTTTTGCGCAGGGTGTTAGGTATGGATCTATTTAGATTCTTCCTCATGTAGACATTTAGTTTGATCAGCACCATTTGATGAAGATGCTGTCTTTTTTCACCCCCAGTATGTGTTCCTGGTTTCTTTATCAAAAATCAGGTGTTTATAGGTATATGGATTTGTGCTATGCCTTCAGTTCAATTCCATTGGTCAACATCTCTGTTTTTGTGCCAATGCCATGCTGGTTTTTTTTATTATTGTTCTGTAGTACAAACTGAAATCAGGAACGGTGAAACCTCCCACAGTTTTTCTTTTTTGTTTTGTTTTGTTTTGTTTTTTTTTATGATGTAGAGGAGTTTATTAAATGAGCATGGGGGAAGAAGGAAAAGGGGGAAGGCGTACCCGAAAGAGGGGGGGAGAAGAAGGAGGAGGAGGAGGAGAAGAGAGGAAAAGTAAGAGGGTAGAGAGGAGAGGAGAGGAGAGAAAGAGAGACAGAGAGACAGAGACAGAGAGAGAGAGAGAGAGAGAGAGAGAGAGAGAGAGAGAGAGAGAGAGAGAGTTTTTTCTACTATTCAGAATTGTTTTAGCTATCCAGGGTTTTTTATGTTTCCATGTGAAACTGAGAATTATCCTTTCAAGATCTATGAAGACTGTGTTGGAATTTTGAGGGGGATTACATTGAATATGTAGATTGCTTTGGGTAGGATGGCCATGTTTATTATGTTTAGTCTACCAATCCATGAGCACTGGAGGTCTTTCCATCTTTTGATATCTTCGTCAATGACTTGAAGTTTTCATCATACAAGTCTTAAACTTGCTTAGTTAGAGTTACCTCAAGATACTTTATATCATTTGAGGCCACTGTGAAAGGTTTTGTTTCCCTGATTTCTTTTCAGTCCATTTGTCATTTGTATGTAGGAAGGCTGCCATGGTTCTGATTTCAAATTCTGTATCCAGTTACTTTGCTAAAAAGTGTTTATCAGTTGTAGGAGTCTCCTGGTGGTATTTTTAGGGTCACTTATGCATTGTCTTAGCTAGGGTTTTATTCCTATGAAGAGAGCCCATCACCATGGCAACCATTAAAGGAAAGCATTTTATTGGGGCTGGCTTACAGTTTCAGAGGTTTAGTCCATGACCATCGTGGCAGGAAACATTGATGCACAGGCAGACGTGGTGCTGGAGAGGAAGGAGAATGTTCTGTATCTTGATCCAAAGGCAGCAGGGAGAGACTGTGTGTCACACTGGGTGGAGTTTGAGCATAGGAGACCTCAAAGCCCACCCCCACAGTGGCACACTTCCCCCAACAAGTCCATGCCTTCTCCAACAAGCCCACACTTCTCCTAGTGCCACTCCAGTGACCACACATTCAAACACATGAGTCTATGAAGGCCCTATCTAGCCAAACCAACACATGTGTATTATCATATTATCTTCAAATAACATTTTTAAAATTTCTTCCATTCCAATTTATATCCTCTTTTTCTCCTTCAATTGCCTTATTGCTCTAGGTAAGACTTCAAGTACTATATTGAGTAGGTATGGAGAGAGTACAATACCTTGCTTTGTTCCTGATTTTAGTGGAAATGCTGTGAGTTTCTGTCCAAGTTGATGCCGCCTGTGGATTTGCTGTAAACTGCCTTTATTTTGTATCCCTGATCTGTCCAGAACTTGTGTCATGAAGGGATGTTGAATTTTGTCAGTGGCCTTTACTGCATCTGAGTCTTTCTGATTGTTTATACCTCCTGCTCCTTTTAAGTGTCTCCTTCCTCGCCTGACTTCTTTGAATCTTCTCAGCTCTTCGGACAGGTCCTCTACTTCCTCATACATACTAGGATACTTGGTTCCGAGTGTTCATTTTCCCACTATGTTTTTAAGCTTCTGATTGTCATTTAGGAAAGCTACCTCTCTAATCACCTTGAAACTGTTTGAATGCATCCCTTCGGTCTCTACATGAAAGCAATCTTATTACCAAACAAGAATTTCATTTTGAGGCCGGGCGTGGTGGCTCACGCCTTTAATCCCAGCACTTGGGAAGCAGAGGCAGGCGGATCGCTGTGAGTTCGAGACCAGCCTGGTCTACAAAGTGAGTCCAGGATGGCCAAGGCTACACAGAGAGACCCTGTCTCCAAAAACCAAAAAAAAAAAAAAAAAAAAGACTTTCATTTTGGGTTCTTTCCAAAATGTTTACTACTTACTGTTTTGCTTTGTTTGGATCTACTGGGTTCAGTTAGGATATCAGGAAAACTTTGTCTCATAGCAGCAGACCTGACCCTAATAACTTCACAGCTTAAGGCAAGAGCACAAAAATCGGTCACACCCTTTATGGCTAAATATTGAAAGGTTCTAAGTCTAGCTATCTAAACTGTTGATTACTTAGCTTTCTCTTTCTACACCACACACCTAAGTTACAGCAAACATAACTACCTAGGAGTCCAAAGTCAGTCCTGGAGAGCCAGGGCTCCTTACTGCACTCCTTTTCAGATGTTAATAGATCTTTATTTTAAAAGGTCTTGCGTAACTGATTCTTGGAGTGTGTGTATGTGTGTGTGTGTGTGTGTTAGCATAGTTGTCTCAGTCGACTTGGAGCTCACCAATTCAGCACAACCAGGTGGCCAGCTAGCTCATGATCATTTTGTCTGTCAGGCAGTGCTACGATGATAAAATGTGCCACAGAGCTTGGCTTTTTATGTGAGTGTAGGATGTTCAGACTCAGGTCTTCAATCTTGCTCAGCAGGCACTTTACCAATTAGGCCTCTCCCTATTTCTCTTGTTTCATGAACTCTCTGGCATTAAAAACAAACAAACAAGCAAACAAACTTTCCTTTGGTTTGCCTAATACCTTTACTCTTTTCTTTGGGATGAAATTTGATAGATACCACATTCTATGAACTGAAGGTACCATAAACACTAGCACCCAGTACACCCCAAAGACAATCCAAGTCACTTAATAGTGTGCTTTCTTTTAGAAACTGCCTTTCAAGGGTTTTTTGGGCCCGTAGTCTGTGGGCCAGAGTTCTCCGTCGTCTACTTCTATTCCACCTGCAGATCTTAAGAACTGGGTTTCCTTAGAGTTGCCATGAACACCCTTCAGATTGTTGAAAACTAGACCATCAGAGGACCCATTCTAAGCAATGACCTGAATATGCACACATATATATTTTAGTTGGCTAGGTCTCGAGGTCAGGCCATTCAGAGAGGAGGACCTGCCCACACATCAAAGCTTGTTCTTATAGTAGCTGGTCCAACCGGAATGACCTGAGAAGGAAATTAGGAAGCCAGCTGGGAGTACAGCTCTGTCACAAACGGGCTGAACTGGATGGAGTGCGTCACTTCAAATCTGTGCTGAACCTCAAAGTGAACAACTCTCATTTTAATAAGGACAGACGGCCAAAGCACTGCAGCAGGGTCTGCACAAAACCATACTTCGTCCCCGCTTGCATTTGTGCCTGTGGCCTTTCAGAGGGTCCCTGGGCTGTCATTCAGGGCTTTGGGGGTCGGGGGTTGAGGGTCATACCTTTCTGAGAGCTTCAGTTTTCACACACCTAGGGACACGTGGTCATCCTCGCCAACAAAATTCAAGGAATACAAGAAAACGTTTAGGAAAACTGTAGCATGCTGACTGTTACACAAATCTAAATTGTCTTGGACACAGTACAGAAGACGACCTACAAAGCGCCAGTGAACTAACTATTCGCTACATCCCACCTGCCTTCCCACGGGGACAATAGGGGGCGGGGCCATAGATTCCCGCCCCCAGGATATGCCCCACCCCTAGATGCGTCCTACCCTGCTCGCGCCTGCGCAGTGTGTAGCGACGGCCAAGAACGCCTAGGCGGGAGGTAAGGGGCTAACCCGCCGGCCGGCCGCAGCCTCCCGGGCGCTGCTGCGGGGCTGCGATGTGTTATCAAGGGCCGGGCTGTGGACGCACCGTAGAGGCCCAGGCAGCAAGCCCAGCTTCGGGTCAGTGTGAATGCGAGCTCCGGGGGCGGCGTCCAGAAGTAGCCAATCCTCCCAGGTTTCAGTTTTGGAGCAGCTGTCCCAGCGGGCGCGGGGAGGTTGAGGCCCCGCGACACCATGGCCTCTGGGGTCTCTGGCGGGGGAGGGGAACAGGCTCCGGGCCCTGGGTCGCCTGGTCGCCCGCCCAGCCTCACCGCTGGGGTCTTGGGGTAGTCGGTGTGGCCCTGGGGTGCCCTGGTGACTCCGACAGGGACGACGCGACGCGGAGAGGCCTCAGCCGCGGGGCCCGAGCCAGCACTCATACTCAGTGCTCCACCCACACGAAGGATGGTGTTGTCAGCTATTTGGGACATTTTCTGGAAAGGGGCTCTTTCGCTTATACATAACTCGAGTAATTTACTTTCACCTTTTTCTTCTTCGAGAACCCGAGTATCAATAGTACTCATCTCACCTTAGTCGCAAGTACCAAGAGATTTTGTAAAGCACTTGACACATTTCACTGCAAACGTCTGGAAAATGATCGCAGTCCTGGCATCTAAATGTTCTTTCGTCCATAAAACAGCAATTCTTATACACGCACGAATACAAACACGAAGCAAAAGCTTTGGAGTAATTTACAATTATTGAAAAGTTGCTCAAGTAGCTGGAGATGGTGGTGCCCGCCTTTAATTCCAGCACTTAGGGAGGCAGAACTAGGCATATCTCTGAGTTCAAGGCCAGCCTGGTCTACAGAGAAACCCTGTGTCAGAGAGAGGGGGTGGGAGGAGAGGGGAAGGAGGCTCCCACAAGTAATACAGAAAATTATAGGTCCCTTGTGTTAGCATTTTGTATAGCATACATAGAACAGTCATTGAAAGCTAAAGATTAATATTAGGTGTCTGGGGTGTCTCTTGTACAGTGTGATCTAAGACCCAGCTTCTGTCTTTATCAACATGTTGCCATCGCCTTTTCTAATGTGATACTCTTGTGACATTTATGTTTTTGGAGAGTCAAGGGTGTCAACTGTACCTTTCAAGTAGGAGTCTGTCCATCGTTTGTTGTGATCTGGGTTGTTTCGCTTTTTGTTAAGAATACCACAAGGTATGGGTACCCTTCTCAGTTTATGGCACCTTCGGGTGGGACCAACTGCTTGTGGTGCCAATCTTGATTGCTTAGTTAAACTCGGTATCTGGGGGATTCTCCACAGCAATTTCTCCATTAATTCTCCAAGTACTATTACTTTGATACTGTGGCAGCCTTCAATTTCCCTCCTTCCTTTATTGG
Organism: Acomys russatus; assembly: GCF_903995435.1. Taxonomy (NCBI): domain Eukaryota; kingdom Metazoa; phylum Chordata; class Mammalia; order Rodentia; family Muridae; genus Acomys; species Acomys russatus. Next base: position 58,936,357 of record NC_067138.1, read on the forward strand.
AATTTTTCTCTAAGGAGGGGCTGCCCATTCTTCGAATTTCTTTATCTGTATTCAATTCTTTGTGTCAATATAAAGTGATTGCCAGGCATTGGTGGCGCACGCCTTTAATCTCAGCACCTGGGAGGCAGAGGCAGGCAGATCTCTTTGAGTTCAAGGCCAACCTGGTTTACAGATGGAGTTCCAGGCTAGCCAGAGCTACACAGAGAAACCCTGTCTTGGAAACACCAAAACCCAAACCAAACCGCATGATCGCTTTACTGTTATGCATTTTACATATCAAATTGTTCTCACTCTGACCTTGGGAGGTTTTGTGTTGTCCTTATTTTCTGTATCCCTGTGTTTCCCCTGCCAGTGTCCTGGAATCAACCACGTCTCCAAGGACTCCTGGTTTCCTTCCTCTCTGGCTTTCAGAATGGTATTAGATACCAACACCTGTGGCCTAGGGATGCTCACTGCGGCTAGGGTGCCATTACGTTCAGAACCTCACAAGAGCGAGCAGTACATGCGCACACACACCTATGTATGCAAGACCAATGTTTATTTCTGTATCTATTTGTATAGGGTTAAAAAAATGGAAGTGCAGATGATATCTCTGATTGTCTTTTCACATGACCAGGTTCATCTGGGATTGGCTTCTGCTTGTTCTTTAGCAGTGAGAACTGACTGATTTCCTGGGAAATGTTTCATTATGTGTTCAGTACTGGTATATGCAGAAGGTGATTCCAGAACATCTAAAATGTCTGCCGAGAGAAACACACAGTACAGCTGTTGTCACCTTCAGCCTTACAATGTTCAGCAAAACTACCACGGTCTGTGCTTTCCTTTCTTTTACTTTCTCTTTTTTTCCTCTCAATTTCTATCTCTCTCTCTCTCTCTGCCTCTGCCTCTGTCTCTGTCTCTGTCTCTCTCTTCCTGGTTCCTAGACTCTCGTTGTAGAACAGGCTGAGTCCTGAACTCACAGAGATCCTCCTGCCTCTGCCTCCCTGAGTGTTGGGATTACAGGTGTGTGCCACCGCCTGGCTGACTGCTTTCTTCTTCCACTTAGTGCCATGGTAGTGCAGTCTTACTGATGATTTATTTTTTATTTTAGATTTCTCTTATATCTTGGTGTTTTACAATTTGTGTGATGTGGCATTTACTCTTTAATAAATGTATATCACCACCATGACAATACATTCTATCACGAATATTTTACTTTAGAAAAAGCATTAAAATAATAAAACAACTTGACAGAAGTTTGAGAACTTAGGTGTTTTGTATGTTTTTTGGACATTTTTACAGGTGTGAGCTCTTTCTCTTTCTAAGCCTACTGTTTTAATCAGGTAACATGTTCCAACTTTATGACTAAAAGATAAAACATGATGGAATGTACTTTTAGTTGGTATTCAAACACACTTTCATACCACATTTTGACATTGAACTGGCATCTTCCCATAACAGATGACAAATGTGATTGATCTATTTCATGATTTGATGCCATGCTAGACAATATTCTGTTATAGTATCATTATGCCTGGAAACATTTGAATATTATGCTTTCAGATATAATAATATAGTTACATATTATAATTTTGTAAAAATAGAAAATGATAGAAAATATTTAAATTCTAGCTAGGAGGAGACTGTGAACTGCGAAAGTCTCTTAGAATACCATCCGCCCCCCTCCCCACTAATCAAACCAAACATTGGTTAGAATATTGAGAAGTGCTTCTGGTAGAACATAAATAGGAAGGCCCTTTTATGGCATATCTGGCAATGAGTGTATTTTTAAAACTTAAAGTGTGTCTGCTTAATATTTCTATTTTCAGCTGTCTGTTTTAGAGTAATCATAGGTGGAGTATGGATTTATGTATGAGGAAAGTAATCACAGTATGATTTATAATGTGGAAAACTGGGATCAACTTAAATAGATCTAACAATAGATGATTGGATTATGGAACATATACAATGTAATACTATACTAGGTATAGAAATAAAAGTATTTACATGGTGACATTTTTTGTATACTTGGTCATGTTATTCAAAGTTAATCCTTTCATTTCAGTCGTATTAAATCCAGTAATAGGTTATTATGCTCATTCTATCCTTTAATTTTTTAATTGTTAAAATGTTTTCATAATTCTTTGCAATATTTTGTGTTTTGAAGGAAGAAGGGTGAATTCAATAAATTATTGACCACCTTACCTACCGGAAACCTTAGCAAACTCTAGGGACCCTGAGGTGCATATATATGACACCAACAAACACACACACACACACACACACACACACACACACAGAGGCACGTGCTTTCACTCCTTCCCTGGCTCCATCCCTTTCTCTCCTTTTAGTAGTTCTTATAATGAGGCGTTTGTTAAACTCAGTCTTGCATGTCTGAAAATAATTATTTTTACCTCACCGTAGATGATGATTTGCTTGGGTATGTACCAGCTCCCGAGGACTTTGAAGACATTCCTATCTTTTGATATATTGCTTTGATGAAAAGTTGGCTGCTTTTGTTGTTTTCATTTATCTCTTATCTCTGTTTTGCTTTTTAAGATCTCTTTCTTTGTCCTTGATGCTCTGCAGTTTCCTATCTGTGCTTTGGTGAGTTGGTCTTATTTACGTAGCAGACTTACGCACTTTTCCAACTTGAGATCTTCTGCCTTAATTCTCAGCATATTTTCTTTGAATAATTTGTTTTGGTTGTTTTCTGTATTCTTTTGTATTTGTTACTGAGCTTGTGTGTTTATTCCTTTATTTTCTCATTTATAGTCTTCACCTTGTCACCCTTGAGTCCTGATAGCGTCCATTCCGCAGTCCGCCCTCCAGCCATGCAGGATTTCTTGTTTCTCTTATTTTTTGAGGTTTTCAGTTTAGAAATTTTAAATTTGCCTTATGTTCCAATTGGCCTGTTAACTCTTTAGTAACATTATTTTGATTAAAAAAGAAGCCCACTCCTTTATGTCATTTTGAACCATTTGTTCCTTCATTTGTCTTTGTATATTTAAGAATAGACTTAAATGTTTTTTTTTTTTCTCATTTTCTCATCTCTAGACCTCTTGTTACTTCCTAACTTAGTTTGAATCTATTTCTTTTGACATTGTTCTTCTGTCCATGTCTCTAGTTCTTGTCTGCCCTGTGCTTCTGTATTCTGGGTGTGTGGAAATTTCCCCCATGATCTAGGCCAGGCATAAGAACTAGGTTCTTAGCCAGTGGGTAATGGAAGTACTTTTATAGCCATTGCTTTAAGATTTTCAACTGTGGGAAAAAGGAGAAAAACAGAGCATTATTTAAAGCAGTTCTTATTGTTAGATCTCAGAGACTCTGAAAGCAATGAATCCTAAAGAGTAACAGTCTCACAGAGTCAGTATATGAAGGTGTATCTCCGTGAGGCCTATGCTAAGAAGCCAAAACCCAATGGGATTATATGTTCAACTTTATTATTATTTTTTGACTGGCCTAAGGAGGAGACATCAAGGCATCGTATACTTTAGTGGTGTTCATCAGGGGAGTGCATACTTATATAAGACGTGTTACAAGCTCAATTTTATAAAATCGATGTAAATAAAATTTCTCTAGTTAAAGCCAGTGTAAGGTTTTAGCATGCTCACTTCCAGCTCCTACCTCTTCTGACCCATCCCCCAAAGCATATGCTGGGGTTTTTATATGGCTCTGTGTTGAATGATTATTAATATTTAATATTGATTTATAATTTTAGTAAATCAGCAGTTACTTCTTAACCAGCTTTATATCCAAATAACCACACAGAGAAACTAAGATCTGTTTAATTAGCTTATAGCACAATGGCTGGGCAATAATTACTCCATCCTAACCCTCCAAGCTAGTATAGTTTCTTCCCATTCAGGTTTCCCACATCATGCTCATAGCCTACGTCCAGCTCATTCTTCCTGATGCTTCCCACATGCTCCTCTCCACAGGGTGCATCCCTCCTGGCTTCCCTGCTCTTTCTCCTCCTCTCACTGGACCAGGATGCCCCGCCCTATTCTCTGTCTTACTCAGCATTGGCTGGTTGGCTTTTATTGGCAATACAGAGAACAAATGGTGACATGTTTACACAAACTTGAAACAGGAGAATTTTAGACTAAACACCACAGTGCAACCAGATAGCGGGGTAGAGAAATCAGCATTTGAGTGAACAAAGGTAAACTGTGCACAGTCCACAAGAATATTATGCCAACAGCTATAGAATCCTGGTGACACAGCAAAACATCCTTTACATCTGCAGAGAATCTGGTTCTTTAAAAAAAAAAAAAGTTAAATTTATTTGTGTCTGTTATGTAGTGCTCTTTTTTTAAACTCTACTTTATTTGAGGTGTTTAGCCCTCAACCTCCCTTTCAACCTCCCAACCCTATATAGGAGAAAGGTTAGTGAAGAGGGGGGGTGGGCTTTACTTCTCCTAGATGAGTAGGGTCAATTGGGTTCTTTTGGGCTATACCTGTCTCTGCCAAGGGCAGATGCAGCCATTAGTCTCCTCCAAGCCTCTGCATCTGGAAGCATTTCTCTCCATCTGTCTATTCCAAACCGCCACACGTGTGCTATGTGTGCATGTGGAGGTCAGAGGAAAACTTGTGGGAGTCAGCTCTCTCCCATGTAGGACCTGGGAACCAAACTCAGGCTCTGTCTCAGCAGCCAGCACCCTTACCCACGAGCTGTCTGTCTCCGGGCCTTGTAAATGTGTTTCTTATTGGAGTTCTATTGCTGGTCATTTAGCAGGTACTGCTAATCACTTTGTTTAAGAAAGGAGGAGATAAGGACCTTCAGTGAGAAGAGTTCTGTATTCTGCAACATAGTTGAAGTAGATAATTACAATTACATTACGATGACATTGGAAATGGAGTTGGGTACAAGCAGAAATATTAAGAGTGTTTTTTTTTCCTTGAGTTTTGCTATTGGGCAGTTTTATAAAAGATGGCTATTTCATGTCCAAAGCATATCAGGAAGTCCTCCTCATTTTTAACTGTGTTTACACACATACTGCACATTGTAAATACCTCAGGAAGCTGCCAATTGAGGAGATCATTAATAGTTTTATTTTATTCTGTTCATTTTTTTATATTCTTTAAACTTTAATTGTATTTTTTATTCTCTCTCTCTCTCTCTCTCTCTCTCTCTCTCTCTCTCTGTCTGTCTCTCTCTCTCTCTCTCTCTCTCTCTTTCTCTGTGTATGTGTGTGTTCTTTCCTTCTACTATGTGGATCCCAGATGTTGAACTCAGGTCCTCAGGCTTGATGGTAAGGTAAGCTCTTTTACCCACTGAGCCATCTTGTGGGCCCTGATTTATACATATTTTGTGAACATTCTGTAGAGAAAGCTTGGAGGGAGAGGCAGGAGGAGTGGGGTTTCCAGGCCAATCTAGAGTTTCCCATCATGCCTGTGCTATGAAATCCTGTCGGAAAAGTACTTATGAGTGTCTAGATACTACTTTTGTGAAAAGAGTATTTTAATATTCATCATTTTATAGAGAAATAAAGCTGTTCAAGTTTAGTTTGGGGTTTAATATGTATTAGTAAAGTATAATTACATATTTGGTGACTTTTAAGTTTTTTTTTTAATTTTATGTGTGAGTGTTTCCCTGTGTGTGTCTATGCACCATGTACAGTGCCAGAGTGGGCCAGAAAATGGTGTCAGATCGCCTGGAACTGGAGCGGCTGAGAGTTGTGAGCCATCCCGTGGGGGCTGGGAACTAAACCTGGGACTCTGGAAGAGTAGCCAGTGCTTTTAACCATTGTGCTGTCTCTCCACCACTTATTTGTTTATATTTAAAAGAATGGAATCTGTTGTAAAATCACTCTTCAATGTTCCCCTTTAGGTGTTTCTGTGTGAGAGAAGGGAGCCGCTGCAAGAGGAAGTGATTCAACAGGCTTCAAGATGGCTGAAGAGGAAGAAAAGGTGACCTTACGGCGGCTTGAACCAGCTATCCAGAAATTCACTAAGATAGTGATCCCCACAGACCTGGAGAGATTAAGAAAACACCAGATAAACATTGAGAAGGTGAGCATTCCATCTCCACCCCAGAAACAGGTGCCTGGTGGACTCTTATTTGCTGTCTGTGTTTCAGTAGAGACCTTGGAGGCTTCCTAAGACAACTCCACCTGGCTGGTACAGCACGTTCTGCAAGTGTAACTCCCATGTGTTCCTTTTAGTATGTTGAGGACGGGAGATAGGAGAAGAACTTATGCCTTTTAAATTTATATGTGGAGGCTTTAGGTAGCTAGTAATTAAGTTGGAACTGCTTGATAGTGCCCTCTCCTGTGAAGGTGGGCCACTGAGGCTAATGGACCCACCTTAATCTTATTCACCCTGTGGCAAGTGTTTGAACTTGTGCCCATCAGTGACTTCCATCCTCTTTGGGTGCACATGTAAGTGATGTAAATAGTTGTGTGATGTGAGGGAATTTCCTTTCTTCACTGCTTCTCTTTGACAAAGACCCCATATTGAAAGGTACTTCCAAGGTGGGCTGGGAAAATAGACGGTAGATGAGCCGCTCAGAGAGCAGCATAGACCCTGCCCTGGCGGGGCTGATGGTTACAGCTGCCTTAGGTTTGCTGAGAACTCAGCCTTGACATAGAATGGTGACTGTCCTCCCACTGAGCTGTGTGATCCTCTGTTCTTTTCATTTTTATTTTTATTTCAGGTTAGGATGGATGGTATGTGCATTAAGCCTTTCAATATAAGTTGTATTCACTAATAAATACCATTTTTTTCTTTTACTGATTTTTCTAGTATTTAAGTGTTTTAAACACACACACACACACACACACACACACACACACACACACGCAAACTGCTGGGCACAGTGGCGCATGCCTATTATCCCAGCACTTGGGAGGCAGAGGAAGGTGGATCTTTGTGAGTTCGAGGCTAGACTGGTCTACAAAGTGAGTCCAGGACAACCAAGGCTACACAGAGAAACCCTATCTTGAAAAACAAACCAAACCAACCAACCAAACATCAAAGACCCACTACTCCCAAATCCTTAATTTCTAAGATGTCTCCAATAAAAGCTTCTCTGAGGGTCTTTTCTAAAATTGAGGGTTAGTGGGCTTTCACCCTTAATTCCTTTTCTTTACGTACAAGGCACTAGTGATGGCTGTAGCTTGTCAGGATACGAAGAGATTGTCTGGTTAACTGGCTATTCTTGGAATGGAAGAAAGTGAAAGATCTCCATACTTTGCCTAATGGGATAGAGAAACACAGCTTAGCAAATCTTTTGCCTAGAGTTGAGCAATCCAGAACAAACAGTTCAGCTTCTATATTGTTACAGCCCTAAAAGTCTGTAAAAGATCTGATAAGGTGCAAGGTTTGGTAAGGCTTCAGAGTCCTGAGCTGTCTCAATTTCTCCATTACAAAGATGGTAAGAATTAGGACTATGAATTGACTCTGGAAGGTAGAAACAAGAGGTCTATGGCTGTTAAAGAGATTTCCTCCCTTTATTGTCCTACTTTATCTTTGAGATTTACGACGTCTTTCTTAATTTGTATGGAAATGCCTGTTGTCCTTGCCTTTCAATCCTAGCTACCTGTGTATGAGATCCTATCAATGGCAAAGTGAGAAGCCTGCAGCACGGTAGTGGGACTAGGACCGGGTGATTGGATTAGTTGTACCTGGTGCCCTAAGAAAATTATCCTGGAGTTAGTCCCCTTGACCCTGCTCTGCCTGAACATGTTTCTTTTAGCATTTGTGCTTATTATGAAACCTTTAAATCTTATCAGATAATTATAATGGACAGATAAATGATATTATCTAAAGCCAAGAAAGTACACTCGTATTGATCTATGCTCTTTTTAAAAATATCCTTGAGCACATCACTGTCTGCAGGGTTTCTTGTTTGCTTCGGAAAGCACCTCTTTGTGTGCATAGGCTTAAATGGTGCATTTGATGGCTAGGCTGTGGCATGAAACACCTGAAAACTGCAGTCCTTACTCTGTACAGAATAGTTAAGACCTAGATTTAGGCTCCAGGTGTCTTACAGCCCTCACTTTGAAAAAGGCATATTCTTCTTGAGGAGAAGGTGTAGAAAGATAAAATATTTATTATTCTGGCCATCAGTCATCCAATATGAATTTAAAAGCAGAAAGCCAGACTGGAGGGAAACTGCAGGGAAGCCTTTAGCAGAGTGAGTCCGCAGCAGTGAAAACAATGAGAGCAGTGTGCTGTGGGCACCTGGGCCATGTCCCATAGGCCCTGCAGAGGGCCACTGTTCCACGTGACAAGTGTTACTAACATGTGGCCCTCTGCTACACATGACAAGTGTTACCAACGTGCGGTCCTGAAGTCTGAAGCCTTAGCATTCAGCTTTCTTAGCTAGTGTGTCATAGGTGTAACACAGTAAATAAGAACTGCAGGACAGCCGACCTGGACACAGTTTTCATTGTTTATACTGTTGGGATCTAAGGAGAACCTTAGTGTGTGGGATGTGCACAGGATTTATATGAAGTAGTTTATGGCTAAAATGCAAGTGGGAGGAACCCCCAAAGGGCTTATCGGATAAGGGGGAGTTTGTTTGCCGTAGACTTGCCTTCATCCCACTGTCGTGGCAGTGGAAGCCGTCCGTCACCTGCAGGCGTGCTCCACCGCACCCAGCTTCATTTTCCTCCTGATGACCCTATTAGCGCTTTCCTATTTTGAAGGCAAATCCCTCAGTAAAGAAGGTAGAGTAAGTATGGCGCTGAATAATTTGACTTTCTATCTTCCATCTGTTAGTGACATGCGCCCTGTCATTTGCCTGCACTCCGGCTTTGTTCTTTGCTCAAGTCCCCCAGCTCTGGCTCTTCCTGTGGGGAGTGCTCCGCATCGTCATCACCTTGTATTTAAACACACTATCTTGACACAACCCTGTTTATAGATTTAGCATCTGTGGTTTAGCTCCAGTCTACCTATTGGAGCTATTTTATCAGAGATGATGCTGTAGCTGAGGTGGAGAGGGCAGCTAGGAAGGGTGGGTGTGTTACACATCTGTGACCATCCATCTGACGCAAGAGGAGAAAGGTGAGCAAGGGAGACGGCAGGCTTACCACCACTCAGAGATTCCTGGCCTAGGCACTTGGGATGCACCATCTCATCTTTGCCTTTACCAGGCCTGGAGGCCAGGATCCCCAGCTTGTCCTGTTGGCCCCTAAAGTGAGGGCTGCCTTCTGTGGTCATGGGCCAGGGCAGTTGCTTGAGCATGTGGGGAGGCCGTGTGGTAACTACTTGCAGCACACTTGTAACTGGTCTCCCGGACCTCGTAGCTCTGGATGCCAGCTTTCCTGGAGTGCAGCGTGCTGTGGCCTCCATGCCTCTCTCTCCTCCAGCCACCTCTGCAGGCTCAGACTGTTCTCTCTGGCCTGCTAAATCCACTGCAGTGTGTCTGTACTCATCCCAGCTTCTGAAGTTTACTTAAAAGTTCCTGTCCGATGGCATCTTCTGTTGTGTTCTCATTGCTCTTGTGGGTTTTCACCTCTTAACATTCTTTATTGTCCTTTCATGAGATTTTGGAAAAGAGCAGAGATGAATATTTGTATTCAATCTGCCAGGCTTAATGAGAAACCAAAATTATTTATTACAGGAAATAAATATTAGCTTTCTGTAAGTATTTATTGGTGTTTGGTATTTGCTGTTTCTTAGATTGTTAGCATTGAATGATATGTAAAAATAGATTTTCAATCCTCAAGAAGTTTGCAGTTCAGTTACGGAAACAAGATAGGAACTGAATAGGTGACGTGGACTGGACCGGCAGCTCAGCCCGGCAGCAGCCGGTGAGAAGCTGACTTGGCATGTATGTCTTTGTTCCCGTTTGTTTGTACTTTGTAGTCAGAGCGAAGCCTCCGCTCGTCCGTGACTGTCTCCTTTAGCTGAGGCGATGGTTCAGCGCTTGTCCACGTCTGCTGACCAAGGAGCTATAGGCATGGTGGAAATTTTGGAACTTCCAGAAATATTTTCCTACTTTAAAAAAGATACACATGTAAGGAAACAGTCCCCTTTCTTCAAGCATCTATTTTCCTGTTGCATCTGGAAACATAGCCAACCCTGCTGCATTTTGGGGAACTTGAGGGCTTTATTGAAGTAGTGAGGCACAAAGCAGGAAGCTGGACTCTTGATGACCTTGTAAGTGTCTGTACTGAGCCACCCTGGCATGATTGCCACACTTCTAGCTGTGGTTTGTTGTGTTTCTGTGTTTTGCAACCCAAATCATAATGTGGTGGTTTTGCCTTAATTCACCCGCCTGTCCTTCTGTGCGGATAGACAAAGACCATCTCCTGTATATAGACGCGGGCACTTTAGAGATGCTTGCCAGTGGCCCAGACTTACCTGGGAGTTTAAACATTGCTTCTTCTAGTGTTTTTCATGATATTATTAAGTCACCTTACTTCTTTCCCCACCTCACCAAATATTTGGGATAACAGCTTTTCATAATATATCCTAATTTCATATAAAATTGCATTGTAAGCAATAGCAACCTGAATTATTTTATTCTTTATTTTTCTTGTAATTTGCTGTAATAGGAGATAATGCCATTCACCATTCCATAATCTCTTCTACAGCCTTTTTGGTCAGTGGGCAAATAACAACAGCGGCAGGAAAGGCCACTGCTTTCCTCTGTTGAGAATTGTTACAGGTCTCCACATGTCACAGCACTTAGTCTTACAGTAGCTTTATAAGTCAAGTATTACTGTTTGTTTTCTAGTTCTTTTGTATTTATTTATTTATTTATGGCATGTGTGTGGACACGCATGCCACAGTGTGGATGTGGAGGTCAGAGAACACCCTTTGGAGTCACTTCTCTTCCTTCTGTGATGTGGCTCCTGGTGATTAAACTCAGGTCGGGGCTTAGCGGCAAGCACCATTATCGGCTGAACCTGCTCACCAGCCCAAGGTTTCGCCATGTAGCCCCAGCTGGCCTTGACCCCATGACCTTCCTTTCTCAGCTGGGGTCACAGGCCTGCACTGTTACTCTACATTGCTTTGTCACTAGAGAGACATTTGGAGCCATTCAGCTGCCTACCTGCAGGTTGCTATGTTACTACACCTGTCTTAACTTCTATGTACTTGAGAGTGAGCTTCTGAGAAGGGCATGGGATGAGTGAGGATCTCAGGTGGCACTTCCTCCTGCTCGCTCTTTAACCCTGCGAGCTGGTGGCTGTTGTGCTGGGTAGTGCTGTTACAGTTTGCTCTTCCTAGCTCCAGAGCAGAGCCTCACAGGGACATGACTGTAATTCTCACCAAGTGCGGCGGTGATCTTTCATCTGTGTTAGTTCTTCCTTCTTTTACGTCACCTGTGAATTTGAAGTCTGTGTTCTCTTTTTTGAAGTCATCAGTGAAGATGCTGGACAGAAAAGGGACAAGCCCTCCAGATCCCCAAGCTCTCACACACCATCTCACAGCTAGTCTAGGAAAGATTTACCCCAAGGTTTACATTAATATTTAAATATATATATATATATTCTTTGTGAAAATTAGGTCAATATTTGCAAATATTAGGAATTTTTCCAGTTCTTCATAAATAAGCAAAAGTGTTTGCAAGGTTTCCTGGTTCACTCAGATGTGATTTTCCTGGGCCTGTGGATTTGAACTCATTTGAAGAGAGGAGGTTTACTCTTTACTGGTTTTTGTTCCTTCTTTGTTTTAGGGGAGGAGGGGTTGATCTGCTGATGATAGAACGTAGAGCCCCTTGGATGCTAGGTGAGCACTGCACGAGTGAGCAGCTGTCTCCTTAAGCTTCTTGTTGTTGAGCTAGTGTCTCCCTACATTGCCCGTGCTGCTCCTGGACGTTTGCATGTAGGTGATCCTCCTGCCTGGGCTGCCTGGTTAGCTGGGGTCACAGGCACGCTCCGTCATACCCAGCCTCATTTCCTCCTAGCTATCTTATTAGTGCTGCTCTGTCTTGAGGATGAGCTCCTCAGTGATGAAGGTGAAGGCAGGTAGAAGGCAGCACTGCATAGCTTCACTTTCTGTCTCATGACTGCACCTTACTATCTGCCACCATTCAAGCTTTCCTTTTTGTTCCAGTCCCAGCTCAGGTACTTCCTGTGGAGTGTGTTCTGACTGATGCCATAACCTCAGATAGAAACATACCATCTTAACCCAGCACTGTGTCCAGACCTTAACGTTTATGTATTTAATGGCCATTTTCTGACTACTGGGAGCAAAGCTGCACATGTTTGTTTCTAGACAATTATAGTGGTGAGTTTAAAAAAAAAATTATCTTTTTTTTTTTTCAAGACAGGATTTCTCTGTGTAATAGCCCTGGCTATCCTGGACTCACTTTGTAGACCAGACTGGCCTCAAACTTAGAGAGATCCACCTGCCTCTGCTTCCCAAGTGCTGGGATTACAGGCGTGAGCCACCACGCCTGGCTATAGTGGTGAAATTATAATAGCTTTAGATCATTGTAAGGAGTAAGATATTATATGATGGGACTTGAGAGTTAACTCAGTAAATAAAGTGCTTGCCAAACAAGCATGAGGACAGAGCTGGGTTCCAGAACCCACAAAGAGCTGAGCAGGTACAGTGGTCTGCTTGTAATATCAAAACTTGGAAAGAGGTGGGATCTTCTATGAGTTTTAGTTGGGGATTCTATTACTGTGATCAAAACCATGACCAAAAGCAAGTAGGAGGGAAGGGTTTAGTTTATCTTATACTTCTGTGCCACAGCCCATCACTGAGGAATTCAGAGCAGGAGCCTGGAGGCAGCACTGATGCAGAAGCCACAGAGGGGTGCTGCTTACCGCCTCACTCCACCTGCTTCCTTCAAATACCCAGGACCACCAGTCCAGGGGTAGCACCACTCACAATGGGCGGGCCCTCGCACATCAATCACTAGTTATGAAAAGGCGCTATAGGCTTTCCTACAGTCTGATCTTATGATATATAGAGGCATTTTTTTCCAATTGAGCGCCCCTCCTCTCAGGTGACTCTAGCTTGTGTCAAGCTGACATGAACTAGCCGCAGGGCAAGCTGGCTAGCTAGACAAGCTAAGTCAGGATGCCCTAAGTTCATCGAGAGACTCTGATGAACCACACGGCAACTGATGTTAACACCTGGTTGCTACACACTCATGCACATGCATTCACACCTCCTGACATGTGCACTTACACAAAGGTGAGCACATATGCACAAAACACACAAATGCATATGTATGGAAAATCCATATGCACAAGCGGATACTGAGAAGTGGAGTATGTAATCAGTGAATTAGCCTACACAGGCCTTTGGCATAGGTACTGACTGTCAATTTCTGGTATGTTAGATTTAGCATATTCCTTCATGTTTGTTGCTGTTTTGTACTTTTAGTATTTGGTATACAGTTCCTCATGTATATGCTTTGGAGTAGATATTATGTTTGTTAGGTTGAGCACTTATCACTTTATGGCCCTTAATCACTGGCCCATCTGCTGCTGCTGTGAACCTGTCAATTGGTTTAGTATTTCCTATGCCGTCAGTCATGGCACCTGTGACGACAGCTTCTCCCTTTCTTCCTTTTCTTTCTCCATCTCTTTGTTTTACCCTACAGTGCTGACTAGGGTGTCCAGTGTGAGACTCACTAGGACCTGTAAAATCAGATCCCACCTTCTTTCTAGTTTCAGAAAGGGTCTCTTACCACTAAGTATAATGTAATCTGTGTGGATTACGTTTTAGCAGCTGCCTCATGAGTATGCATACTTGTCGTGTGTGTGTGTGTGTGTGTGTGTGTGTGTGTGTGCATGCCTCTATGTGTGTGTGTGTGCATGCAGCCACATGTGCTATGTTGGCATGTGGAGGTCAGAGGACAACTATGGGAGTTGGTCCTGGAGACAGAACTCTGGTAGTTCGGCTTGGCACCCACCTGCTGAACCGTTTAGAAATTATTAAAAAGTTTATATTTTTGTGTGCATTTATCTTTTTTTTTTTTTTTTTTTTTGGTTTTTGTTTGTTTGTTTGTTTTTGGTTTTTTTGTTTTTCTAGACAGGGTTTCTCTAAGTATCCTTGACTTTCTAGACCAAGCGGGTCTCAAACTCACAGCGATCCACCTGCCCCTGCCTCCCGAGTGCTAGAATTAAAGATGTGCACCACCACACCTGGACACATTTACCATTTTTCCATACTCTTCATTCCTTTGTGGAAAATCATAGTGCCAGTGCACTAGTGACAGATGCTGTCAGCTGCTGTGCCTGTGTGCAATCACGTCTCCTCACCGTCCTGGGGGGAGTTGTAGTCAGGCTGTGTCTCCTCTCTGTGCTGTGCATGCTCCATTGTCTTCTGGCTTGTGGTGTTTATCAGAGATTTCTGTCACTTTTGTCTTTTTTCCTTTGCACTTCAAGTATCTTTTTTCTTTCTGACTACTTTTGAGGTTTATTGATTTTTTTTTTTAATTCTGATCTTGGTTTTTAACATTTAATATTAGTATTATCAAACACTTAAGACCCTGCATGCAGAGTAGGGATGTGTAAGGAATGCTGCTCATCTTCCAGCTTCTTGTATACCCCTGTCCTCTGTGTTCCCATCCCACAGTCTGTAGGTAGACAAAAACTTTATTTGACAATACTAGTAATAATAATAATAATTTGCCTTGATAATGTTTTGTGTTTTTTTTTTTTTTTTCAAGACAAGGTTTCTCTGTGTGGCCTTGGCTGTCCTGGACTCACTTTTGTAGACTAGGCTGGCCTTGAACTCACAGCAATCCACCTGCCTCTGCCTTCCAAGTGCTGGAATTAAAGGCATGAGCCACCACCACCCGGCTTGTGTTATTTTTATTATTTCTAATTTTTTTGTTTTTGTTTTTTTGAGACAGGTTTTCTCTGTATCTTTGGCTGTCCTGGACTCCGTAGACCAGGCTGGCCAGGAACTCAGATCTGCCTGTGTCTGCTTCCCAACTGCTTCCCATGTGTGCCACCACACCCAGCTTATTATTTCTAAATTTTTAAAATGTAATGTTGAAAGCTTTCAGAAGTTAACTACCATCACAGAAATCACTATTTCCCTCCCTGGTGAGTTTGAATAGATGAGTTAAGGTTTTTGTGGTAACTGGACATGGTCTCGTGATATAAACTCAACACTTTCCTGGTTTCTTTCCTTTTTTTTTTTTTAATAGTATCAACGGTGCAGAATTTGGGACAAGTTGCATGAAGAGCACATCAATGCAGGACGCACTGTGCAGGTAAGCTGCTGGGTGTGCTAAATCAGTAGGAAAAAGACTCTTGAGAAAATTTTGTTAAAATAATTCAGGATTGATAAGCCTGTATCTAAAATGCTCATGTGAAATGAGCCCCAAGCATAAACCAAGTCCATTCCTGTGTCACACGTGCCTTTTACAGCTGATGAGGCAGTGGCTTCAGTGTGATCAGAGTGACGAGCTGATGCGATGAGTGTTTGGGCCCCATCCCATCAGGTCAGCCTGTCACATCACGCTGGCTGGAAAGTTAGAGGTGTTGAAGCAGTTAGGAATTGTAGGGTTTGGGGCTGAGGTCCTCAGTTTGCTCCTTCTTAGCTGATCCTCTTTTGTGTGTACGTTACCTTTTTACCAGGAACTGTTACCTAATTTCCCTTCAGGAATAATATATTAACTTATATTTTCACAATCTACGCATTTTCTAAAAACCTTAAAAAATCCACAGTATTTCCCAAGGTTGTTTTAATTAATTGGTAGGTTGACATAATGCTATTTGTAGTTTTAACCTTTTTTTTTTCAATTGCTTTAAAGGGTAAACATTTTTTACATATGCCCTGTTCAAATATTTCTTAATTATTGCGTTCATGTACACTATGCTGACATGGTCTGTACAGCACTCACAGCTATACTTTGAGAGATAGAGAATTCTGTCTGTGAAATGCAGTACTCATATTAGTTGTTTTAAACAACTCTAATCGGGGCTGGAGAGATGGCTCAGTGGTTAAGAGCACTCTTCCAAAGGTCCTGAGTTCAATTCCCAGCAACCACATGGTGGCTCACAACCATCTACAATGAGATCTGGTGCCCTCTTCTAGCAAGCAGGTGTAAATGCAGATAGAACACGTACATACAAATTTAAAAAAAAATAAGAATTCTAATTATTTTAAATTAGCTTTTAAAAATAGTATCTTCAGGGCCAGTGAGATAGTTCATCAGGTAAAGGCACTTGCCACCAAGCCTGACAGCACAAGTTCTGTCCCCAGGATCCACATGGTAGAAGGAGAGAACTTATTTATTACAGCTATCTGTCCTCTTACCTCAATATGTATGCTGTAGCACCAAGCACACCCACACTAAATAAGTAAATAAATGTGAATCTTGAAAAAATATATTCTTTTTTTAAAAGTACAGTTGGAGACAGAACACAGTTCTCTATCTTCAAGACCTATTTGGAAGAATCCATTGTGAGACCTTTTGGCTCATTTCCCATGTTACCTAGCTATTACTGAACAGCCCATGTAGCTGGTGGTTTAGGTGTTATCTCTCCATCCCTGCCATGTGGGTGGAGCTCTAACTTTCCACTTTGTTCTCCTCACTCATTTTTCCTTTATAGTTGTATATACACAGTGCTTGGTTCAAGTTAGTACTCAGTATCTCATTATTTTGATTATAAGGACATTATTTTCTGCCAAGTCAAATAGTGAAGTGCAGTCCAGTCCTTTGCTTTTTCTTTTTTCTTTTCTCTTTTTTTGAAGTTAATAACAACCTTATTTTTAATTACCTGGTTTTCTGTCTGTGTACTTTTGAGCTTTGTTAAAATGTTCAGCATGTCTTATCACATTGCTGCTGATAATATTTTCATGTGTGTGGATATATGTGTTCCATTCTTTAGTTTGGAAGTTCCAGTGGAACGCTGTCTGGTGCCTAGCTGCTGCACTGGGGCTTCCCTGGGTGTTCCTATATAGAAGCTGTAAGTTTTTGCACATATCTGGTCTTCTTCGGGTCTTCTTTCCTCTACTGTTTGATCTGTCAGCATCCAGAAGCAAAGGGTTAAGTAACCATGTGCCTATAATCCTCACTGTGGTCTCACCTGGTGAGACCTGGTACTGGCTTTCAGGAGTGAGTGCTTTCCTGCACTTTGTGTTTCTTTGTCAGAAGCTGGACTCACAGGACTTTCCCCTCCTGGCAACCTTTGTGCTCTGCTTATCCTGAGTGCTCTGAAATTTTGATGATGTGTATTGTATCGTTTCCATCTCAAAACCCATATTCATTAGTTCTGTGAAATTTTGTTTATTTGCTTATTTATTTGTATTATTTTATTTTTTATGTGCATTGGTGTTTTGCCTGCATGTATGTCTGGGTGAAGGTGCTGGAGTTACAAACAGTTGTGAGCTGTCGTGTGGGTGCTAGGAATTGAACCTGGGTCCTTTGGAAGAACAGCCAGGGCTCTTAGCCACTGAGCCATCTTCCCAGCACCTACTTATTTGTATTTTGAGACAGGATCACACTTAGGCGCAGGCTGGGTGGTTGAGACCCCAGCACGTGTAAAAAGTCAGGTGTGGTGGCATCTGTAACCCTGGTGAGGACAGGCAGATCCCTGGAGCCTGCTGGTCAGCCAGCTGAGACAGTCAGTGAGCTGTGTTCAGGGAGAGACCATGCCTCAAAAACAAGGTAGAGAAGAACAGAGGAAGACACGCAACAGGCTCCACACGTACACAAGTACTCACATGTACAAATGTGTACACACTGTCTTATTCCAAGTGTAAGCAAATCAACTCTCAGACTATACCTGACCTGACATCTGTGTATTCACTGTCTGTCTGTCTGTCTGTCTGTCTGTCTATCATCTATCTATCTACCTACTGTTTTTACATTACAAATGCTGAGTTGAATATTTGTTACAGAGATTGTCTATCTTGCAGAGTCTAAGCTGTACACTAGCTGGCCTTACAAAAAAATTTGCTAATCTCTGTTCCACTGAGTGTTGGATTGGCTCAGTGGTTAAAAAGTACTGCACAAGCCTGAGAACTTGAGCTCAATCCCCAGAACCTATATAAAAAGCTGCACACCATAGTACGTGTCTTAATTTCAGCATTCCTACAGCAAAATGAGAAACAGAGTCAGGTGAGTCCTCTAGAAGATTCTGGGCTAGCTGGTCTGAGTACTCTGTGTAGCAGTGAACAAGAGAGACCTGGCAAAACTAAGTGAATGGCAGAAACCAATACCAGAGGTTGTTCTTTACCACACACACACACACACACACACACAAACACATATGCACAAATGTAAATATATCAAACATTTATACATACATACATGTATATATATATATATATGCAGTGTGGTGAAAATTGAGATTGAATGAAGTGAATGCAAGATGTCCCTAGAAAAGGTTCCAGAAGTGCAAGGATTAGATATTAGTAGCTTCAAGATAAGGAGATACAGCTGGATGTGGTGGTGCACGCCTTTTATCCCTGCACTCCGGGAGGAAGAGGCAGGCAGATCATTGTGCATTCAAGGGTAGCCTGGTCTACAAGGTGAGTGCAGGACTGCTAGGGAGTCCAGGACAGCCAAGGCTACACAGCAAAACCCTGTCTCGAAAAACAAACAAACAAAAGAAAATAATAATAAATATTATAAAATATAATACTAATACTATAATAACAATACTAAAAATAAATAATAATACTAATAATATAAGAAGATAAAGAAAAGCAAGTGTCTTGACATTTAGATGGGAGTCTGACAGATGTGTTTTACTAGAAGGTAACTAGATTACAGGCCTAAGAGGGTGGCATCTCGCTCTTCACAGATCTCACAGTGCCTGGTGCACTCAGGATTTAGTGTGGGCCCAGTGGTACTGAATGTATTAATTGTAATGAGATAATTATGACTTGGGTTTCTTACCATCTTGATTGTTTAATATTTTACTAACAATCGCATGATTTGATTGAGATATTGACTGTGTCAGAGAATTTGTGTACTAGTTTTTAAAATTATGTTGACATTATTGGCCTCCATCTGGTATAGAAGATTTATGTGTGCCATTAAAGTAATGAGCTCAAACTGTTGTTAGATGCAGGTGTTTGCTTACTTTACTCATTTCTGCTTCTTCATGGCTAGCTTGTAATAAAAAAACAGTTTTGGAGAAACAAGCTCATGAACAAGTTAAGGTTTTCCAGATTTACCAGAATTAGGTTCTGTAAGACCCTTTCACTTTGATTTTGTCTTTGGAGACAAAGGACTTCTTAGCTTACATGCAGTCTAATTTTGCAACTTTTTTTTTAATGCTTTTGGTGTCTTGTACAAGGAATTTTCTTCATACTCAGATGTTGATAAAGAAAATTTTGTTTCAAACTATTTCATTAATTTTGCCTTTTAGATAAAATGTTATTTAGCTTAGATTGGTCCTCTAGAGTTGAAGCTGGTCCAAACTCTTGGCCATCCTTGTCTCTGTCTCCTGAGCTAGGTAGTACTAAAGGTGCACACCACTATGCAAGGTTTCAATTCATCTGTTTTCAGGTAACTTACAGCACCCATGTGTGTGTTTGAGCACGTGTTAGGTGTTCAGTGTTGACTTTTTAAAAATTAGGCTTTCTAAATTTTCAGTCAATGTAGATATATAGTTAATTTTCATAAATAGATTTTACAGCCAATTACTTTTAAACTTTTATTATGTCTAATAATTTTTTGTAATCCTTTTGGATTTCCTTTTCATGGTTTAACTTTTTGAGACTAATTTTTCTTAAGATATCACCATATTTTCAGATTCCTATCTTATTTTGATTACTTGATTTTTTAAAAAATTTGTCTCACTGACCATTAGAAGAAAGAGTTGCTTAAAAATAAGCGTATTTAGCTGGGTAGTGGTGCACCTTTAATCCTAGCTCTCAGGAGACAGAGGCAAGGAGAGTTTGAGGCCAGCCTAGTCTGCATGGTGGGTTCCATGATAGCCAAGGGCTATACAGAGAAATTCTGTCTCAAAAACAACAACAAAAGCATGTTCAACTATATCTTTTCTTTAAAGGCCATATAGGGCTGGAGAGATGGCTCAGCAGGTAAAAGCCCTTGCCATCAAGCCTGACTACCTGAGTAATATTTGTAACCTGCATGGCTGAAGGAGAGACTCAAAGCTGCCAGAAGTAGTGCTTCTCTGACTACATGTGTGAAATGCTGTGGCACCTGTATATACACAGACAGGCATGTGTGCATGCACGTGCACATGCCCACACGTGCGCAGACACACACACACACACACACACACACACACACACACACACACACACACACTCTAAAATGAACATGTAAAAGTAACTTAAACACTGTATAAAACAAAACAGCTCCTTCTGTGAAAAGAAGTTTTTTGTTTAAAATTGTCCATACAATATATTTTGACCGTATTGCTTTTCCCAGATGCTTCCCACCACTCTGTCTACCAAACTTCTCTCTCTCTCTCTCTCTCTCTCTCTCTCTCTCTCTCTCTCTCTCTCTCTCTCTCTTTCTCTCTCTCTCTCAAAAAAAAAAAAATCAAAACAAACAAAAAATTCTAGTAAGGAAAAAAAAAAAAAAAACAACAAAATGAAATAAAATAAAAGGCACCCACAAATCCATGGCATCAGTTTTGTGTTAGCCAACCACTCCTGGCAATGGGGCCTGCCTTGGGGTGTGGGTGATGTGCCAATGACACCCCTTAGAAAAAAGCTGCATTTTCTTTGACAATGGCTATCAATTGCAAATAGCTTCTTGCTTAAGGGTAGGACCGTGTCCATTTCCCCCTGTTTTTCTATTTTTCTGAATGTAAAATTTCATTATAATGAATTCAAATTATAAAATTTTAACAGGTTGAATCATATTTGACAGTTTGCTTTAAACAAGTTACATACAGTTTATGAACCTGAGTTTCCTCAACTGTCAAATTAGCATAACAGTCCGCAACTCTGGGGATGGTTGTAAGATTGTCAGTCATTTGTGTCAATATCCTACACAGCCCATGCTATAACGGTAGATATTCAGTAGGTTGGGTTAGTTTTAAGTGGGTTATAACCGCATTACTTTCCCCAGCCCTCTGACCTGTCATATGAAAGTGTAAGGTGAATATTTTGGGTGTGGATGTGTGTAGGCTGAAGGTCAGTATCAGCCATCTTCCCTAGTCACGGGTGTTCTGAGATTGGATGTCTCACTGAACCTGTAGCGGCGCATTTGCCTAGACAAGGTCTGTCCATCGAGCTTCAGGCTCCCTCTGCCTCTGCCTCCCCGTGCTGGGTCATGCCGCTGCTGGGCCTGGCTTTTTAACGTGGCTCCTGGGGATGGAGCTCATCCCCTCGGGCTTGCATAACAAACACATTACCAACTGAACCATCTCCCTAGCCCTAAAATAAGTATTTTGAAAAACCGTGTCTCTTCTTGCCTACCCTAAATCCAGTGAGGACACTAATTGATAACAAAAGTTCCGAAAAGTATATCTCAGTCTCTGCCTTGAGGGCTCCTGACTGGATGACAGTGCAAAAGGTCAGTTCAGTATCTAGGTAGAAAGTTCAAGCTTCAGTGAAATTTAATGGAAGTCAGTATACAAGTAGTTATGAAATATGTTTTAAAAATCAGCTATCAGAGCCAGGCGTGGTGGCGCACGCCTTTGACCCCAGCACTTGGGAGGCAGAGGCAGGCAGATCACTGTGAGTTCGAGGCCAGCCTGGTCTACAAAGTGAGTCCAGGGCAGCCAAGGCTACACAGAGAGACACTGTCTCAGAAAAACAAACAAACAAGCAAACAAACAAACAAACAAAAAAATCAGCTATCTGAATTCTGGATAAGTAGATAATTTTTTTTCCAGATAAAACAAACCAGAAGAGCAGAGAATTTAGGGCCTGTCTGAAATACAATTTTAAAAGGAATTTGAGAAACTTGGAGTTTGGAATAGTAAGTGACAGTGTAGGAGCTCAGATCTCAGCGCTCTAGTGGCACAGTTAGACTCCAGGGCAGCGGTTCAGCCTGTGCCTTGCGACCCTTTCACGGGGGTTGCCTAAGGCCACTGCATATCAGATATTTATATTAAGGGTTATATCTAGCAAAAGTACAGTTATGAAGTAGCATCAAAAATAATTTTATGGTTGGGGTCATAAACCACAACATGAGGAACTGTATTAACAAGTTGCAGCATTAGGAAGGTTGAGAACCACTGCCTTACTAAGAGCCAGCTCCCATGTT
Source organism: Acomys russatus (assembly GCF_903995435.1). Taxonomy (NCBI): domain Eukaryota; kingdom Metazoa; phylum Chordata; class Mammalia; order Rodentia; family Muridae; genus Acomys; species Acomys russatus. The sequence continues at coordinate 58,958,411 of NC_067138.1, forward strand.
GTGTCTTATTTTCTTTTTTCTTTTTTTTTTTAACACATTTTTATTGAAAAATAAAATAATTCATATTACATCTCATTTGCTATCCCATCCCTGCATCCTCCCATTCCTCCCTCCCTCCCTCCCTCCCGCTTTCACCCCATTCCCCTTCCCTAAGATCCTCTGAGTGCCATTGGGCCTCCCCAACAAGGGGACATGGCCAAATATGGGGCACCAGAGATCGTGTGAAAGTCAGTCCCCAGTGTCTTATTTTCTTTATCATCTACTAATCTTAAGTGAATAGGCCCTGGAGTATGGGCCTTAACACATAATGGTAGATGCTCATTAAATACTTGAATAAATGAATTAAGTCCTTTTTTCCTCCTTTGATCTGCCATGCTGAAAATTGAGCCTAAAGCACTCTGTAAGCTGGGCACATGCTCTTCTGATCTACACCCTGAGTTGTGATTTTCCAGTCTTTTAGTGGCTGGTTATTAGTTAAAAATACATACTGTATTTTTAGTGCTGGTTGATACTAAAACAAGTATAAAGTCACACTATTATCAATAACCTTAGAGTAGGGGGTAAACAGTGGCTGTACCTTAAATCAAAATAAAGGCTAGTCCAGGGTTATTTTAGTTAAATAGTTATGACGCTGGATCTCTCGACAGTAAATCATACTATGTCTAGAGTATATTTGCTGTGGTGTTTAAATGTTTACCAGTGGACTTGTGCTTGTATTTGTAAAGAAATCTGATTAATTATTACGATACCAAATGTTTTCTGCTGTAAACAATTTGCTCTCAAAATTGCATGTTATAAAAACACATTAGAAATCCTAAATCAATATTTAATGAAGGCAAATATATGCGTGGCCACTCATCTTTTAATCATCAAATACATAATTAGCCATTTTTTCAGAACTCTCAATTAACTTAGAATAATTGGTTTTTATAATTATCATCCAGATAGAGAAGTATATATTTCACTATAACTTCTTAAACTTTAGACCAGATTTTGGAGATACTTCTGAACAAAGTAGAGAAAGATAACTAAGTATTATGTGTAGTTATTAATTTGGACGGGTGGGGATGTGTTTTTAACTGGAAGTTTGGGCATAGTTTACAGTTTTTATTTGTATACTGCAAAGCTTGTTAAATACTGAGTTGATGAACTTACCTTTTAAAGGCTTGCTTCCCTTATTCTGGCCCATTGCTCTAATTTGTGGATATTTCTGCAGCTATTATTATCATCAGAAGTTGGGGTCTCCTGCACAGGCTGGCCTGGAGCTTTCTGTGTGGGCAAGAACAGTCATGAATCTCTGATCCTCCTGCCTCCTCCTGGGAGTGCTGGGATCAGAGCAGCACTCTGCCACACATGCGCATTGGTGTTTGCATGTATACCTGGTGTGAAGACTGTGGTGGGAGGATGCTTAGCTGTCCACCAGTTCCTCAGGAGGCTGTACGGCTCGGCTCGAGCAAGTGAGGATGTTGCAGGAGGCGAAGTCAGACTCCAGCTGGGTGAGACCATGGGAGGCCCCACAGGAGACAGTAACTCAGAGTTGGGAGGAAAGCTCTGGAAGGTTCTGAGCATATAGTGACCTGAGACAACCTGAAGACATCTCTTGCCTATCGTAACAAAGAAAGTCTCGAAGGGAGGAACAAGCAGGTGGAGACGGTGGCTAGTGTGACCATTGGGCTTCTGTTTGTTAGACAGGTTTTTGTGCAGCTCCTACCAGGGCACCACCAATCCAGCTGTTTCCACTTAAGTTGAGGTGGGTTTTCTTTGTTTGCATTCTTTCTTGTCTTGCTAGCTATAACTCTGCTGTTTTAGTAACCGAGCTTGAGATTATTGTATTCGTCTGTTGCTATTTGTTTTCAAGTAATACTATACAACTTTACATGTTTAAGAAACATAGGCAAGCCGGGTGTGGTGGTGCACACCTTTAATCCCAGCACTCGGGAGGTAGAGGCAGGCGAATCGCTGTGAGTTCGAGGCCAGCCTGGTCTACAAAGCGAGCCCAGGACAGCCAAGGCTAACACAGAGAAACCTTATCTCAAAAAACAAAAAAACAAAACAAACAAACAAACAAACAAACAAAAAAACAGAAAAAACAAAAAAAAGAAAGAAAGAAAGAAAAGAAACTTAGGCAAGCCGGCGGTGGTGGCTTGCTCCTTTAATCCCAGCACTCTGGAGACAGAAGCAGGCGGGTCTCTGTGAGTTCGAGGCCAGCCTGGTCTACAGAGTGAGTTCTCAGACAGCCAGGGCTATACAGAGAAACCCCGTCTCAAAACACCAAATTAATTAATTAAAAATATGAAGAAACTCGGGCTCTTTACGCCGCTGCCACCTGCACTTCAGTTCACTCTCACCTCACTGTGGCCCTAACATGCTTAGTTGACAGTTGCCATTTAAAGTGACTTGGTGGTGTGTGAAAGCCTGTGTAGTGCCTAGGTTATTTCTATTTCTGATGTGCTTACAGTAAATGCCTTTGTGTGGATCCATCTTTTTGTGTTTCATCTTTCCTTTTGCTTTTAAAGATGTTAGCTTTGCTTGGAGTGGAGCCCGGGTCTAATTGGATGACTTCTTTTGACTTTGGGGAGAGGGATAGCCACTTGAGCGCTTGCACATTCTGCACCCTTCTCCTTTCTGGACCTTGAAGACATTCTGCTCTCCTCTCACTGGGCCTTGTCCTCTTCCCATCTTTTTAAAAAATTTATTTAGTCATTCGTTTTACATCTGATCTTAGTCCTTTCCTTCATCTCCTCCCTGTTACACCCTCCCTCCCTCTTCCCTCATCCCTCTCCCCTGTTCCTCAGAGAATGGGAGCCCCTCCACTCCCAACCCATCCCAGCTCATCAAGTCACATCAGGACTGAGAGGGTTCTCTTCCCTTGTGGCCTGGCCAGGCAGCACCTCCAGGGGGAAGTGATCAAATCTTTATGCCCGTGTAAGGTGTCCATTTCCTCTCTGCTTTTTTTGTCACAGATTTGGTGACTTTCATAGGACATGGTGCGTTTTCTTCAGCCTTGTGTTTTCAGCTTGTTGAGCTCTGTTTACTGTTGCATTGATCTGGGGAGCTTTCTGCCATTGTGTCCTTCCTAGCATGTTTTCCGGCCCGGCCCTCCTCCTTCGAGAGCTCCAGATGCACGCGCATTTGCTTGAGTGTCACCTCACAGCTGGCCCGTCTCTAGCCTCTGGTGGTAGTGTCTACTCTGTCATTAGTCCACTAATATACATTCTCATCTCATGCACAGTGATATTTCTAGAGTTTTGACTTGGGTTTCTTTATCTTCCTTATTGCTACTTAATTTTGACCACAGGAAGTGCGGCTGTAATAATGTAATATCCTTTCTCCTGCTTTAGCAGCCCGGCCACTCAGGGCTGTTTTGGATCTGTGATTACTCTCCCCACTATGGTTCCTGCTCCCCTGCCTCAACATCTGTCTGACCACGTTTGATCTTGTTAACTGCTTATGTTTTTATGATACTATAATATTTCTTGAGCTTTGTTCTGGACTGCCATTAAGTTACCAGTTACTTAGAACCCATGTGCTAATGCTAGGTCCCGCTGCTATGAGTCATTAGCTGGAGGCTAGCTGGAGCAGGGCTCTGTCTGCGCAATTACTCCTCCTTGGGGGACTCAGCCTTTCTGAGCACTCTTCAGTGCCCTGTACATGAAAGGTTTCCAGTGCAGCTGCTGGACACACAGCTCCCGCCCGGTGTGCCTGCTGAGCGCTATTTTCATCTCTTTAGATGCTTCTTTCCCCAGCCTGGATGGGTTCCTCACATTGAGGTGCTGGTCCGTTTTCTCCCCAGCACTGCCCTAGTACTGGCTCCAGATATCTCCAGGGTTAGGGTTTCCGTTCTCCCCAGTGCTCAAGTCTCAGAACTCGGCTGTCCTTGAACAACAGGACAGGCTAGCCACTCACTAAGGTTTTGAAACTGCAAGTAGTTTAATAGCTTTCTTCTCTGGAGTAGGGAAATCTGAGCATTAAGAAGGATTTTGTGACCAGTTTTTACAAGAAAATGAGAGCACTGAAAATTGTTACTGTGTAAAGTCTCTGGAGAACTAGTGTCGCCTTCAAAGAAATATCCTCAGCTGCACTTCTTCACCGACAGCTGGTGTGGAGCTTGTCAGGAGCCAACACATCTGAGGCTCACTTAGAGATTCTGGTTCAGTAGATTTCAGAGCTCATTTGGAAGGACGCTGCCTGTAAGGAGTCTACCCCGTTCTGTAAGCAGCACAGATGCACAGAAGGAACCAGATAGGAGCTCAGCCAATGTGAAGTGTGGCTTTGATGGTCCTCCTAGGAGACGGAGGGAACGCTGGGTCTGATTTTTTATCTTTAAAAGGAGTGTTTGGGCAGGGAAAGAAGCAAATAGAAAAGAGAAATAATGAGGTGAACAATGTGAAAGCAAGAAAAGTAGACAACAGTTCAGAGGGAGGCAGCAAATGGCAGGCAGGCAAGAAGCGGCTTCCTAATTGGAGGTGTAGAAAGGAAGCTACGCTAGGTCACTGCGAGTTCAGAAGACTAGCTTTATTGTTGCTTTAAAATATTCATAAGATTTATCTGGACTCTGGATCTTTGACCTCTATCCTAATTGGCGTTAGGTAGGATGGGGTGGGTGACATCTAAGGCGTCATGCTGTCTTCCTGTAGGAAGGACAGATGCTGCTACTCTGCTTGGCCCAGTGCTTTCACCCAGGGTGCAAGTGAGTTCAGCATAGTCCTGTTAAATATGGAAATGGTGCGCACCCTGCCGCCGCCGAAGTGCTGACCAAGAGGGCGTTGTATTTAGTACATCCTAGTTCCCTAAAACTGATTTTTCAGAGACAGTACTGAGCTACTCCTTAGTGAAACCTATCCGGGTCTCTAGTGACACGGATTTCCTTTGGGTGTGTTTCTTACTCCCTTTCATTTTTAAAATTTTTCTTAATACAGAATCAAAAGCAAAACAGGAGCTAAGTGGTTCTACTCTGTGCAGCATCTGTTAGCATTGCACCATCTGCCTCAAAGCAGTGGGCCTGAGCCTTCCCTCTTGTTCTTGCTGTACATGTATTTTTATATCCTTTTATTGTTCTTAACTTTTTCACCAGCCTCCGCTCATTCTGGGCGCTGACTTGCATGATTCCCCTTGTTTCACACCACTCTTGGGTTCACCTGACTTTTCTCCCTCCCCACCCCCTTTTGGTAAGTGACTTAAGATTCTGAGCTTTCCATACATAGTTGTATTTGATTCCTTAATCATCACATTCTTTTCTCCCTTAAGATTTATTTATTTTTATAGTGCCTTCTCACAGGTCTTATTCCTACCACGTGGTTTTATGTTGGTATGTCAGAATTCATTACTTCTTCCACCCAAAGAAGAACAAGAATTCAAAGGAGTAACTCATGTACCCCCACAGTTAGGTCTCCACTGCATCTTATCCATACATGGATGTTTTCAACCATATTGATAGGTTGGTTATCACTTAAATCAATGTAAATTTTTTTTAGAAACATTAAACTCGGAACAACATTATATGTACTATAGAATGCTTACACCATGAATATACTCCTAAATAATTACACTTGGGTACTCATGTACCAAAGTGGATACTGTGAACATTCTAGAAGACTCTGCAGCCTTACCTCATACTACCACCTGTCCTCCCACCAGAGGCATCACTATCCTGACGCTCATGGCGGGTACGTCCTGTCTTCTCTGATAGCTTTGCCAACAAATGAGTCCTTCAGAATCTGTTTAATTCAGCCTGTTTCAGAGCATTACAGAGACTGAGCTAAACAAACTGTGTCTTTGTGACTGCCTTGCAATTTACTGTTGTTGCCTATAACAGTGCCTTCTAATCTGGCTTTTGAAGTGGGTCTCTTCAGCACTGCTGTTGCTCTATTATTTTGTGTCAGACTGAGATTGTCACACTTTGCTGAGAATTTCTGTACATGTAAGAGCGTGTAAGTTCACTGTGGCTATTTCCTTCTGGCTGAGTTTTGTTCTCAGGTGCTAGCCTTCGACCACTCCCTGAGAGAGTGTGTGATTTCTTACAAACATTTGGTAAAACTGACTAGTGACATGATTTCCTGCCAGCTTCAGTCTGTTGTTTAAAAGTTTGGTTGATTGTTGTTTAACATGGAAAAGAAGAGAGTAAGGAGTTTCAAAACAATACAGTTAATTTACTTAATAGTAGCTGGGTGTAGTGACAAGTGCTTATACTCTGTGCATTCAGGAGGTGGAAGCAGGAGGACCAAGGAACCCAAGGCTAGCCTCCACCTTACAGGGGCCAAGGCTAGCCTCTGCTACACAGGGGCCAAAGCTAGCCTCTGCTACATAGCACATGTAAGGTTGTCTTGGGCTGGATGAAAACCTAACTCAAAAAAGAAGAAAAACAAAATTAATATTTTCAGTTTGAGAAATTATACTGTTAGAGAAATTGGTCCATTTCACCTAACTTGCATAAATTTATTCCTAATTTCTTTTCTGTTGTTTGTTTGGTTTGATTTTTGGTTTTTTGTTTTTTTTTTTTTCCAAGACAGGATTTCTCTGTGTAGCGCTGGCCGTCCTGGACTCACTCTCTAGACCAAGCTGGCTTTGAATTTAGAGATACGTCTGCCTCTGCCTTCCCAGTGCTGGGATTAAAAGGGTGTACCACCATGTCCAGTTTATTAATAATTTCTTATTATCTTTTTAATTTAATATTTGTAGAGCTGCCCCCTTGTTTATGATATTGGTTATTTGTATATGTTTTTAACACTTCTTTTATAAAGCTTATTAGTTTTATTACTCTTTCCAAAAATAATTTTGGTTTTGTTAATCTATTGTGTACCTGTTTCTCTGTCTCACTAAGTTTAATCTCATCTTTGTAATTTTCTCCTTTTTTTGTTTGTTTGTTTTGTTTTTTCTTTTATTTATTTATTATTAATTTATTCTTGTTACATCTCAATGGTTATCCTATCCCTTGTATCTTCCCATTCTTCCCTCCCTCCCATTTTCCCCTTATTCCCCTCCCCTATGACTGTTCCTGAGGGGGATTACCTCCCCCTGTATATGCTCATAGGGTATCAGGTCTCTTCTTGGTAACCTGCTGTCCTTTCTCAGAGTGCCTCTGACTTTCTCCTTTTTATATCTGCTTTTGTTTTTGTATTTTCTACATTCTTGAGATGGATATTTAGCTTGCTAATTTCTAGCTTTTCTTTTCATGTTTTTCAAACGAGTGTAAAAAGACAGCCAAAGAGAGCTGTATATGTCAGCTGCATGGAGGGGGAGACTTAGAGTGGAGGAGAAAAACCACCCTGGGTATGAGTAGGGCACAGCTCATGGGTGAGGGAGCACAGGCTCTGGCAAGCATCTGAAAGAAAAAGACAGAAGAGAAGAAAAAGAAAATGGAGCTGTCTTAGTATTCTATAGCTGTGAAGAAACACCATGACAAATGCAACTTTTGTAAGAGAAAGCATTGAATTGCGGCTAGCTTACAGTTTCAGAGCGTGAAACTGTCATCTGGAGGGAGCATGGCAGCAAGCAGGCAGCCGTGGTGCTGGAGAGGATGAAAACTCTACATCCTGATCCTCAGGCAGCTGGAAGAGAGAGAGACGCTGGGCAGTGCTGAGATTTCTGAGACCCTGAGTGACATACTTTCTCCCAAAAGGCCATCCCTAATCCAACAAGGCCGCACCCCCTAATCCTTCTTAAGTATTGCCCCTCCTGATGACTGATGAGCCTATGGGAGCCATTCTTACTCAAACACTACAGGGGCCTACCCAGCTGAAAGTCAGGGCGGCCTCTAGCGGACTGCCTAGCCTTTCTTCCCTAATATATATGTAGTGGGAGAAGCCTGTTTCTAACTCTTGTTTTACAGAGCACTGTACGTTTTTACATGTGTTACTTTTCTTTGCATTCAGGCCGTAGGATTCTAATTCCCATTGTGATTCCCTTCTCTTCCTTTCAGACTATTTACAAATATCTTTTTTCCTTGTATGTATGTATGTATTTATAATATATATATGATTTCAAATTTATTCTCAGAATGCATGCTGTCTATGTCAATGTTTTTTTTAAATTTGTGAAAGTCACTTTAACATTGTTTGCTTTTTACATACATATTTTCCATTTGTTAGGTTAATGTTCTAAGTAACTTACATCAAGCTGTGTTAATTTTCTTGTTCAGACACTCTATACCTAACGTACCCTTGCCATTTGTTTTATTAATTACTAAGGCTCTTAAGACCTTTCATTGTTAATTGTGAAAGATTTTTGTGGCTAAGGAGATGGCTCAGTGGATAAAAACATTTTCTACCTAGGCATAAGAACCAAAGTGTAGACACCAAGAACTCATAAGACAGGCAGGCCTGGTGGCCCTGGAAGGCGGAGACAGGGAAGGCGGAGATAGGGAAGGCCGAGAACAGGGCATCTAGAGGCTAGCTGGAACCAGCCCACTCGAGGTCAGAGACCCTGCCTCAGAAAATAGAGAGGAAATGGTCAAGGAAGGCACTTGATATCAAATTTGTGCCCCCAGACACATGCACATCTACACACACATGCACCCACACACATCCAAGCATGCGTGCTCGCACATACACATAGAGAAAGAAAACAATAGTAGTTCTGTCAGTTTTTGTATCATATGTATTTTGCCTGTGTTGTTATATATTTCAGAGGAGAATCTTATTATAAAGTGGTTCTCTGTTTCTAATTATGGGCTAGCATTGAACTCTGTCCACCTGTTGCTGTAGCAAGTCGTTCTTGGGAGAGGGATGTTAGGACCTTTGTGTTGTCTCTTTTTTACTCTTAGTTTGAGCTATTTTGTATTTATGTTTATATGTATCCCTTTAGTTTGTTTATCCTGTCTGAAAATAATCTTTATTTATAATTACTATTTATTTAATTAATATTCAATATAATTGGTGGTTATATCTTTTCTTTATAGTGTTCTTTCTTGTTTAATATTTTATTTTTAAATTTTATATATAGGGTGTATGCTTGTATACATGTGTGCAGTGCCCATGAAGGCCGAGATGTCATCAGATCCCATAGAACTGGAGTTACAGACAGTTGTGAGCTGCCATGTGGGTGATGGGAATTGAATCTGGGTCCTCTAGAAGAGCAACCAGTGCTCTTAACTGATGAGCCACCGTTCTAGCCCCTATTACATGTTTTTCTTCTGCTCAGTTGGCTCCTGTTTCATTTTCATTTTTACTCTACTCATTTTGAAATTGGATACCTTTATTAGAAATTATAAATCTATCAGTGATTTAGCAATACAGATCCTTTGAGTCTTTAGAATACTTTAGTTCCATGTGTGTCCCACAAGATAAATGCTACTTGTACAGCATTTATTATATAATGGCCACATGTAATAAAGGCAGAATTACTATATAAATTCAAAGTTTGAGGGGCGTAGATTCTAGGCCAGCCAAGACAGAAATGTGGGAAATCGAAATTCTTTATGCTCCTGTGATAGACAATATGTAATCATTTGGATTCATAACCACTGTAGCAGATTATTCTGAGAAGAAATAGGTCTTATACTGAGAGACAGTACTGGTAATGTTTCTTTTTTTCATTTATAGCAACTCCGCTCCAATATCCGAGAGATGGAGAAGCTTTGCTTGAAAGTGCACAAGGACGACCTGGTGCTTCTGAAGCGAATGATAGAGCCTGTTAAGCAGGCAGCAGCCTTGGCCACGGCAGAGTTTCTCCAGCTCCATTTGGAATCTGTTGAAGAGCTCAAGAAACAATTTAATAACGAAGTAGCTTTGTTGCAGCCTTCACTGGCCAGATCCACGACTGCTGATGGTAACACAGGTCTTACTCTTGATCCTAGTGGTGCAGTTAGCTAAGCTCAGCTCCTCAGGTGTCATGGGCAGGGGCCCTTGAAAGCCCTTGTAAGTCTTAATAGGTGGCCCCAAGCAGACCAGACACATGTACCTGGGGAATTTTGCTAGATAAAACTATGTGGATTAGAACTTTGGAGCTTCAAGTCACCCCTTAGGTTACTCCTAAGATAATGCTGTCCTTGTGTGTGGTGTGTGGCCCACTCCTCTCTCATACAGGCAGGCTGTTGGGAGCTGCTGCTCTTAGGCTCTGGCCTCACACACTAACAGTGTGGAAAATCTGCGGTGAGTTCATGCTGTCAGCTTTGTGAAGTGATATTCTAAGCAGCAGCCTATGAGCACACTTACGTCATTTCTCAGGATTTGATAACCCTTGGTGACACAGTGCTAGTATCTTTAATACAGAAAAACAATTGGCTTAGTACATCAGAGTACATCAGAGTACTTCAAAGCAGCTGGGTTGTGTTTGGTTGGGTGGTTTGCTTTAGATTAGATCTTCTAAGTAGTGAGTAGAATAACGAATAAGGGTCTATAATTGGCCTATTCTCTAGGAAGTTTAAAGCCAAATTTTTAATCACCAAAAGTTAAACTGGTAAAATGTGCCAGCTTTATTTTATAGTTGCTGCTTTTGTTTCCTTTTCTGTTGTAATTGTGTATCTTTCATTTTTAATTTTTTCCATCTCATTACATTTTATATGTCTTAAGATAATTTTAATCCTTATGAAAAATATGGGCTACAAATCAATTAGAAATCAAAGTGGGCAGCTGGGTGTGGTGGTGCACACCTTTAATCCCAGCACTCTGGAGGCAGAGGCAGGAGGATCTTTGTGAGTTCGAGGCCAGCCTGAACTACAAAGTGAGTCCAGGACAGCCAAGGCTACATAGAGAGACCCTGTCTTGAAAAACAACAACAAAAACATTGAGATGTAACAAGAATAAATTAATTTAAAAAAAAAGAAAAAAAGAAAAACAACAACAAAAACAAACAGACAAAAGAAATAATGTACCTGGCCCGGCTTCCTTTTTTATCCACCAGGACACTCTTGTTACCACTCCCTTCCTCTAAATTAAAATGTGTGTATGTTCACTGCTAGTGATTCGGTACTTTGCAAGGGAATGCAGACACTTAGGCTGCCTGGCAGTTTTCTGTAGCCTAGCGCTTTGCACATAGTGAACAAACAAATAAGTAAATATGTCATAGGGACAATTTTGTCTCTGCAGATATGCTGCAGAAGAGCTAGGCATGAGCCTTTTCTTATAAAACCAAACCAAACGTGCTTCATTTACTTCTCTGTGTAGCCAGTGCTAAAATGTTAGCACCCTGCCCTTAAGGAATATATGGAGGTCATTCTTTTTGGTAGTTTGTCATTAGTATTTTCACAGTTATCTCCACCATATTGGTGCAGAGGAAAGCTGCTCATACCACGGAGAATGAGCAGATGCCTTCTATGCATAGGTAGAGACTGGGCTTTCTACGCCCATGTGTTTTTGGACTACCTTCTATACTGAGACATTTTGACAATGATGACATTAATAACAGGGGAGAAAATAGGATTTTCTAGAAAGACTAGCTGGTGTCAGTCTCCTTCTATTTGGCTTCAATTGGCCCATCACTAGTGTTTTCATCTGAAGCAAAAATACTTAAATTCATCTGGATTTTTCTCACAATAATAACATAATAATGGCTTTAATTTGCATTTTATTTTTGCATGTGTTCATTTCTCCAAGTGGAACTGTTTGTGGCCTGTATACTTAGTGCATATCACTGGAAAGTTGTTGGTCAGCTGTTCCCTGCCAGTTACCCTTTGCTGTAAGCAGAAGGGTACTGTGCACCCCAAGACTTGGCAGATTGGAGGAAGCAGGTGTATTAAAGAAACAAGAAAGATTAGGACAAAGACAGTGGCTGAGGGGGAAGAAACAGCATGTGAAATTAATTTCCAACTATATTGATTCTCAAACCTCTCAATTCGTGTAATATCAGTTAGTCTAAGCACCTGATGATTGCCACCGGCGAACACAGTGCTGATGGGATTGAGGCAGTGCTTCTGTGTGTAAAGCTACACACCTAAGCTGTAGCTAACACCAAGCGGAGGCGGCGGGTGCTGAGTGCTTGCCATTTCACCCCAAGTCCTCTGTCTATGGAAAGCAGGCTCTGACAGCATCTGAGGGCTCCACAGAGGAAGCCTCCACTTGGCTGCCTTAAGTGCAGAAATGCTACTAACAAAGCTGAATAACAAGGAGACCACAAGGAATGCACTTTCACAGGCTTCCACAATGGAGTAAAGTAGGAGTGGGCATGTGCTGTGGCTGCCTATTGAGATGGTTGCATGGATGTTAACTGTCTTAACATGCTTTCTTCTTTATAAATCTAGTTCTAAGTACATTGGTTGGAAACAGATTCAGGAGCAGTCTTGCCACATTTCCACTAGTGAGATTAAAAAATAGAAAAATAGTTTCCATTTACAGATAGAAATAATGAGTAGACTAGGGCATTCATGGTCTCTAGAAAATAAAGGAAGTTTGGGGGAAGCCATGATTTTTGCTGTTTCTTTTGTCCCGACTCTGAGAGTTGAGAAGCCAGTCCGTGCCAGTCCTGCTTGACATGAGCAGCTCCCTTGTGTCTCACTATGTGCCGACCTTCCTGTCCCTCTCCTTACTCCCCATCAGGAGAATGATGAGCTTGGCCATCTGATTAGCATTCAGAGCTGAGGCTCATGCCACTGGGGGAGGCAGTGCACCTTCCCCGCTCCCGCACACAGCAGCACAGCAGGAGAGAATGTTGGACCATTTCCAACACATACCCACAAAGGAAACAATCTCAGTCTTAAAGCTGCTGGGCCAACCACTGAGCTACATTCCCACGCATGGGAGAATAGCAAAATAAAAGGATACAGAGGGTCCTAGAAATCTACAAGTAGAACAATATGATAGGCAGATTTGGGCCCAGGGGTCCCGCTCAAACTAAGGCACCAGCCAAGGACAATACAGGAGTAAACTTTAAAACCCCTTCCCAGATCTAGCCAAATGGTCAGAATATTCTCCACAGTTGAGTGGAGAGTGGGATATGGACTTTCTCACGTACTATGGTGCCTCACATTTGACCATGTCCCCTGGAGGGGGAGACCTGGTGGCACTCAGAGGAAGGACAGCTGGTAGCCAAGAAGAGACTTGATACCCTATGAGAATATACAGGGGGAGGTAATCCCCCTCAGGAACAGTCATAGGGGAGGGGAATAATGGGAAAATGGGGGGAGGGGATGGGAGGATACAAGGGATGGGATAAACATTGAGATGTAACAAGAATAAATTAAAAAAAAAAAAAAGCTGCTGGGTACGTCAGATCAGCATGTGGAATTCAATGTAGTTCTGGATTTTTACATCCAGTGTGTGCATGCACTGAACGGTGCTGCAGAGCACAGCACTGGTTTTGTCTGATGGTATTCACAAGCTACATCCTCCATTGATTGTAATCTAAAAATCCTCTTCTTCATTGAGTTGTGACTTAGAAGTCATTTTATTTTGATAGATAGGTTTATGTTCAATGATGAACAGTATTAATTTCATTTTTAAGGTGTCAGAACTTGAAAAGTCTAGGGAATGCCTTTGAATTTATTTAATTTTTAGTGAAATACTACTGTCATGAAGGTTAATGAACATCTCACATCTATTGGAGTGTACTTCCTGATAGAGTCTTTGCTGTTCACTGGTATAAGGGAAAAGAGAGGGCAGAATACTGTTAGATAGCTTAGTTATCACTTCAGCCAAAGGGAGTTAAGAGTCCTAAGGTTTTTTTTTTTTTTTTAAATGTACAGCTAGTAATCAGGCTTTACATCCAATTGTAGGGTTTAGAACACACACACACACACACACACACACACACACACACACACACACACACACACACACACACACACACACCCTTTTACAAGTTTGTAAGAGTTTATAGTCAAAGGCTGGGCACTAAGGTTATGAGGTGAAACAAGTGAATTGTGGAAGCTGTAGAAATTAAGAGTTCTTTCCTGACCGTCATGCCTTGACTTGATTTGTGATGTTCAGAGCTGTAAATTAACAACAAGGTTTTCCATGGAAAAGAAAGGACGTCTTTGTTGTAACTAAGACACATACGTAGTTTGGTTTCAAGTGAGATGGAAATGACCTAATCATTTCTTCTTTGTGGTGACAGAGATCTTTTATGTTTATTTTAAATGTCAGATACCTCTCATCTCTCCCTCTCTTTTCAGATAAAGCATTTACAGATGACCGCCTTCCCTTGTTTTGTAGACCCGCCTATTTCTCTTGAATCTTCTCTAGGTTATAGCTTAAGATATTTAGAGTGTGCAGAATTACAGAGTTCTGCCTGTATTCTGTCCATTACTGATCAAGAAGTTACATGGAATATAAAGCAAGAGAAAGATCTTAGGTTGATTCATTTACCTCGATTAAAGTGAAAACTTAAACATTTTAAGCATGAAAAAGATTGGCTCTTTACGAAATGTTACTAAATGTACTATCTGTTGATTTTGTTCTTTAAGATACAAACCATAGGCACCTGTATGCACACAGATGCCATTAGTTAGACTCCGTGCTTTAAGAAGACAGGTGGGAGGGGGAAATATTGGAGGTTCCAGGCAGAGTAGAAGGGGCCCTTGGTTTGTTTTTCTTTTTAATGATGAAGATATTGTGGCCAAAGAATAAATAAAAATATTACAAAAAACCTAAGCTTGTGTAGGCTCAGCACAAATATATATGTGTATACATATGTATAAATTCAAATAAATCAAGTTTAGAATTAAAAAATAACCACTATGAATTCTGATAAGTTTGCATGCTATCTTTTGTTCAGCTGACTGTGCCCTTCCCGATTAGTTTATTAAACAAGTTTTCTTTTCCTTAGGACTAAATTGTTCATCAACTTTGAAAATAAACCAATCACACAGTTTTATAAAATATCATTCATTTTTAGGCTTGACTGAAATACAAGGAATGGAAAAGAAATAGGAATTAATATAGTTTCATAGTGACTGACTGAGGTCAGGTCACAGTCCCCCTGTCATTTCAGAATACATGTGAGCCTTTAGCAGCCTCTGTGAGGCGCATAAAGTCTTCCCCTCTCAGAAAAGTCCCTCCTCATCCACAGTGTCTTCTGTGCTTTCCTCTCATGCTCTTATGATGCCGGCTGCCAATTGTGGCTTAGCTGTATTGCTTCTGTCTTGAGGTCTTTGCTCATGCTGGCTTCTTCATCTAGCCTTTATATTCCTCTCTTTTTTGCCTAATAATACCACCTTTTCCAGAAAGTCTGAACTATCTGCCATATCAAGCTGGATTAGAACTCCCTCCAAACAGTCTGTTATCTCTAATGTGGTCTCCTCTTTTTTTATGGTCAGCCCTTTGTATGTGTGACTCATTTAGAATGTAAGTTCTTTGAGAGCCATACTCTGCACATTCACGTTTTCATCCTTGGTCCTAACAACAACATGTACTGTTATGTCAGAGCAGTGAGATGGCTCAGCAGGTAAGGGCACTTGCCACCGAGCCCTGCGTCTGACCCCTGGGACCCACACAGGAGAGAACCTTTTCCTAACCTCCTAAGTTTTGTCCTCTGACTTCCACATATGCATCATGGCGCAGACACGTATGTGTGCACACACGATAAATAGATGTGCTGTAATTAAAAAGAGAAAGAGAAGATGTCAGTGCAGGGTGACAGGTGTTTTGAACCTACAGTGGAGTGGGCGGAGCTTCGAGTGCCCTCTCTGCATCCACTGGCCCCGCTCTAGGGCTGAATTGTCATTCTGCACTGGATGTATTGTGAAGCCCCCACCTGGCTTCTCACTCTCTAACCTGCCAACTTTATCCTTAATATGTTCTTCACACTGTGGCACCTTCATCTTCCCAGTAGTCTCCAGTTCCTCTTAGTAGTTTGGCAGTGATCATGTAAGAAAGACAGAGCTCTTGGGAAAGCTTTGCAGTGCCCCCAGGTAACCTCACCAAGGGCTGTCAGCCTCAGCCTTTGCCTTTTCCTCACCACAGTGGTGTATTAGCTAGATGGACCATCTCAGTGTCAAGCCTTTGCATGCACTGTTCTTCCTAAGTTAGACACTCTGGGCATCTCACCCCACCCCGCCTGTCTTATTTTCTCTCATCCTCAGGCTTTCTCCTCAGAACCCCTGACTACTCTCTCCACAAGTCAGGATTTAATGGGTGTCCTACATGTACGTAGCACATCATGCCTGTGGCATATTCCTGTCAGATAATACTGACTGAACTTGACAGTTACATGTCTGACCCACAGGTCCCATGGAAGCTCTGTTCATGATAGCAACAGTAGCAGTGGCAGCAGCAGGGACAGATTCTATGCAAAGTAAACAGCAACTTACTTTACAAACAGGAACAGCAAGCCTCCAAACTATGATTCTAACCCTCGTCTTTCTGACTGGACCCACAGTGCTGATAGCCCTGTGTGGTTGCCACTTCACGATTGGTTTTATACCCTACTCTGCTGCCTCTGTTAGGTGTACAACAACTGTCAATTTCATGCATAAAAGATTTGTAAAACCACCTTGAAGACACAGAAAGAATTAAAGGTAGATGTTTGTAGTGTAGCTTTGTCATTACAGTAATGCTTAATAAATAGTTCTGTGCCTTGAAAGCCTTTTAAAAACTAGAAGTAGAAGAAACCGAGGAGGTATATGGAGGAGGAGTGATTGTAAGCAGAATCACGGCATGTCCAGCAATATTCATATGGCAGATGTGATCATTGCTGACAGGATTGTCGCCAGTAGAGACTGATGTTAATTGCCACAAACACGGAACACCATCACTTGTCTACTGCTAAAGTGCCCTTTCATTAAACTAAGCCCCAGCCTACTTTCCTACTTTAAAGTTATACGTTTTTTTATTTATCAGTGTGTGTGTGTGTGTTGTGTGAGTTGTGGGGTGTGTGTGGAGGTCAGAGGACAACTTTGTGGTGTCTGTTCTTTCCTTCCTCCAAGACTGAACTCAAGTTTTAGGTTTGCAGCAAGTGCTTTCCGGGCTGAGCCATCTCACCGGCCTCACTGTTCAGCTGTTGATACTTGTGTGATCCTTATTAAAATAGCTAAGTCCAGCATAAGGATTCAGCAGCAGAATATGCTACACCTGCTGCTGCTGCTGCTGGGTCATACGGAACACTGGCCGAGTGCAGCAGTTCCCATTGCCGGCTCCCTCCCCTCTCACCCCTTCCTTCTGTTACATGGAGCGCATACACAGGTCTAACCACTTAGAGAGTAGGCTGCCCAAGGGTGCGTAGTGCTGTGTGTATAGGCTGATCCACTTACTCTTAGCATGAGCTGAATTACAAGCATTCTGCATGCCAGTGTGTCTTGTGCAGCCAGTTTGTGTCCTGTCCTTTCTGAGAAGCAAACTCTAACCAGGTCTGTGTCCGTCCAGGAGTGCTCCACAGTGTGGAGGCCGAAGATGTTTCTCAGAGTCTGACTCAGACATATGCCCTGCCTGAAATCCCTCGAGACCAAAATGCTGCTGCATCCTGGAATAAATTAGAAGGGGTATGTTAAATATATTTTGTTTTTGGTCACTGTGAGGTGCAAACATTAAGTAATTTCCTCTCTCCCTCTCTCTCTTTCAAGGACTTAATTGAACTTAGCCATCTGGTCACTGACTTATCCCTCCTAGTGAATGTAAGTATGTAACTGGGGCCCAGAATTGACTCATCACTTTCCTTTTGATTAGAATTTCAATAGAAGTCACATAGTTTTAACATGTTTGTTTTGTGCATATGTGCTTTGCCTACATGTATGAATGTGCAATGCCGGTGTGTTTGATGTTCACAGAGGATAGGAGAGGGCATTGGATCCCCTGAAACTGGAGTTACAGATGGTTTTGAGCTGCTATGTTGGTGCTGGGCACAAAACTTGGGTCCAATGCAAGAGCAGCAAGTGCTCCTAACTGCTGAGCCTAGATTATAATTTTAAGAATGATATTAAACTATGGAGATGGTCCTTAAATTCTAGATCAAGTCAATCAATATTATGGAAAAAAGTACTTTGCTAGATTCCTGGCATTGGAAGTCTGACAATGTTGATTATAGACATAAAGTCTACTTTCTGCCTTTGGAAATTCCATAGAAGGAAGAGGAAGGCTGGGATTCCCAGACTCAGTTTTTAAGCATGATAACGAAATAAAGTATGGAGAAGCCTTACCAGTTCCAAGAAGGAGCATTGTATTCCAGGGAGGGAGGCGTAGTTTATGGACTAGCAGCATTAAAGCTATCTTCACAGAGGTACATTAACTTGAAGAATGAGAAAATGCTCATAGAAGGCCACAGGGGCACACTTCAGAAAATGCATGAACCAGGACAAGACATGGTGCGCTGTGTGGACTGTCCAACAGTACTGAGTGTATCTGTTATCCAAAGCCTGCAGTTCCAGGCACGCAAGGATGATGGGGACCACATTGTACTGGTACTAAATTTTGGATGGCTCTGTGCGCCTGAAGGAGCCTCTACAGATGTGTGATCAAGCAAAACTCCAGCAATCCACTCTGTGCTTTCAAAGACTCTTATAATGGTAAAGAGGAGGTCATGGGCAGGGTGACTAGTTAGGAACCGGTTGTAAGAATTTAACCTCTAGGTAGATTGGTAATACCACCTACATAATGTAAAGGAAGCCCAGGAGACTTTCTGAGGATCAAGCTGGAGGAAGGTGAAGTCAGACAGGAAGCCTTATACTTTTATTCTTTGTTAGAAGTCCTGAATGAATCTGTTATCATAGATTAGGGAGCACATTGTGGCTTTGGAGGAAGATAGATTTTCTGTCATTGTTTTTCTAAACTGTTCTTGTGTTTTCCCCTAGGAAATTATGGAAAGCTATGGTGTTTGAGCATGTAAATGAATAGGTGTTTGCACAAGTGCAAAGCCATTTCCCCTTGGGTCCTGGCTAGGCTAGTTACTTGTTCTTGATCAAGCCATGGATTGGGATCTCCTTTACTGAGGTATGGCTTCCCCAAGGGCCTGGCTTTGAGGTAGAAACTCCTAGACCACAGCTTCTAAGAGCTGGAGAGACTCCAGAGCTTGCCAATCTAGCCCTGTACTCTGCTCCAGATTTCTCCAACACTAACCTGACTTCTTTTTTTTTTTTTTTTTTTTTTTTTTTGGTGGCAATTACGGGGTTTGGTCATTTGATGCCTCAGCCATTCTTTTGAAAATTGTAGGAGAGGGTGGAAGGTCTTCCTTACGTAAATTTGGTCATATAATTCCTCTTGGGCACTGCTGGCCTCTAGAGCAACATACAGAATATAAGAGGTTTTCATGGGTTTTGAGACAACTGTTCTTGTTTCTTTGACCTACCACAATATATTTTCATTTTTTAGAAACTCTTTCTTCTTTTGTGGCCCTTCTGTACCAAAGATTTCTACACTGTCTGGCATTGCCCTGTTCTTATGTTCTGTCTTATGGATAGTTCCTTGAACTGTACTGACTATAATTAAAAGCAGAAAATTGTTTGAATTATTTCTGATGCTTTGATGTCAAAAGAAGAGAATGTTAGAAGTCTCTGGATTAGGTGTTTGTTACTATTTTGCAGATGGCGGGGAATGATACAGGATCCCCAAAGCACGTGTTGTTTACAATCAGGAGCTATCCAGTTATTAACTAATAATCTTCCAATCTAATGCAGGATATAAAGTCTGTGTGTGCATGGTTATATAAATATATGCATTTGCCGAAGCCATCAATCTGTACCCTTAAATGCATTTCAATACATTTAAATTATGCATCACTAAAGTTGATTTAAAGAACAAACTAAAAATGTGCTTAGCTCTTCTCAAGACAAATGCATTTCTCTTCCAGTGGGGAGGCATATAAAGTTTGTGGAGAATTAACCATTGTGTGTTCGCTTATGTTATACAGTAAGCAGTTCTCAACCCCCCCACCCCCCAGCCTAAGAAGGACATACCCAGAAGGTTCCAGCCACAGCCATAGCTCCGTACAGTTGTTCTAGTTATGCTGTTTGGCAGAAGCTCAAAGAAGACCCTTGATTGTTATTCCCAGGATGACTGAGTTCTTAGGCGCATGGCCAAGGATTCACAAACACTCCATTTAGGTACAGAATAAGCAGGGAACACAAGAGTGACCACATCCTCTCTTGTCATATGGGTGTGATTGTATCTAGGCAAATTAATCATGTAGGCAAGAAGCACCTTCTGTATGCACAGCCCTGTGCTAACCTCAGTGGAATCAAGAGATCCTACAGGATAGTGGTAATGATGCCTCTATACTGTGAATGAAATGCCACAAAGCTGTACTCTTAGAAGTCATTAAAATGGTTGGTTTATACATAGTTTGTCATAAAACAGGGACTCACTAAGATTATGGGAGATGACAGTATGGTCCAGGAACTGTAAGTGTGTTAGTATCTACAAGGCACCCTGCTGTTGGTGCAAGTGTCCCTTTCCTGTGACCAGCCCTATTTATGTCTAGTCAAGGAGAGTTTAAAGAACTCTGGGCCAACGCTGGACAAGATGCTAGCTACCCTTACTGCTGGGTCTGTTTTGACTTCTGTCTTTTATCTTTTCCTCTGTGGCTCCTGAAATCCAGTTTTATTCTGGCTGCACTAGAATAGGGACACAGTGGTTTCGATCTGACTCACCCTTGCATGGCCTCTGTGAGCTTCAGCATGGTATTTGACAGCACAAGGTTTTGCACACTTGATGGGAGGACTCCCTCAGAGAGTGTCCCTCATCTCACTCCATCTGCCTCCGCTGTTTGGTTGGTTTTGGCCCTTTATGTTCCCTTACCTCTGCCACCAGCATCATGCCCTCAGACAGTCCAATCCTGGAGTCCCTTCAGTCCCTCCCGCTGTGGTGCTTCTGCTTTTCTACCTGCTTACTGCCTTTGCGAGGCCAAGGTGGCCATCCTCTGCCTGTGCATCACATTTCTGTTTCTTTCTGGTCTTTTCTGTTCTTGTGAACATATATGGTTATGGCTGGGACTTAGGGAGGAGTAATGGGAGATAGCTGCAGTTTGGGCGTTACCTTAAACTCATAGCTTTCCAAGCACACTAAGAAGACTGTGCAATGGTCTCTCTAAGGAACACGTTGTTGGTGGTGTAAATGGATTGGACGATGAATTTGCTGAGTCAATTATTATTGTTTGTATCATAACATGAAATATTATTTGATGTTGGCCCAAAAAATGCCCACAGCAAGCGTTCAAGGAAAAAATTATTCCTTATTAGTTTTTAATTCATGTACCCAACTTGTATTCTTCTCAATAAGTATTAGCTTGATAATTCACATTTTTTTCCTGAATCTCCGGTGGCCCTATACCAGCTTATACAGATTTAGCGATTTTCAGGACAATAGGAAAACCGAATTCAATATTTCTTAAAATGAAATTCATAGGCATATTTTTTGAGTTTTGAGAATTTTTCTTCTATAAAATGGCATGTGTATGTTAGTTTGATGAGCACTGTAGTGTACATCCCATTGGTAATGGGATGCTGAAAATACTTCTATGTGCCCAAGAGTGAAAAGCCAGGCAGGGAGAGGATGAAGACGGTTCCGTGTGGAAATCTAGGTAAAGGAAGACAAACCTAAGCAAATCAGAAGCAAAGAGGACATGTGGGAAGCTAGATGGAACGAGGCCCAGGCCACCATTGGGAGAAGCCTGGCTTCATAGACTGTGGCAGGTTATACACGTGCAGGTTGGCCTGGGGAAAGACCTAAGGACCGAGTGCTAACTGCACCATATAAGTATCACCAAGTGCTCTTTGTTCATGAAGTAGAATCTAAAGCTACAGACAGTTGGAAGATTGAAGCCAGACTAAGGGAAGAAGCAGCTAGGTATGTACAGTTGAGGGATGCCTGGTGATCTCATGGTAGGGCTTTCTGCCCTCTGCCTTTCCCTCTGCCCAGGTCCTAGCAAGCTTCCCGAGGTCTGTAGTACCTGCAGATGTGGGCTACTATCCCAGGACAGATGGACTCATCTTGGGCTGGTAGTTGCAGTGAATGAGTAATTTTAGGATAAGCATTTTCCTGGTGGTCTTTAACCCAACTATTCCAAAGGATTTTTGTAGGGAAGAAAACTTGTTATCTTAATATCCTACTTTAAACTTAAAGTCATTGTGATGGTTTAAATGAAAATGGTCCCATTAGGCTCATATATTTGAATGCTTAGTAACCAGGGAGTGGAACTCTTTGAAAGGATTGGAAGGTTAGGAGGTGTGGCCTTGTTGGAGGATATATGTCACTGGCGATGGGCTCTAAGGTATCAAAAGTCTATGCCAGGCCCATCTTCTGCCTCTTGGCCTAGTGATCAGGATGCAGCTCTTAACTAATTCTTCAGCGCCATGTGCTGGCCATCTACATGCTCCCTGCTATGGATGGTGGACTAAGCCCATGAAACCGTAAGCCAGCCCCAGTTAAATGTTTTCCTGTGTGAGAGTTGCCTTGGTCACAGTGTCTCTACGCAGCAACAGAACAGTGACTGAGATAGTCATGGTGTTGCAGTGTCCAAAGTTTTAGGAATGGGGCACAGAAAATTTATCTTCCTGCTGTCCTGTGGTCACTTGGAGTGTGGACAGAGCAGTAGCCCTAGCAGACTCTTCCCTTGGCCCCAGGGAAAGGAGCTCTTTACCCTCTCTCTACCTTAGCCTATAAAGATGTAAAGGTTGATGATAGGGTTTTGCTGCAGTGCCTTATCTTTTGCTTTAGGCAGAAGTGGAAGCCTTGGGTGTATCCCAGACAGAAGATATACCAGTACTAAGATGCCGGGAAGCCAGGCTGTATTGGTGCTGGCACTTTTGCTTCTGTGGCTAAGAAGAAAGCTTTGCTGTCATAAAGCTTAAATCCACAGATCTTTTTTTCTGAGAGCATTATCATGGGAACAAGCTCACTACACTTTATGACCGGAAATATAAGAGTTAACACAGGACGGGTGCTTCCGTTTTCCCATTGTGCTTTGCAGATATCTCCCTGTGTCTCCCGCTCAACTGTGTGAGGTAGAAGCACCATTGTCCTCATGTGGTGATTGAGTTCTTGGCTCAAGGGCATACCAGGGCAGGGCTGGGACCCAAACACAGAACATGCAGACCTAGGTTTTGTGCCAGTTTTATCATGGATAATAGTGACCTACAAAGTGTGTGAGATGGGAGACTGCAGCGATGGCTCAGCAGGGAAGAGTACATACTCCTCTTGCAGGGGACCTAGTTTGGTTCCACAGGAGGTGGCTCACAGCCTCCTGTAACTCTAGCACCAGGAGATCTGATTCCCTCTTCTGGATTTCACACACACACACACACACACACACACACACACACACACACACACACACACAAACACTCCAGCTATATTTCAGGACTTTCATGACAAAAGCCTGTGGCCAGGCCGGGCATTGCGTTTCCAGAAGCATTGCCAGTGATCTAGTGATTCTCAGGCTTGAGAGCCTTGGATATACTTGTGTGACAAGTTCAAAAGAAAACTGAAAAGGGACTATTTTAGGAATTGTTAGGGATGTCAAGATGGTGGTGGGGAATCCTAGAATAAAGGGCCACCACAAAAGGCCTGGCAGAGAGAAGGTGCTTGATAGGTAGGGAAAGAATATCAGGAATGCTAATGGGAAGCAGATGGGGCCGGAGTGAGTGTGTTGTGCTTACATTCTCACATGAAATGCTGTCTGGAATAGGAAGCGTTAGGTATGCGTGCCTTGATCTAAATCAGTTTAGCATGTACGATAGTAGGATCGCTTCACACACACTATATAAGGTGACATTAAGTGGAATGGAAGACATTCTTCTGTGTTTTTCTGTAAATTCAAAGGTGAAAGAAAGTGCTATGATGGCCATAATGATCAGGACCAGTCCTACTCCACCACCAAAATGGGTGCCTATTTTTGTGTGTCTGGTTAGATATATGTACACACATGAGTATCTGTATATATCTAGGGATATATAGTTAGATGTATATGTCTATGTATGTATATATGTAACTAAATAGAGTTGATCTTGATACCACCCTGCTCCAGGGCAAGGACAGAGAGCTTTGACTGAAGTGTCTGATCAGAGCTGAGTAGCCACTCATGAGTGACACTGAGGTGGCTTTAAACCTAGGAGAGCAGCCACACCAGGGCTCCCCAGAGTCATGATGGCTGCTGTTTTAGGTAGACTGCTCTATTGATATTGTTGAGATGGAATATTTTAACTTGAACTATATTTTGGTAAAACTCAAGACCACAAATTCCTTCTTCCATATTGCATATCAAAGTCCAAAGACATCAGGCTGTAGTACACTGAATTGTAGTCTAGTTCTAACAACAACAGCAACAACAACACACACAGAGTGTGTATTTGCTGGATCCAGGCATTTTACTCCTAACATAAATTCGATTTAAACAGAATCTCCAAAGAAGATAAGTTATGGACTTTTTGTTTTGTTTGAATTTGTTTTCTTTCCTTTCTTTTCTATTTTGGCTATCAAACTGAACTTGACATGTAAATGCTTATTTGGATTTTCTTTTCCTTCTACAAAGTAGGTTCATTCGGAGAATAACATGTTTGTATGTTTGACTGAATTGCAGTGTGAGGTGCTTTTTGCTATGAAGGCCCAGCCCTTTTATTACCCAATCATTAAGTCCCTTCTTTTTTTCTGAAAGTGAGTTTGTACTTTGGACATGGTTTATCAGATGCTATTAATGAACCACTATTAAGACTGCAAGGCTGCAGTACCCAGGGCCTGATGACAGGAATTAAACTAGTGTGTGTTGGCGTCCCACTGCTCCCCAGCAGGGCTGCGCACTCATAATTCCTTTGCATCTAGTCTCAGCAGGAGAAGATTGACAGCATTGTAGACCATGTCAACAGTGCTGCTGTGAATGTTGAAGAGGGAACCAAAAACTTGGGCAAGGTAAGATTCTGCTCCTGCTGACAAATCAATGGTCCTCCGGCTCCCAGGAATCTCTAGTATTAACCCAATTGATCTGCTCTCTTCAGTGTTGAGGGAACCAGCAATTAAGGAAATAAGGAAGAAATGACACGTAGGTAGTGTAAGAAATCAATGGCTGTAATATTCTACTCCCAGATTCAGTCTATCATGAGAGATTTTTTTTTCCCCAAAGAGAATGAAGTGTGGCCTCACTCTAGGGCCTTTAGTTGTTTGAAGGAATATCTGCAGAGGCCGAGGGAGAAGAGAGGGCAGTCCATCAATCCGGGCAGAGTGAAAGCGTGAGACTGCAGCAGACGAGGAGTGTGACCATCTATTATACGGATGATGTGATTTTCAGCCCAGGTGCCTAGTGTGGAATCAGCCTGTGTGCTGAACCAAAGCTCTGGTGGGAGCCAGTGGCTGCTGAACCTGTTTAAATAAGCCAGCCAGATAGTGGATTGATTGTTTTGCAAGTAAAATCAATTTGTTCAGTCCACTCAGGAGCACCTCCCTCCCCTCAGTCCTGTGGTCTGGAGCAATGGCAGTACCTGTGGAATACTTACACATACACACACACACACACACACACACACACACACACACACACACACACACACACACACACACACACACACGAATAATCTCTGAGGTTAATTATGAGCCCAGAGTTAAAGAGGCATTGCCAGGAGTAATGAGAGGAAAACGCACATCACCACAGGCAGATTTTCTCAACTCAATTTCTAAATTGAATTTTTTTTTTTTTTACAGGCTTCAAAATACAAGCTGGCAGCTCTGCCTGTGGCAGGTGCACTCATCGGAGGAGTGGTGGGGGGTCCCATCGCCCTCCTTGCAGGCTTCAAAGTGGCAGGAATTGCAGCTGCACTTGGTGGT